>NC_134462.1:70646571-70977508 GCF_047948215.1 Lycorma delicatula
TCACTGGTGCTTGCTTATTGTTCACTAGTTTAATAGATTGCAATGTACACACATTAGGAAAAAAATATTGTATTTCATAGTCTAAGATATAAAACTTTTCATTTACTCTGACTCCCTACAACATATATATATATATATATATATCAAAATCTCACCACAATTTCAGCTAGTTAAAAAATAAATAAAAATAAAACTATTAATAATACAATCAATCACTACGAAACACAAGCTTCTATCACCAAACTTCATGACTGATTAAATTCTTCTGATAAATCAAGCTAAATAGAAACCAACGCATACATAAATATAGTAATTGAGTTAATCCAGATTAAAAAATGTTTTAGATTCGCGGGTTTTCCAGTGAAAAAAGAACCAGCAATCTGGAAATTATTTTTTCATGGTTAACTATATTTTCTCTAGGTTTTCTCAACTTTGAATGAAATCGGTTCATTCTAAGTAGTACCCGATATACTTAATGCACCTTATAGTATATATATATTTAAACACTAATACAGTATTGCGTGTTGTTAATCACTGCCAACTTTGAAATAATAATTTTTCAAATAATTTATTTATTTCTGTCATTAATAAAGAAATTATTATCTAATTCTTATTTATTTGCTTTTGTTTTACGGTTTTCGTGTAATTTCCAGTTCTTATACTTTTTTATGGCAATTTTTAATAGTAAATTTTGTTTTTACAAAGTTTTCACATCATTAAAAAAAATTTGGTTTTTGTTTACATTAAATAAGTACTTTTCTGCCAAACGTAGTAATGTACTCTTTCTAAATAAAATTAAAATTTTTCTAACTTTTCTTTGTTTTATTCAACTTATCTTACACCAATTTGTTCGGAATTAAATTCTCTACAAGTTTTGATTAAAGGTTTTATGTAATTATTACCTATTTAACAAAGTTATTGTACGTCAAATATAAAAAACCGAGTTTTTTTACCCCAAATTTCTGAAAAACTACGACAGATACGGTTCTCAGTCTTATTTTATTTGATTTTTCAAGTCAAAACCTTTAAGAAATCAGTAATTCTGCCTCATAATTAACGTCCAGAAACTTACGTACTAATTTCATCGGGATAGCTGAAATCCGAGCGAAATCTTTCACTAGTCATAATTCGAAAACAAAGCATTTTAGAACCTATGTTTTTTATGTTATTTTTCCATTATTTTCACGAATAGAATACGTTATAAAGATCCCAGGAAAACTTCGTGAGAGTTTTATACACAAGTACTTGTATAAACAAGTACGAACGTTCATCCACCAAATAGTTCCAGAAAGATGTTTGTTTTTATTTTTGTCTTAATGACTCCTAAGGGTGTGAATGTGAAACGTTAACGTTAAGATTTATTAAAAACTTCATAGATTTTTTTTTTCATTGATATTTCTTTTTTATAAGCTATATAAAATTGACGGAAAAATAAAATGGAATTAATAATTTGTAGACTAAATCAGGAGCATTTCGGATGCATTTATCTACACTATTGTATTCATGTTCTTTTCTTAAATTAATTTTAATTAAAACTTAGCCAAAAAAATGGAAAAATTACAAAGATATTCCAACTTAATGTAAAAGTTAATTCTAAAAATAATTGTTTCAATTAGAACACAAAAGGTAGAGAAAAAATCAATACTATTAATTTTTAATTTTTTTATATGTAATTGAAGAAGTAAAACCCTCATTTTATAAATGTGAAAACTAATATAAAATTACGAAATAAATAAATACTACATCTTAGAAACGTGTTTTGTAATACAGATCATTTATTTTAACAGTGTAAGCTAAAATATAAAAGTTAAGTTTGAAGTAAGAAAAAAAAAATATATATATATATATATATTAAACCAATAAATAAGCGAATAAAAAGTAATACAGTACTTATTCAGTCATGTTTTATAGCACTTGTTATTGGGTACGATAGCTGTTGCATTTAACTTTCTTTCTTTTATTTAACTTTAAACTTGTCGAGCTTCACTCATTAATTATATTATTTAACTTGTCCGTACCAATTGAATATATTGATTTGTTTTTTTTTTTATTAAGGATCTAATCAGGATAAAAATAAACAGGCTGTTTAAGGATCCTATAAACAAAAAGAGGGAGAAAATAAAATACCTTTAACCTAATTTTTATTATTATTATTTTAAATTTATCTAATTTTAAAATATTGTTTTTTTTTATAAATTATTGCTTCTCATAGTAATAATCAAGAAATTTAAAAGTTTTATTCTTCTATAATTGATTTTTTTTAAAAAACCATATAAATCGAGTTTTTTAAATATTTTTTTTTTTAATGATATAATTTATTGATGATTACACACATATTCAAGGATCTTATAAAAAAAACATGTAAATGATAAGAATTATATTATTTTTCTTTCTAATTAAATACTCCATTATTTTTTAGTATATCAAGTAAAAATTATTGAAATCTTACAGCGTGTAATCAGTTTATTTTTATACTATTGTTAATAATGAAAATATCCCAGCATAGTATCTGTTGCAGTCCTTATCTATTTCTCAGAAGCGAAGTTTGATCAATATTAAGAGAAATATTTCCTTCTTATTTTATTACATTCTTATCTGTAGAAATTTTCTTTGGTAAGATGGAACAACGTTAACAAATTGTATGAAATAGATGCTCTAATAAAGCACTAAATTAAAAAAAAAAAAATTCTTTATATTTATTGCCGTGAAAGACCAATATCTGGCAAATACCTATTTTAGCCGGTGAATGTCAACACATATCAAATACGTCGGTGAAAAATCGAAATATTTGCTTATTCCTACCATCGCCTGTGTATGTCGACAAATACAGATAAGCTCTGGTAGGGTTGAATCCATTACTACAAATTAACAAAAAAATCACCCAATACCAATCTCTAAGGTAATTATATTACGAGAAAAACTCGTAAAAAGAAAAGTTTAAATTTAAGCCAAACGTAAACTACGATCGCTTCGCTCGCTAACCTCGTCTAATTAACATTAAATATACAAATTATATATGTTATTCTCTAACATTGCTGTCGATTAATCAAATTCACCCAATTCACTGATTTAAAAAGTATTTTCTAAAATTTTGCAAATATTTATCAATTAAGTGCAGTACATAAATAATTTCATTAACTGTGTTGATTATTTTGTAATATTGATCGAGGCTTAACAATTATTCCTCAAAAAAAAAAAAATTCTCATGTCTGAAAAAAAAGTTCTCATAACTGATGATTATCCCTAAAAAAAATAGTTGCATTCGTTTAATTACGTTGGCAAAAAAAAATCATTTCATTTCACTTTGCTGTTCTTGAAATATCAGTATTTATATTTTTCACAAAAAAATTTTACGATTATTTTGATAGCCGAAACAAAAATTAAATCAGATAAATATTGGTATATTTGATGTCATCTTTCACATAGTAAAATATCGCTTAAAACCATTAGAAATATCATTTAGAAATCAATCTCTAAAGCCGTTTACTAAATTCGTTACCTATAGCGTATATAAATAATAATTTGTCAAGAGCAAAGTTATGCAAACCTACAATGTTTTTTCTTTCGAAATGTTTATTAGTCTCATGTGCCTGATGAAACGAATCGGTTGATACCAATTTTATTAAAATCATTCTTTAGTTACAATAACAAAAACAAACATACTACCCGAACATGCTACATTTTCCCTTGCGTAATCAAGTAAAAAGCAAAAAGAAATCAAGATTATTTACTAATTTTATTTATGTTTTTATAATTAAAAGCAAACATAATTAAATGATGGTTAACCAAGTAACGTACAATGAAAACTTAAATTTTATTTAATATATAGTTTGTTAGTTTAGTGGTTAAACTCATCATCGCAAAATCAGCTGATTTTCGAAGTTGAAAGTTCTAAGGTTCAAGTCCTTGTAAATGCAATCGCTTTTTATGGATTTGAATACTAAACTTTGGATACCGGTGTTCTTTGGTGATTGGCTTTCAATTAACCACACGTCTCAGGAGTGGTCGATCTGAGTCTGTTCTGCAGCTACGTCAGGCCTGGAAAGGCGGTATCAGTAATTGTATTTTCCTACATACACACACGCGCACACACACACAGATAGAGAGAGAGAGAGAGAGAGAGAAACAGACAGACTAATTTGGCAGTAGATGAAAAACTGATATAACAATATGTTGTATATCAATATAATGTTTGTTTGGAGAAAACAAGCATATATTTTGTTAAAAAAAAAAGGCAATAGAACAGTGGGTATTAAACACCGAACGTTCTGCCTGGTGCACCTATATTGAAAGTAGATTATGTGATTAAACTTTTAAATAAAACTATTTCATTCATTTATATAGCATGATATCTCAAGCAATTGCTAAATTACAAAAACGTAGATATATATTAAATTATAAGATTTTTGATTGAACGGAATTTAAAAAATAGTTCTAGTCGTTATCAAATAAAATTATGATTTACATAATTATTACATTAACAGGTAACTCTGACAATGAATGTATCATAAATGTTTTAACTTTATGCGCATTTAATAGGAACATAACTACTTGTTAATTCAACAAAATATATAAATTTTACAGTTATAATAAGTATGAATTATTTCATAAAATTATAACCATTTGTATTATCATGTTACGTTATAAAAGATTGCTAATTGCTTTAAAGTAATTTTTTATGAGAGAGAAATTTTTTATACAGTTTATTTTTGATTAGAGTAGAAAAGAACAATGCAGAAGTTGTTAGTACACATGAAGATTTTTTTTAAGTATAACTTCTCAAGAAATAAAGTGTAAAATCATATATTCTATCCTTTTATATTACATGAGCACTCCAACGTACGCACACCACCAACTTTAATTCCAGAGGGTAAAATGGAATATGAAACGGTCAAATTACTCTTCTGTTTTCTAAACAAAAGGCTACTTTTTTCAAACATAAGATACATTATTTTTCTACATGAAAAATACGATAAACAATTCTTCTACATGAAAAATACTTTTGGGTGACAAGAAAAGATATTAATTACTATAACATGACAAAATAGAAACACAAAAAACGTAAATGTTACAATATAACATCTTTATGAATGTACAAATCGTAATTGCTTTAATAACTTGCTTGGCCTTGAGCCTTTGATTACGGCCCGCAACGTTTGTAAATTTGATGATGAAAAAGATTTTAATTTAGCTATGTAGTTGTTTTACATTGTAAAAAAGCACTTCATACTAACTGCTCTGATTCTTAGAATCAAAAAACTGATTTACTAATGTCTGTTAAACAACGCCGCAGAAGTATATTCAGTCTTTGTTTCTTATTCTTTTAGTTAGTTGAAACAATCTACGTACATAGTTTTAAATTTCCTTTTCGATTCTTTTTTTAGTGTGCACGTACGTTTTATTTTAAATGGAGCGTTTAACTTGTATAAAGCCGACGCATTTTCTTATTAAGAAATTTATAAAAAAAAAGAACAGCGCAACCATTCAAAGATAACTCAGTTTTTTTTTAAAGCCGCTAGCTATATCAACTTATCTCCAATTTCAGAAGACGAACAAAGCTTTAAACCAGTTCTCTTTAAAATTTCTCTTGCTTCTAAAAGAAAAGAACTTAACTTTTTTTTAAATTTAGAATTAAAAATACATTTAATTAAATTTAAACATAAAATTTTGATAAATTCTATTTCCTTTTTTTGTGAGCGAATAAAAATTATTATCTCCCGAATAAAGCAAACTATTATACCGTTTTGAAAAACAATAATTTAATTTTTACTGAATAAATATTAGTATAAAATCAAATAAAAAAAATGTTTAAAGTAGCTGCATACAGAACAAACAGAAATAGAGTAAAACTACGTAAGAAAAACTCTATCGCAGCGAGTTAGAAGGGCGGGTTTCCAGTTTTAGGTAGCCTTGAAAACGTACTCAAAAATTCAGATTTTTACCTCTAACTTCGATTTCTATGAACTGATTTGCTTGAACGTTTTCCACTAGGTTTATATCATATTACAAACTTTCATCAAAATCAGTTAAAAATTACTCCCAACAAAACGAAAAAAGCTGACAATGTACCCAAACCCCCGTTTTTTGGCTCTAAACTCGGTTCCTGAGAACCGATTCGCTTCAAAATAAATAGGACTCTATTCCCAATATGTTTATAACACCCTACGAAATTTCATCAAAATTTGCTAAGTTTGCGTCCTGTAGAGCAGACGAAAAAATCTCATACATACATACATAAATATGTATATAAATTATGACGGGACGCAGTAACGATTTCCAGATTCTTTGGAAATCCAGTAATAAATAAAATGAAAATATAAAAATCCAGTAATTCTTTAGATTTATATTTCAAAAAAATTAATCATTAAATAATAATGTACACTATAGTATTTTTATTAGGTTCGGTTTTAAACTTATTTTATTGTAATAAAATAACTTATTTTATTGTAATATTCATTTTAACTCCGATTTCACAAAAATTTTTAAAACAATTAAATTGAGCTTAATAAATTTTCTGTAAACTATAGTCATATTAGATTGATAGGCAGGACGTTCTGGAACGACATCTTTGAGTAAATCGGGAACTGGCTGTTGTTTTTGTTATTTGTACGGATATTTCCGGTCCCCTAAAGTGGATGAAATGCTTCGTAAGTCAAATAACTTTCGTGTAGAAAAAAGAAAATACGATAATTATAATTCTCTTTAAAAAATTTTGTTCTATCTGTAATTCTCTTCGTCTATTACAAATTCACAAGCGATAATTGTAATAAAAGTTTAAACCGTAATTTACCACCTGTTAATCTTCGTTTACCTAGGTTAAATGCAAATAATTAAGCAGTGTACCCGCATTTTTTATTATATTGTCAATAGAAACTTTCTTATGTTCAAGTTATATACATGTATATTATGTTGTATTTATGTCAAGGAATAACTGAATAGGTTACATAAAAATAAATAAATACAAACAATGCATACAGAATAAATAGCATGCATTTATTATACACTTACAAGCTCAAAAGGATATTCGTATCCCGTTAGTTTTCTTGCAAGTAACGAATTCTAAGTATCACGCAAGAAAATATTTCATAATATTATCAATTTAGTATATCAAACGAAACAATCCAAATTTTTACTTATTTCGATAAAAAAATTATATAATCTGATACACGTAAGTAATTAAAGCCAATTTTATTCAATTATGTTTTAAATCTAATAAAAATGGTTCTATAGATATTTCCTACGAAAAGAAAATTACATCAATATTTAAAATACTTAATTATTATTTCACTAAAAATTAACTTCTAAATATTTTAAAATGAAAAAAGTTAGAAATAAATTAATAACGAAATAAATACAGAGCGTTCGGAAAGTTGCTTTGCACTGGAATTATGTAAATGTATAGCAAAACTTTCTTAATTGTTGCTTTATATTTTTGTTTCACTATTTTATTCAAACGGATATTACAATAACTGGAATAATTTATTTACAAAAGGTATTAAAAATGACCTCCTCCAACATCAATGCTACCACTGCACACGTATCAGTTTGATATCAAATACTTGTACTAGGTGATGTACTGGTATGTTTCGTACGTATGCCATTATTGCAGATTTTTTCGTCATATACGAAAAAAAAGGGGTGATATTTTGCGATACACTACTTGTTTCGCTGCCTCTCATAAAAAGTAATCCGAGGAGAGTCAGATCGGACGATCTTGAAGGCCATAAACCTCTCGAAATGATTCGTTCATCAAAGACATTATGTAAAAAAGTCATTGACCTGTTAGCTGCGTGCGCTATGGCGCTCTCTTGTTGGTACCAATCGTGATTGATTACCACTTCTATTAATTGTCTAATGAGGTTTGTTAAAACAGCGATCACTATTAACTGTATTTTCAAAAAGATTGACCCATAATGCGCGTTGTCTTCACAACGACACATACTCCAATTTTCGCTCCGTGTAAAGATTGTTCGTGTAATTCATGGGGGCTATTCGTCGAGCACAGTCGTCTATTTTGTGAACTAATATAACCACCCAGATAAAACTACGTTTCATCTGTAAAAAACGTGATGTCGAGGATACTTACGGAATTTTGTTCAATAAAACGTTTAAATCAGTAATGACAATAATTTAGTCTTTTGTCATGATCTGTAGATTTCAGTTCTTGAACGCACATTACTTTGTAGAGAAAAAGTTTAGGTTCTTTTCTTACAGTTTTATGTGCGGTGGCAAGTCCGACCACTTGTTGCTTTGCTAACTTACGCATTATCTTTGATGGACTTTCCCCCATGTCATCCGAAATATGAAGCAGTTTCTTTTCGTTTAATTTAGGTGGTCTTCCACTTCGAGCAGCGTCTTCAATAGAGCCTGTTGCCTGAAATTTTTCGATAAGAGTTCGAACTGCATGCGGTTAGGAACAGGAGTATATGGAAACTTTTCAGAAGACTTGTACTTTACTAAATCAGTTCTTTTCAACTTCACGAAATACGTGTACAACGAGAAATGTCCGTTTCTCTACCGGAAGAACCATTACGTTTCTCGCATCTGTTGATTCCGATAACAGAAACAACACGAAACGAAGAAGTCCAATCATAACTCAACAACTGACGTCTTTGTTTACTACTGAGGAACGCCCAACGAACCCACAGGGCAACCAACTGAACGCCAAAATAACAGAAAGCACCTCATAATCCTAAAGCGTACTGCTCAGCGACGTTTTTGAACGCTCTGTACAGTACATTAAATAAATAAGGTAAAAGGTATTAATATTTTTATCAATCAGGCAAATCTTTAAAAAAATAGTAGATCAGATTAAAATAATAAAAAAATTAATATTATTTATACTAAATTAAAAATTTGTTTTTCGGAATTTATTAACTCAAAAAGGTATGATGTAAACAATTTTAGTAAAACCATCATATAATAAATTAAAAAAAAAAGTATTAAAGGTATAAATGATTACAGAAGCATATGGTGGGACCCTTAATAGGATTTACATACAAAATAACATTTTTAAAATTAAAAAATTGTTTATATATTCGCTTAATACCGGTTTTATACTAGTACGATTTTGATGAAAAAAACAATATTTATTCATACAAATTATTTTTTATTTATTAAAAAAAATAAAAATCAGTATTATAATTAATAAATACTTATTATTTATTAATTTAACTTAAAAAAGTAATCATTTTTAATCCCTGATCGTAACGAAGCGAAAAAAGGATTATGTCTTTCACTTGTGCGGTTACGTTCACGATTTTTCGGTTCCTATCGCAGCTATCGACTTTATTTGCCATAATTTTTAATTTTTTACTTCATTTTTGTAACGTCAGGGATATAAAAAAAAAAATTAATTTTATACTTGTTTTTTCCTTCGTTCTATTTAATACAATAAAAATGTCCATTCAATAAGGAAATAATAAGGACCCACGATACGCATTTAATTTTAATCACTAATTAAAATTTTGGATAGTCCAAGGGATAGATCAGTCTATAGACGGTTGTGAGGGGAAAGCCGACAAAATAAACTTTTTTTTTTTTTGGAAATATCTAAAAACACTACTCATTTTACAAAAAATATATTTAGATTTTATTGAAATTTGAAAAAAAATTCTCTAGATTTGATGTTCTGTTTTATCCCTTGAAATAAAAAAAATAACAATCGAGTTATGACTGTTTAAGGTTTTGCTTTATTTTAAATAGAAAATTTTTAGAACCTTCATTAAAAGGTCTGTAAAGTATCAATAGAATCTATCCAGGAACGAGTGATACTAAATCAAAAGATCTCTTAATAGGACACACGGTATACATAAAGCTAGTAAAGTGTTTTATATATTTATATATACACTTATACATAAATACTGAAATCTGTTATTCAAGAAACTTTTATTTCATAATCTACTTAAATGAACATAAAAAAAATATTTTTTTGATTTGAAGATGTTATCAATCGACCACTATTTTCTTTACTTAAAACTGTTTATATTCTGGTTTATTTGCGTGATATAAATAATTTATTTGATATTTATTTAATGAAAATTGGGGAAAGAAAGAAACTTGGCTAAATTTGTCGTTCATCACAGAAATTTATTAGTTAATTTTTTTTTTTCATTTAGTGTTTTCGTTTTTTATTATTATTAGTATTCAGTTCATTTGAAGATAGTTCTGCTTTATAAAAAATTAATCCATTTAAAACATAAGTATCCATTATAAACATATAAACTGGCAAAGTAGTGCATGCCTTATCCGGATATTAATAATAAAACTTATAAGAGAGCCAACAAACAAAGAAGAAAATATATAATTTTTGAAGGTGAGGAATAGATTTAAAAAAGGAACTTTTAAAAATATTAATACATAGATTAAGCTTAATCAATTTTCTTAAGTAAAGTTTTCTATATATTTAACTCCATCTTAAACAAAATTGTAAAATAAGATAAATAAAATTTTCAAAAACATTTCTACATTTTAGGTCCGGGATCAATAAATAAACCAAAGATTTGCAGGCATTTCTTGGTAGTTCTATATATGAAGTATAAACTTAAAAAAGGTTTGAAAATATTTAAACCAAAAGGATGTAGAACAAAGATATAAAAAAATATATATTCAATTTTATGAAGTGAAGATTGATTTTTTTGAGAAAAATTTGTTTGGATTATTTATATACCCATTGTGAATAACAAATTCATTTTTATAAATTTTTCTCTAAAATGACTGAAGAAAATTGATTTTTTTTCGCGAAATCCCCCTTAATGAATTTTGAAAAAAATATATGCTCCATTATAAAAATATTTGAGTAATATTTGAAGAAAATCGGTTTGGTTAATCTTGAGATACAAGATTAAATCATTGCAACACATATATACTTTTTTTGCCTTGAACTAGTTAGAGCCTAAAACGTAAAGATTCGCAAAAAAACCGATACCCCATTTTTAACACGATCCCATACTTTCCTCTTTAATAAGCGAATATTCCAGCTATATTCGCTGGCAAAATAATATTAAAATATATATTCGTTAACAATTTTCCTTATTTTTTATTATATATAATTACATAAAGAAATAAAATGAGTTACAAATATATGGAAATTTTATTTAAAAATTTGTTTTATATAATATAATGTAAAATGATATTTAAATTTAACTACAATCGCATCGATGGTAACAGTGATTAGCAACTTAAATAAAACTAAGTGATTACAAATATTTAAACAATAAACACCAAACATTGGATAACAAACTGGAACATGAATAACAAATATTGGAACATCGCCACTAGACTATTTTCACTACGCACACAGTAGTATTCCGTAAGGGGATCTAACGTAAGCAAAATCGCTAAATTATGTAACTAATACCACTATCATAGAGAAACCGCAACAGTCTTTCGATGTATTTTTTCCGGTCGAGAAACCCCTTCATATCTAAATCCAGGTTTAATTAACAGCGAATAACCCGAACATTGGGCAATCTATGAGTAAGTGATTTACGAACCATTTTACATTACACGCCTCAACAGCCTTTGGCTGTTCTGCTGAGAACAGCCAAATAGTTGAGCATGGGTAAGCTTTGTGTGCCCGATCCTCAGCCGAATTAGGATGACTTGGTATCATCTGTTGTTTAAGATAAAAGGTTTCTCGAAGACATTCTTCCAGATTCCACGTAAGGCCGCTGGAGGACTCAGCAGTCAAAACTTATTCCATTGAGTACATAGTTTTTGATTCGGACTGTCTTCGTGAAGTCGCTCCACGTGTGAATTCTAATCAGAGCCCATTTGTTGCCGCTCTCTTGGCAGCGTCAAAGCGCGTTCGTTCATGGGGATCGTAGTGGCCCGGGACCCATATGAATTCCACTGTTGTTTAATCTTGAGACACGTGTCATAGATAATTTGAATGGTGAATCTTATTAGAACAACATAAGAAGTGTATATTACTAATACAGATGTTTATTAACATATTTTATTAGTTTCCATTTACAGTAAAATTTCCTCATTCTCGAGGGTTAGAGTCCGTAAAAATGCCGCGAATACAAAAAACCGCGAGTGTAGAACGGAACTAATACTCATTTAAAGAAGAATGATTAGGTTCTATGTAAAATGAAAAAAATCACGCGTACTTACTTAGGGCAATGTTATTGATGAAATACAAACGGCAACATTAAATATGAGCAGTGATTTAGTACAGTACATAGGTATACTACACAAGAAATGTTTAACAAAATACAGTATATTTCCTAATTTATTTGTAAGCACTTACCGAACTGTTTAATTTTTAAAAAAACTCACTACAGTAAGTACAGTGTGTAGTGTATTAGAAAACGGTATTACATGTTCAAATCGTACTCGGTAATCGCTTTAAAAAGTCAAGAAAACAGCACTACAGTACTACGTACACTAATTTTAGTTACAGCACTACTTTAATTTTAGTGTACGTAGTACACTAAAATTAATAGTAAACTTTAATTTTAGTGTACGTAGTACACTAAAATTAAAATTACTTTAAAGGAAATTTACAAAATTAATTTACAGTATTTTGGATTGCATTTACAAAAATTTGTAATTTTTCCTTGTATCGCTCTTGTTTTAAATCCGTGTGAAGTTCTGTGTATTCTCGCATGGCATCTTCAATTTTGCGCTTGAAGATTAAGCTTCTATTCAAAAATAGATCAGCATCTATAAAAAACTGGATATGTTCATGGGCTAGTTTAATGCCTTCGATAAGCGTTTTGACATTTAACTTTTCCAGGGATTATGTTCTACCTCTACAAGTTCATACTCTACCTGCATCATTAAATCTTCTTTTAATATTTCTATTTTTTAATGTCACTACAATAACGTAATGTACGCGAATACGGAAATTTTAGCCGCGAATATAGAAAACACATCGCAAAATATTGCACTGCTAATAACAAAGCTGCGAATACGGGAAGGCCAAATAAGGAGATTTCATTTAAAAGTTTCTTTTTCTGACGAAATTGTTCTTTAAATTTTAAAGACTTATGAAATAGAACACTTACTACTATTTTCTAGAAGCAATAATAGTTTAAAAGAGTTTATAAATAATAAATATAATTTATCCTTCATACTACTGTTGTTACTATTACATGTGTATCCTATCCAAACGGAAACTATTTTCTTCGCAAAATATTAATAAAATATTTAGCTCGTTTCTTCCAATTTTAAGACTGTCCTATTTTTTTTTTTTTTTTAATAATATAAAATTAAAAATTGATGAAATACATTTATTCTATACTAAATGGCTTATAATAAATCGAATTCATTATTCCTTTATATTAATTCAATTTAACTGAGTAAAGCATAAACAAACAGCATTTTTGTGTATGTCTAATTTTTTTTTTTTTACGTATCCGTTGACAACACTTAGCGGTTACACTTACTTTAATAAAACTTTCCAGAATCTTTCTAGTAAACACTGGAAGATAGACATGGGCAGAACAATGACGAACAACCAACATCACTCCTTCAAAGAATACCACTATAAATAAAATCTTTTAGGAAAATACCAACATAAGAAATATTTACGTTTTTTAATCAACTTCAATAAAAGATATTTCATTATATATAAAATAAATCTGGTGAATTAAGTTATAAATTTATTGGTAAAGAATAATTTATTTACTAAATAAATCAATTTCGGTGAGGTTTTCTTTACTTTGTAGATGAAATTCCTCTATGGTCCAACTAAAGTTATTTCCTAACAACTTAAGTAGACGATTTGTTAAACCAAATTTTTTTTCATTTTTCTAAAAAATTTTTCTACACTGACCATTTGAAAATATATTTTTTGTCATCAATAATCTGAAATTTAAATTATTTTCGCCTGAAAATTAGGTGGAAAACTTAAAGTAAATAAAATGATATGTATACCTGCATTCAACAGAACATAAGTTCACGTTCTGTTATTATTTATTTATGTTATTTGTCTGCATTCCTTTATTTATATATTTATTTTTTTTATCAAGATACAGGTTTCTCCCCTTTTTATTTCTGTTACTGTAAAATATATATTTTTTTTAATTATAAAAATTTATTTAAAAAAAACTGTTTTCAATATATATTATATTAATAAATTCCCTCAAATTATGGGTGGAATGCAAACCCATTGCTTAGACGGGACTTTTAAGTACTACTTTCAATAAGTTTTGTTTTTAGATAATCAAATTTTGTTTAAATTAATAAAATATTGGTTGAATTGTGTATTTGAGAATATAGTATTAAAACTTTTACAGCGTAAGCAAAATTACCAGGTCATATCGGGATTCGAACCCGGTACCTTCCGGATGATAGGTTGTAATGTTCTACTACTTCTCGAAGGAGATAGGTATTTATTTCTTTTGTTATAGAGCAAATTGCGACAATATTTTATATAATAAAGCAGTACGCAAGTCTACTATACACAGATATTAGTATAATAATAACAATCGTAAATACTTAATAATAATCTTCAATTTATTAAACGGATAAATAAAAAAATAGGTCGTTTCCTAACGATATTTACAAATTTATCATTATTATTTCTTCTACTACACTTACAATTAATTAGCTCTGATGAACTACGCAGCGTACTGGTTAACAAAACGTAATATTAGATCGGCGGATAATAACCCGAGGACTCAGCTAATTATCCGAAAACTATTTTAATTATTATTTTATAATAAACTAAACTATTTTACGAAAACTATTTTAATACACCTATCTAACGACACTTGTACATTGTTTTCATGTGGTAAATACACCACTACAAAAAATCTTTGTTCGTTTTGTCTTTCAACATTATTCTATAACTCCTACTTTAATTATTTATTACGATTTTATTTTATGTAAACTTTTTTTATAAAATTTTTGAGTACCAGATGATTGAAAAAGGACTTCACAACTTTAGAAGCCTTTAAAAATTTATTTAGATAACTTACAAATTCGGTTGAGGTCTCATTTCAAGCAAAACGCATCAAGTTTTGATTCACGTAGTTCATTAGTATCGACTTTGGCCACCAGCGATGTCACCAGTGTTTTTATAAATGGATACATTTATTAGTGAGGAACGAGCTCGATGTGTTTTGCGGTTTCACAATTTGCAGTCAGTAACTCCAGTAATTTTCGTAGAAAGTACAATAGGGAGCCTCCTAGTAAGCGTACAATTTACTCTTTGCAACAAACCTGCGTTGAGACCGGTTGTTCTGTTAAATATACAAAATTACTAGGACGCCCACACATCCCTGAAGCTGCTGTGGAACAACTCAGAAAAAGCTTTTCAGGCGTCCAAAGAAATCAACTCGACGTGCGTCAAGTGAGACTGACATTCCACAAATGACTGTTTGGCGCCTTATACGTAAACTATTGTCCTTAAAGCCATTCCAGCTAACCGAGGTTCAACACATTACAGATAACGAGATAGTTGCTCGGCTGCAATTTTATGTGGAAATGATGGATAGAATTACAGACAACGATACATTTTTAGATTATGCAATTTTTAGTGATGAGTCAAAGTTTCCCATTAGTGGTAAGGTGAATATCCATAACTGCCGAATATGGGTTAGCGAAAACTCTCATGAAACTTTGCAGCACATTCATGATAGCCTTAAGGTCAATGTTTTTGTGCCCTAAGGAAACAAAGACTGTACGGCCCGTTTTTCTACCAGGAGGCAACCGTAGATGGTATCGTTTATCTGAATATGCTACAAAACTTTCTAATTCCTCAGTTAGACGATGATGATCAAGATAGATGCCATTACTACTGGCAAGACGGGGCACCACCTCACTTCCATCTAGAAGTCCGAGATTTTCTTGATACTCGATTACCAGGTCGGTGGATTGGTCCAAATGCAGGCCACCTCGTTCCTCAGATTTGATCCCACTATATTTTTCTTTGTAGGGTTTCATTAAATATCAGGTTTATGTACCGCCTTTGTCTGCTAATCTTGTTAAGTCTTTGAATTGACGCTGCAACTGCAGAGGTAACGTCCGACTTGCTGCCCACAGTCTAGAATGAAATTAAACCCACTGGCTTGGTCTAGTAGTGAACGCGTCTTCTCAAATCAGCTGATTTGGAAGTCGAGAGTTCCAGCGTAAAGTCTTAGTAAAGTCAGTTATTTTTAACGGATTTGAATACTAGGTCGTGGATACCGGTGTTCTTTGGTGGTTGGGTTTTAATTAACCACACATCTCAGGAATGGTCGAACTGAGACTGTACAAGACTAAACTTCATTTAAACTCATACATATCATCCTCTGAAGTATTATCTGAACGGTAATTACCGGAGGCTAAACAGGAAAAGAAGGAAAAGTCTAGAATGAAATCGACTTCGAGTGGGATGTATGTCGCATTAGAAATAGAAGCCATATCGAACCAAACTGAATATTGGGTGACAAATTTGATGTGTTTTCTGTGTGAAATGAAACCTTAACCTTATATAAGTTATCTCAATAAATTTTTATATGCTTTTAAAGTTGTGAAGTTTTTTTGAATCACCCAGGTATTATGAAAATGTTCTATAACATAAATTAGATAATAGCAAGTTATAAAAATTTATTAATCATAATTTTAAACAAGTAATACGTCAGTGTAACATTTAAATAGATTTTCATGACAAGATTTCATTAATTTAAATAAATTTTCAGCCTAATCTAATCGTATACATAAATTTAAAACGACTATACCACTCTTTAATTAGATTGCTATCTCTCTTTAACACAACAGCAATAAAAATCAGTACTCCTCGTTCATTTCAATAAATATTTCGCTTAAATTTAAAATTGAATGAAATTATAACATTATTTGAATTGAATTCACATTTAAATCAGAATTTATTACATAAAAATGGTAATAAAATTGAAGTGATACAAAGAAGAAAAATGATTATTTTTATTACGTTTTTCTTTCTTTAAATAGTCTAATCTTGTAATCTATTAGCTCATGCTTATTCTACTGCTTATCATTGTAACATGTTTCTTTTAACAGATTTAGTCACGGAAACATGAAAGATATTTGTTATTTAGGGCAGAAATAACAGTACGTTGAATTTTTTTGTTTTTATAGTTTATTTACAGAGAAGTAAGAATTTTATTACAATAAAACAATTCGATGACCTTTCTGAAAAATGTATCAGATATTTAGGGTGATACAACTTTTTTTTTCTTCTTTTTTTGCTTTATTTTAAAGTATTTTTATTTATTTACTTGTGTATATTCATATAAAATACTAATACTATAAAAAAATATATATATATGATAACCTCTCTTATGTATATGCACTGATATGGTTCATTATTTAAATTAAGTTTAAAATTAGACACACCAAATAAAGTGAAAAACACGTCAGATAATGGATTTGTCACATTTTTTCACTTTTTCATAATAATTGTTCATTTTCTTCTACTGAACTGAAAAAAAATTAAAATAAAACTTTCAAAATAAAATTGACAAACATTCGTTTTATGGAATTTTAATTTTATTCTTTTTAAGTATTAAAGCAATGAACATTTTATATTCAGGATATAATTTTAACAAAAATTAAAAAGAAAAATGTCTGCTATACCAAATATCCTGTATTCGATTCCCGGTTAGGATTTAAAAAATTTAATAAATCACTTCAAATGCAGTCGGTAATAATCATGTTGATAAACTTAACAGAAGGGAAAAGGTTTTTATTTACAGATGGAGAAATTCACAAATTTACGTTTTATCTTAGTAGACGTTATTTACATCAATTTTCTCAGAATTAAATGCTCTACAAAGCTAATTAGAAATTTTATTTCTTTACTGGTAAATTAAGAAAGTTATTTTATTCCAGAATTAAAAAATGTATTCTCCGACAAACTTTTTTGTGTTTTACCCCGTTTTTCTTAAAACGTAAGCGAGATAAAGGTCTAAGACCACTTTTATTCAATTTATTAGATAAAAAACGAAAAGGAAGCACCAAATTTACCCCTCGATTTGTACCCCAAGAATTTTAGTACGGTTTAATTTCACAGAGAGAGCAGAAAGTAGGGCTAAATGTTTTGCAAGCCGAATCATTTTCTAACCTATGTTTATATGAACCTTTTTCTTATTTTTGGCTATAGAATCATCTCCCAAAGAGATTACCGTGTAAATACATATATATGAAATATTTTTAATTTCGTTCAATCAAATTTCTAGACACAATATAGAAGTATATATTTCAAATAAGCAGATTTTTAACTTTATTCTATGAATTTAAATAAAAAAGTTTAGTTTTATTGATTTATTCTAACAATAGATGTTAATATCTCAAAAAATCGACTATAAATATATCAGTAGAACTTTTTTTAGCCTTATAATATGGCAATAATAAATTATGTATGAAAAATACAAAGAAATGAACTACGCGCTTTCTAAACACCATCATTAAATTACAAGTGTTTAATTTATTTATTTCATTAAATTGAGCTTTATATATATATATATATATATGTGGAATAAAATATTTTTTATTTATAAATTTATCGAATAACAAATCTTTTTAACACAGAATAAACTATTACAGTAAATTACTATAAATAATTTTATAAAATTTTATTGTAATTATTGATTTTACTCTCATATTATATAAGCTAATAATGAGAAAATATTGTATTTAAGGGAAATCTATTGTTTCGACTAATAAAAAAAGAAGAAAACCTGTGTTGTGAAAAGAAATATTCCTGAATGGTTTTAGTAATATGTCAAAGTAATACAGAATAAATTATAGTAGTTTGATAAAACATTGGCAACACTGTTCAAGTCGACTTTTGGTCGAACTATTGCATTGATCGGCGGGTAAAACTGAAGTGCGTGATATAAGAATGAAGTTTAAACGTTTACTTTAATAAAATTACAATAAAGGACAGTGAAAATTACTAGTAAATTTATAGTCAATTCAAATAAATGACGGGGATTTAAATGTGAATATCAAATAAATATAATTTTTTCTTCATTATATACATATATATAATAATAATACTCTCTATATATAATAATATAATATATATATATATATATATATATATATATATGTGTATTATATATTAGCAAAAAGAAGTAAAGGATAAGCAAAGTTTATTTTTTATTCCAGTAAATGATAAATTATGCTCCAACAGAGCATAAAATAAAATATAAAATAAAAAAATTATAAATTTTAAATATTTCAGTCTTGTCTTTTTTACTTCTATAATACTTTTAAAATTTTAATAAGCCTTTGTTTTAATTACTAATTAATTTATTAATTTTAACCTCATTCTTCGTGCTAGAAAAAAATCTGATGTGTTATATTACTTAAAAATTTTGTTACGTAGAATATACAATTTTGTTTATTTATTTTAAATAAATTTTCTTAAATAAATAACTTGTTGATTGCTTTACCCAAATTAGCTGTACATCACAGTAATAACATTACCCTGTTAAAATGAATGCTTTTTCTCCCATTTATTACTTCCTTGTACGAAGTAAAGGAAGAATTGTGATCGCAAAAAATTTCAGTTTTCGGATTTCAACGGAAATATCCATTTTGACCATCACTGAATCCATTTTGGCTAGTTTCGGCGTGACGTCTGTACGTACGTATGTATCTCACATAACTCAAAAACAATTAGCCGTAGGATGTTGTTATTTTGGAATTAGGATTATTGTAACATCTCTAGATCTGTACCTCCTCTTTTGATTGCCATCAACTTAAATAAAAATTTTCAAAAAAGCCCAAAATCCAAAAGGTTTGGATTTTAGAATTTTTCTTAGCTGCACTAATAAGCCCTCATTGAGCGCTTTTCAACGATATATCATAAGTGGTACTTATTTTCATTGGTTCCAGAGTTATAACCAAATAAAATTTTAGTTAATGAAATATTTAAATCTTACAAGGGGAAGGCACATCGGTTCGAATTCGATTTCATTTCCTTTTTCTTAACTCTTTTTTTAATTTAAATATATTGACTTATTAATAATTATTAACCTCTGATTGTAAAAAAACTTTTACAGTAAATAATAATTCAATAATAACAATAAAAAAATAATGTAAAAAAAACAAAAGTTATTGGTGAAATAAAATTTTATGTACTTTTAAAAACGTGTATATGTAATTTAATAGCCGTACATGGAAGTCATGTGGTGACCAAATCAGACTTTTTTATTTTAATTTTCAGTTATATTTTTTCTACACAAAATTTCATCCTACCTTAAATTCTGTACAATTATAATAAAATTAAAAAGTGAGATATAAATTTGAATAACACAGTATTTCAGTGAGCGAGATACAAATTGGTAATCTCTTAAACAAAGCAATTCTGATTAGTTACGTTTGTTCGACAAAATATTTAAATATAATTAACCGTTTTAAGTTTCCTCCGTACCTTCATCTCTCATTTAGTATATATTCTATTATTTCTACAATTAAACAAAAATTCTAGTATTTGTTTTTTAATTTTTTTTTCGTTTCAAAATTACACACAATAATGAATTTTCAAAATAATTATTTGTAAAACGATTTCTCAGATTTGATCTTTAATGTTAATTATTTTGAAAACTTTTTTACACATTTTACTTCTACGTATAATCAAAATTAAATAAAGAAAATTAAAATCAATATTTAACCATAGCAAAAGAAAGCGATTATTTAAAATGTCGTTGGGTTTACAGTTGTCTGATATTATTGTAAAAGTAAAAATAGTACTACACCACCAATAAGTATTGGTGGATAAGAAGAGGATAAGATGAATGACAATTTTTGTAGCGAGTGAAAATGCCATACCTGGCCCGGATTCGAACCCGGGACCTCTGGATGAAAAGCGGAGGCGCTACCACTCGCGCCACGGAGGCCGCCGTTATTTTAAGAATTATTGTACTAATTAAATGTCATAAACGTAACGGTTATATTAAACCTCACATTCAAAAATTATTAAGAATAATAACCAGTTCATCCCAGGCTTATTAAAGAGAGTAAAAAGTGAACTGGTTTCCGTTGGCTTTTTTATTGAGCTGAATATACTGTTACACATCAGTAATCTAAGTGCATCAAAATGCCTTTGATATTCAGTCTGAAAGAGACACCTATTTACTTTGTTCTTTATAAGGATTAGCTTAGTTCATAATTGGAATTAGGTAGTCAACACCTTAAAAAAAAAAAATTACATTGTATCTCTTGTACCTCAGATGTTTTACATGTGTAATAATTGCTAAAAGACTGAAAAAAGTAGGGTAAAGTAGAGTAACATTAATGTACGTTGTGTAAAAATGCATTTCATACACTGTTTCTAGTCGTTATGAAAATAAATTCGCCCAGTAAATATATACATACACACTTTTTACAGTACAAAATTTTAATTTTTATAAATTAAAAAAAAATGTTTAGTGATCTTGTTAAAAATTAACTCATTTTTAAAAAAGGAAATTATTAAATTTCTTTTTGTACGTTGAATATATTCAATCAATAAAATTTACAGGAAGTAAATGAAATAAAATTCCTGTAAAAGATCAAATAATTAATCAACAGAAAAAAAATTATAAGAAATTTCGTTTTATCTACACATTCAACATGGTTCTTGTCTTTCATTTAAAAAAAAATCACGTGTTAAATATGTAAAATAAAGATGGATGACTTTTCTTAACTAATATTATTAATTTTTTTAATTTGAAAAAAAATATTTTTTCTTAAACAATATTTTATATACTCCTATATAAATTTTCATTTTATTTTTAAAGTTGGTTGTATATAACCGTTATAAGTTCATAATTCTGGAATGTATTATTTAACAGTCTTACGCCGAGCACTAATGAAGTGGATCGGTAATAATCGATAGTGAGCCAATTATTTATTTCTTTACTAGTAACAAATAAATGTATTTAAATTATACATTTAATATAATTATAACATTATAATCTATTTTGTGTTGTATTATTACAATACGTATTACATTATTGTATTATTATTGTTTTAATAAGAATTTCCACGGTTTTTATCGATTTTTCGAAGAAAATTTCGGTTATTAATTTCGGTCGCATGGGGGAGGGGTGTTTAAATGAATGTTCTTTAGATCTTGAGGTATAATGAGTACGAAAATACCATTCACTTAAAATGGGTTTTCTTATATATATGCAGAGTATAAAATTTTGTGGCTCGAAATTCTCCAAAATTACGAGATCAATTTCCGTGAAATTTGTATATGCTATAGTAGTGTATCTGAAGTTGTGCATGTGAAAATTTTATGAACATTGGTAGAATCGTTTCTGAGACACGCTCAATTTATTGTCGAAAACAGACAACATAACCTCAATTTGTTTCATAAAACGTAAATTTTGATTTCACTTCGAATATTCTACTTTACTAGTCTTTTCTTGATAATAAAATAATAATAAGAAAAGATTTATAATAACAAAGTTATAATATAACAATTATAAGTAGTATAACAATTATATAACGGAAAATGGGTAGTAAGTACATCCTTCACAATTAGCACATCTCAAAATATACTTTCTTCCCATTTGTTCAAACAAATTTTATATGTTGAATCTATATTAGTTATCTTTTTAATTTCTTTACCCAGAGAAAATTATTAAAAAAATTATATTTTAAAATTTATCAGGACTTCCGACCGAATGACAATAAGTACATGATAGGGGGTTCTTAAAGGAAATCCCATAAAGTCAATCCTTTAAGTCAATCCATAACAAAAGTTATCAGTAAGCAATGTTCATAAAGTTCATTAATAAAAGAATATATCTGCCTTCTCTTCATAATTCATAAAAACAAAAAATAATTACCGGTAAACAAATAGTCAATAAAAACAAATAATCAAGCGATTGGGAGTCGATAGACACATAAAGTAGAAATTGACAAGAATTAAACAACTTGTAGTTATAAACAAAGAAGTAAACAAAAAATTGCAACACTAGATTTGGCGATACTAACTGCAAATTGTCATTCGGCAGTAAAGCACATGGAAACGTTTCAACCTTCGAACGTCCGCGCTGTTATCAACAGATTGATTGCTACGTATTTGACCTGATTTTCTAGACGTTAGTGTGTAACACTGTACTATTTCACGTTAAAATATTTGAAATTGATGATTTTATTGATTTAAAAAAATTATGTATAAATATTCAAATATCCAATTTGTCCTAATCTTTTGACAAATTTTTCAAATTTGTTTAAATTATAAAGCATTGTTGCTAAAAAAATAAATAATTTTTTTTTTAAATCAAAGAAGAAATGTTTAGAAAGACTTAAAATAATATTACATATTGATAATCTTCATCTGAGATTTAGCAAAATCAACTGCCACAATAGTAAATTTGGTTTATAACCTATTGTGCGGAGTAAAATTAAAATATATATATATATATCAAACGCTTAATAACAACGTAATCTTAGTTAATTAGGTATAACGTGTGAATCGTATTTTCTGTAGAAACATGAATATTTTTTAAAATTAATTTTTTTTTATCAGAATAAAACTGAATAACTATTAAACAATACTGCATTAAAATGTAATAATAATAATAAATTATAATAAATGAATACAAAATATTCATTGACACAAATAATTTTTTCCTTTATATTTCAGGTAATGCCACTTTTCAAAATTTTAAGACTGTAAATTATACATTTATAATGAGTATTTTAAACATACTCGAAAACGATTACAAGAAAATATGTTATTTGATAAATTAATAATAGTTTTTTTTAATAATTTTTTTATATTATAATTAACAAATATTTGTTCATTAATTAACAAATAATAATTAAGGATTATTCTAAAGATGTAAATTTAAGAACTATTTTAAATAATAAATGATACAATTATAAATTCATGGATATTACCATATTAACAGAGTTGCATATTGTAATGCAAATTTGCTTAATAAAAAAGTAGCAAAATGACAAGTAATATTAAAGAATAAACGAAAGTTATTTATGACGATTATTAAGTAATAAGATTGATTTTTTTTAAAATGTATATTTAATAATACTAGGAGGTTTTGTTTAAAAAAAGAGATTTTAATTGTATTATTGTTTCGTTGTTAATTAGCATTGAAATGTTTTATCTATTATATTGACTTGTTTTTCTTCTTCTTCTTTTCGTTTTTTTAATAGACAGATTAATATTTGAAATAACTTAAAATATTACCGAAATTAATTTATTTAAAAAAAGATTTAGTAGCTATTAAACATTCAGATTAATTTTCTTATAATCTACGTATTTTTTAAAAATTATCAAGCTTAGAATAATTTGTATTTTCAAAAATCTTTGTTCCTATGAAATATTTTGGGTTTTCTCCTCATAACCACTCAGTTACCAATCTTTCCAAATAGATTTTAATGAATAAAATTAATAAAAATTACCAGATTTTATATTAAATGAATTTGGGAGATTATATTTTAATTTCTCATAGAAAATATTTCTGTACTATAAGTGTTAAATACACGTAAAATAGTTAACACTACTGTTTAGTACTGATTGACCCATAAGTAAAAAACCATCGTCTAATTAATGCAACGTCATGAGAAAAATACCGATTTTTTTCATTTCTTAGGCTGTTCTTTCCTTTCCTGGGCGAAAAATATTAACATAATTTCAACAGCATAATTTCAAACATAACATAAAATGTTTATGTTAAAAAATGTTAATGTTGTTGTTAAATTTACATGTTTTTTTAACATAATTTCTTATTCGTAACTAAAACTTATAAAAAAATCTGATGTGGAGAAATAACTTCCTTGTACGCCTATTAAATTACATTTACACACTTTTTTTTAAATGAAAAGTGCATAAAATTTTATTTCATTAAAAACTTCTGATATTTTTATTTTTTTTTGTTGTAATTATTGAATTATTATTCATCGAATAATTAATTCATTTAAATTTAAAAAAAAGTTAAAAAAAGGAGATGAAGTTTGATTCAAACTGATGTGCCTTTCCCTCCAAATATTTAAGAACAAAATATTTCATTAATTATGGTTTTATTTCATTCTGGAACGAATGAAAATAAGTACTACTTATGACATATCGTTGAAAAGCTCTCAATGAGAGATTATTACTACAGTTAAGAAAAAGTTCAAAATCCAAATTTTTTTGGATCTTGGGCTTTTTTGGACACTTTCGGTTCAGTCGATTGCAATCAAAAGGGGAGGTGCACAACTAGATGTTACAACAGTTCTAAATCCAAAATTCAACATCCTACAGCTAACGTTTTTGAGTTATGCGAGATACATATGTACGTACATGCATAATTCAAGTTAATATACAAAAAAATCGCTTACCAATAATTAAATTCGAAGCGTTCAACACCTTTCTGAATTAAATTCTATCTTCAGAAACTCTCATATTCGTCCTATTTGTAATAGTAATTAAAACTTCACAAAAAAATTATAAAAATCGTGGTATTTGCTTAAAACATAACAGTTGGTCGTCATGTGTTATAAAATTATGTCAATATAAACGTCCTGTCAATTTGGTGGTCTCAACTGCTGTCTGTTTTTGTCTGTTTTCACATTTGAGATCACCAAATTGACAGGAAGTTTACGTTGACGTAATTTTATAACATATGATGTCCAACTGTTATGTTTTAAGCAAATACCACGATTTTTTATAATTTTCATGTAAAGTTTTAATTACTATTACAAATAGGACGAATATGAGATTTCCTGAAGATGGAATTTAATTCCGAAAGCGTTTGAACGCTTTTAATTCAATTGCTGGTAAGCGGATTTTTGTATTTTAACTTTAATTATATACTTATACCAACGGGCCGTGCTTAACAAAATTATTATACATACATACGTACGTACAGACATCACGCCGAAACTAGTCAAATTTCCGATGAAATCTGGAAACCGAAATTTTTCGCGATCACAATACTTCCTTCAGGAATTGAATTTTTTTTTTCACTGAATTATTTTGGAATAAAATAAAATTTCGAGTAGTATCTATAATATTTTCATTTTCAATAAATTTCTATCTTCAAAAAAAAAATCCGTCAGAGAACAAATTTTTTATCAGTTTTTTTTTTTGTTGGGAGCGGATGAATACAATATCCTATCATATTTAACGTACTGTTTGGAAATTATATTCTTAATGAGTCATACTGATAGATATTGTGACAATCCAATAGTGTTTCTGATTACGAATGGAAATTTAAGAAGCTTTTCTTCCCAATACAAAAAACGATTCCGTTGATTAGTTCACAAGAAACCCCTCTATCGTATTATGTCAAGGACATCTTCAGTATAGATATATCAGGACCTAACCGACAATTTATAGAACAGAAAACCAGTAAAATAGGTTTCAGGACAAAGAAAAGCGATGAATAATAAGAAATGATGTTTTACTCAGAATGGAGCCGCAAACGAAGCAAATAACCCTATCTTTTCCCCCCAAGACCATTACGCATTGCGCATTCTAAGTGCCTGGCCTCTAACCTCCCGGGACCCCACAGGATCCGGCGATGCCATGCTCTGCGGGGGTCGCTCACCCAGTAGACCGGGACTCGGTCTTTTCTCGCCATGCCTCAAACCAGTTTCCCTCCAAAGAGGTGATCTAGCCGGGTCTCTGGTCTTTTCAATTTTCCCCGAACTTAAGAGGTCCCTGGTCAATCATCGTGAGCGGCCCACCTTTGCGAACTACCCTCTCATGAGCAGGGCTACCCTCGTATTTCCATACATCCAGAATCAAACCCCATCCCACTCCGTAGCGTTTCTATCCTTGATCTGTATTATTCTAGTTACCATAGAGACTACGTTATCCCATTTATGTTTTCCTTTTAGCATGTACTGCAGTGTGTTTTTCGAACCCTATCTAAAGGACAGTTAAAATACCGTAATAGGCAATGAACGTTCATCCCCCACACAATTCTACAAGAGATCGGAACATTTTTATCCAACACTCACATTAATTGGTAGCAACACTTACTACTAATTAATGATTTTGACTTCAACAGCTCTATATATACTAAAAAAAGTTTTTCCCCGAAAAATACAGGCAATCATTACAGGCAAATTTTATGATTTTCATTCTAGCTTATACCGATAAGTTCACTGTAAAAAAAAAACTTTTGTAATTTTTTTTTTAACAAGAACTGGCTAATACAAAGAGTTGATTTACACACATCACCCCAATATTTCTCTCATATTAGACAAACCTAAATAAATATTTTAAATTATATATTTATAAACATATACATAAGACATTTTAATAATTTGTTTTACTTCTTTTTTTCAGGTATAAAAAATGGCTGGGATATTGGAAAATTCCCCAAATTATAAGCTAAATAAATCAATTTTAGAAAAATTTTTATCACTTCCACAACCTCCAAATAAAATTCAAGCAACATATATATGGATTGACGGAACAGGCGAAGGCATTCGTGCTAAGACAAGAACATTAGATTTTGTACCAGAAAAAATTTCAGGTAAATATGCATAAAATTATTTTTTTTTTCAGTTATAAGGAAAACAGTAACAAAATATATTTAAAATTTCATATATATCTGTAATTCACACAATTTTTTCTGTATATATCAGGTAATTCACACAATTGTGTAAATTACCTGTTTAATATTCTGTTTATTACAGTTGTAACGATTAAGTCATCAGATTATTTGTGTGTGTGTGTGTGTGTATGATGCAATTCTTTACCTGGTATAAAATTTTGTTAAAAATAACGATGAGATTTAATGGTAACATGCAAAAATGAAAATTAAATTTATAACTACTGAGTTAAATATATATATATATATATTTAACTACTGAGTTAAATAAATATATATATACACTTGCAAACTTAAAGAAGCATAATTATGATGGATACGTAAATTATCCAGTTTCTCATCCGTAATAATTTACCGTACCGTTCAAGAGGTTAGGGTATTTGCCAGAAGGAAAATCAGCTTATTTATTTTAAGAGAACCGAATATTTTACTCAAGCTTTTCTAATAAGTAAAATGTTATTATATTACGGTCCTTTCTGATTCTTTCAAGATATAGAAGTAAAACAACAAAATCAGAGTAAGTATACCCTTCGAACATCATGATTTTTTTTTAATATTAGAAAATGATTAACGATTTATTTTTATATATGGAAATTAATTACACTAATCATATATAAAATTTACAACAAAATTTTTTAAAATCTATTAAAAGATTGTCAGTATATACGAATGTACTTTGGTGGTTGGGGTTCAATTAACCACAAATCTTAGGAATGGTCGGCTTGACTCCGTACAAGTCAACACCTCATTTACATTTCATACATATCATCTTCATCTTATTGGTCCAGGGGGAGTTGCTTATTGTTCAGTAGTTGAAAATAACTACTTCAGGAAAAGAAATTACTTCAACATTTTCAAAATCTCGAACAGAATACACGAACTCTATTACAACAAACCAACAAAATAGATACAAACACAGTGATTCAGGAATATACAAATTAACTTTTAGTGATTTCTTTAAATATTACATTTGACAAACATGACGCACATTCACCGACAGATATAAAGGATACATGTAACATTAATAACAAAAAAACTTTACACAATCATGACGTCTACCTGTGATCCATACCGACCAAAATATCGGGTGATTGGTTCTTTGTGCATTAATAATTTCTGTAAAAAAAAATTGGTTATTATAAACAAATAAAATATCAGACAGAACATTACAAATTTATCGTTTTATTATCAATAAAATCAACCGCATAACAGCATTTTCCTACTGAACTTTTCCGCTGCTATTTATTAAACTAAGACTATAACGTACTTTCGGCCTGATTTTAATTTTAAATTAGTAATGGAAAAATCTGCTAGCTCCAGGACTATTTCGACACATCCTAATAACAAATTTAATAATGCAAAAAATATAAAACAGTTGTTGAAATAAAGTTCAAGAAAATCCAAAAAATTTTCAAAGAGAGTAAAAACAAAAAAAAAACTACGTGCCTATTGCTATTTTTAAACAATAATTATAAATAGATTAAAGGAATTATTAAAAATTAATACATAAACAAAATGTAAAAAATAATTACCTAAATTTAATACTTTCTAAAACAATTAAAAATACTTATATTTATAAAATAAAAGTAAAAATTTATATAAGTTCTTTACGAGCAGT
Source organism: Lycorma delicatula (assembly GCF_047948215.1). Taxonomy (NCBI): domain Eukaryota; kingdom Metazoa; phylum Arthropoda; class Insecta; order Hemiptera; family Fulgoridae; genus Lycorma; species Lycorma delicatula. The sequence continues at coordinate 70,675,681 of NC_134462.1, forward strand.
CCAAGTGGAAAGCAAAAAATATTGTTTATATCATTATATTCACGTTACTAATCCAGAAGAAATATTACCTTTACTTTAATTCAGATTTTTAGATATTTTTGCCCTCAGCAATTTTATTCAGAAAAAGAGGAGAAAAAACTGTAATAAATAATTCAAAGTATAATAATTTGTAATTAAAAAAAAAAAAAATAGATTAAATTAAAAATGTTAAATAATGAAAATAATTTACCTGTTTTTTTTTTAACTGGATTTCTTTATTGAAGATCGTTTTTTTAAGTCTCGAGTAACTGCAAAAATAATTTTTTAAACTAATGACATGAATTATTTTAAAAGTAATATTGTTTAACACATCAGTATTATAAGACTTATATTTATTCAGACTACTAAATTTATTTAGCTGTAATCAAACCGCATAAGTTGCAACAGTCAATCGCATTTTCTAAACTTATTTATATAATTATTAACTGTAATTTATTCGTTTTGTAATAAATAAATATTTAAAATTTGTTGATTAAATTTTCTTTTTTTACAATATTTAATTAAAAAGAATTTATAATCCAATCTTGTGGTCAAAAGAGTAATATTTTACTTTCAAGGTATAAATTTTTTTATTAGTTTTGATATTATCCTAAAGGTATTACAGTAAACCGGTCGATATGAATATACACAATTTTATAAATGAAATATTCCACATAAATATTCGTACGTGAACTTATTAAGTTTTTTTTTTAATTTTATTATGACTAGGATAACTTTATGTGTATATATATATATATAAGGATAATTTTGTTCCTTGTATATAATCACATTAGTAGGTTATTATTTAGAAGGTAAATTTGTTATACGTACATATGTATCATCTTTACCTATAAAGTAACTTGTCCTGACTGACTGGGCGATGATTCATCAACGCCCAGCAAAAACTGCTGAAGATAAATTGATGAAGATTTGTATACACGTTCTTCTTACGATGTAAGGACACACTAAGAAAGTAGTTTTTTGAAATTCCGAGTTGAAACGGTTAAAATGGAGTAACAATGAAATTTACTATTTTTTTAATTTCTTGGTAAAAAATAAAGAATTCAACTTAATTTTTTGATATGTGTAATTTTCATGTAAATATCTTAAACAAATTTCTAGATTTTCGAAATAGGTCCTTGAAAAGGGGTGAGGAAAGGTAAAATAGTTTGATGTTTGCAAATTATACCCATTTCCGACTGTATTAAACGAGATATTCTCTAGGTTGGGGCTTACAAATATTCTTCAGGTAAATATTTTAAAAGAATTTTCAACGATGTACGGCGTGGCACCCAACCAACTCAGCCAATGTTATTGTATGTGCGACGTGACTAACTGCACCTGATTCCAGTTACTTGACTAAAAAGTAACAGTAATTATAATTTTTTTTTAAAAATGAGATACGAAGTACTGTCACTTCCTAGTAGTGTTTGTCGGGTAATGCTAAATATCGGGCAAAATACATTTTTACCCGTACGAAGTTCGGGTAACCTACTTATAACTAATATTTTTAAGGTCGAGGCCGACTGTTTTGAAACCCACATTCTTAGATCACTCAGAGTTTCGGACCCTGTACTGACCAAACTGATGCTTCTGAGAAAATTTAAGATTTTAAGAAAAATATTTTTTATAAATTGAACAGGCTTTAATTTTTATTTATCGATATTATTTTCACAAGTATGAGTTTAATGAACAAAGTAGGTCCAAGGGACAGAGCCCTCTAGCCAAACGGGAAAAGTGAACGAAGCGAGCCACGACCGGCTAAATATCTCCTCACTACAATGGGAAATGAAATGCAAGTAACTAAGTAGCGTGGGCGAAGCCGCGACAGGGAGGTTATTGCATGTATAAAAGAACATGTCCTTACTGACTGACAATAATCAACGCCTAGAAAAAACTACTGAAAATAAATTGATGATTTGTATATAGGTTCTTCTTGAGAGTTCTTGATTTGGTGTAAGCTCACACTAAGAAAAGATTTTTCGACCTTCGAAAAAGTGAAAAAAAGGTAAAAAATCTCAAACAATGATCGCAAATTTCCCCTAGTTCCGACTATACTAAGCAAGATATTCACTCTATTTGAGATTGCGAACACTCCTCAAATAAACATCTAAAAATCATTTCAGGGTTTCTATTAATTTTAAAATTTTAAGAGATAAACATAAATTGTTTTTGTCATTTTATGTTACCGCTATTCAAGCAATCGTTATAATATTTGGTAACATTGTAGTGGTAATTTATGTTTGTAATTCTGATTATGTATTTCGCTAGTGAAACCGCGACGGGAAATCTAAAAACCAATTAGTGGGTCTTGTACTGACCAAACCGTTGCTCTGAAGAAATTACAAAAAACTAATAGTTTTTTTAAATTGCACAGGATTTTATAAATTGTATTTATTATTATTATTCTCACACGTATGTGTTTAAACATCTTTTTTTAAATATGCTAGTTTTCTAGTTCAGAAAAAAACACGAAAAAACTTAATTTTGAATTTTTTGAACCCAGGGGGGTTCCAGACGGCTAGAAGAAAAAATAAAACAAAGCGAGCCCTCATCGGCTAAACGCCCCCTGACCGCGACCGGAAACGCAAGTAACTATGTATCAAGGACAAAGCCGCGTCGTGGGATGAGGATGCTATTACATATATATAATTTTCATATATTATGTATCTAGATATTATAGATAGGTAGATATGATAGGTATATTACAGATAATTCCAAATATATATATATATATAGAGCAGAAAATTACTAACGCTTCAAAATATCTTATTCCAATATACACCTACATTCAAAAAAGCAACATCTAACTGTTAATTTTGGCATATGATTAAAGTTATACTTCTTAAAACTAAAATATTTTTAAGTGCTGGACGTTAAAATGTGAATTTTTTTAAATTTTAAATATCTAATTTAAAATTTTTTTAATGTTTTAGATAATAAATGTAGAAAAGGAGTCAAATTTTTGTTTGTTTATACCACTCGAAAAAAGTTATGCTAAAAAGTTATTACAATAACACCAGTTAGGAAAGCATTTAAGAATTATTTACATAAATTCTAATGGGCGTTTCGATCGAAACAAACAACCTCGTTGGTGGAAAGTCCAAGCTAAAATCAACAGATTAGTTTTTTCAAACAAAGCTCTTCATCTAGGTTGGCCTTCACACTCTTCTTGATTCCTTTTCTGTTTAATAGTTTTTCTATGTCGTATCATAAAAATTAAACAATTCCTTTAATTTTTTAATTAAGATAAATCTGATTTTAATAAAAAATAATTTCACCGTTTTGTTACCCATCTTTATTCCTTTTTATTTTATTACCTTCCTGGCATCATGCTGCAAGTAGAAAATGATGTAATCGGTCAAAAAATGGGGTATGGAGTTTTTGCATCTCTCTACATATCGTGACTCAAGGACCCCAAAAATCAAAAAAGGTTGGAAGTATGTACGTGCGTTGGCTTGTTTGACGCTTAATAACTTTTGACTTTTTATGAAATTTTGGCACAAAGACTCGTGTATACGGGACAATTTGTTGATAAAATGTTGGGAACAATATCCCCAGGGAATGGGGTAGATAGTTTCTTTGGAGTCAATTTTCTCAAAATTTTGCAAATATATCCCTACTGGATATATTAAAACTACATTATACTCAGTACTTTACTCAGTATATAAACCACATTAAATTCAGTACATCCGTACGTGTTTATCATACATTTAAAAAAAAGTCCCCAAAATGTTTCCCTTTCCTCAAAAATCTAAAAAGCTTTCTTTATATTTATTTACTGCATATTTTTTAACCGAACGTTTTTTTGTCTTCGTAGGAAAGTTTTAAAAAATCGATTTTTGGAATTTTTTAAAACTTTTTTGGTTTATTTAAATCTTTAATAATAATATTACAATAAATTTCCACTATAATTCACCCACATCTCCGAAAAAGAAATCTTAGGTAATCTTTTATTGATTGTACATTTTTCAGTAGAATTTTTTTTAGTTTCTTTCGTTTAACACTAGTAAACGTAAACAAATCAAAAACTTTCTTGGGAGGCGATTTTGGGGATGAAAGAGCAGAAAAATATAAAGAATATTAGTTTTTTTTTTTAATTTTTTATAACTATTTTCATGTATCATTTTTCCACTATATAAAAATAAATAACCAAACTCAGAAAAGTGTAACAACTTTGTTGTGAACTTTTCTATATATATATTTAATTCTCTTTTTGGATACATTTCATCATTTTTTTTTTTGTATTTAGTCTTAATTTTATATAATGAAATTTTTTTCCTAGAAATTAATTTATTACGGTATAAATTTAATTAATTTAATGATTATCTAATCGGAAAACAGTACTGGAGCTCCGTAAATACATTGATACTCTGTTAAAGAATGTCATATATGATCCACTTTTTTTTCAAATTGTAAAATGGAACCTTTAAATATTTATTTACCGAAAATCGGTGCAGTAGTTCGGATGTTACAAAATCAAAAATAAATATAAAAAAAAATATATACATCCTCCTTTATGGTATAATTAGGTAAAAATAACCCCTCCCCCATTTTACGTTAAACTTTTATTATAAATAACAAATTAATAAGCAATCAACAGAAATAATTAAATAGCAATATTTAATTTTTATAATATAAAAAATAATTGTTAATGAATGCATGTAACACACTTGGTGACACAAATTATTATTTACAATGTGATAGATAATATGAAGTGAACAAATACAAATAATAAAAATAAAAGATAATACAATAATAAGAGACGATAACGTCAATTACAAGCAACGTACGTACTTTCACTTATTAATTCATAACATGTTTATGAAATAAATGGTGGGGCGGAATACTTTATAAAAAGTAAACAAAACAAAAAAAAATTTTTTTTTTAACAGTATAAATAACAGTTATTATTACAACATTACATATATTACTATGTGTTAGGAGAGGTTAACAACTTGTTATTTTTTTTTTTAGTACATCATTCAGAAGTTTCCTTTTTTACGGTTTTACACGTGCAATCTTTCATAATTTTATTTATTTATTTATTATTTATTTACAATTTAAAACTTACATGATCATCCGTCAGACCTAAGTCTGTCGACAGATATACTAAAGAATTATTATTATATTATTAAGTGGTTAATGCAATAACCAATTTTATGTAACAACTAAAGATATTATTAGTTTTTATAATAGTTATAATAGTAGTACAATTATAAAAATTAATTTAACAAAATTAAACTATATATTTAAAAACTAATGAACAAATTATTTCTTTAATATTTGTAATGTATTAGATTTAGTAACTAAAACTATATTCAAGAAACAAAACTATACTTAATTTAACAACTAATTACACAATTAATATCTTGTTGCAACAATTACATAAAGAAAATAAATAACTAAGCTTTAACCATTCAACAATACATTATTTATTGATTTACAATAATTATCAACATTAAAATAATAACTATAATCATGTTATAATTGTCTGGACTACCAGTATAAATCCAACATGAATCCTGTTAGTACCTATTACGTTATAGTTAATGCCCACTCAATGAGAAGTTTTTTTAAATCATTTTTTTCATTTTTACATTATTGAGGTGATTCGGTAAAGAATTAAGTAATGCAGGAACAACATACTTCTTTAATCGTTTACCATAAGTATTATTATATCTATCTGTAATAAAGCTAATTGCTCTCAAATTGTATCCACTTTCTACATTTACTCTGTATTCACTGTTGTAAAAGTTCTTAAAAATATTTAAGAATTTAAATAGACCTCTAGCTGACAGAAACCATGTAAGATTATTTAAATTAGTGTCATAATTGTTATCAGAATCATAACGAGCAATATCTTTGAGGACCCTATTTTGTATTAAATTTATTAATTTATTAGATAATCTGCGGCTGATCCCCATGCTGTCAAGCCGTATCAAATAACAGATTAATTAGGTCTTATGTTAATAATTAAAATCAAAATTGAACTAAATTTTAAACAGAATAAAAATAATCAGTATCAAATAATCCTAAAATGTTCGTTAATGAAGATCTGAGGCACACACACCTTTTACTTATATTTTTAAACAACAAATTTAACACAAATTTCCGATGGAAAACATTTGAATTGGTGAAAATAATAATCTAATATTCACTTTTCCAGGTTTTAGATTTGTACCTTAAATAGTAAAGAACTATTACAGTTGTTTACCCTACAGAGTTAAGCTAGTGTGTATAAAACATAAAATGTATTGTCTCAAGTTATAAAATATACCCTTAATTTATTTTACTCTAGTTGTCCAGGCTTTTTAATGACTGAAAGATATAAAGTAGCTGAATTACAAAAAGTACAAGGCAAACTTTACTTTCTTTGCCAAAAAAATTTCTGTAAAAACAGAGATCGTAATTTTAATTGTTTTACTGTAGTTTTATCTAAAAATTTATATTATATTTATAAGTAAGTGGTTAAAAACCTGTTTTTAGTGCTGCAGTTATTATACCGGATTTATAAAAAACAATATCAGAGTTTAATTTGTTTTAATATATCTTTGGTGAGGCGTACGGTGTTGATTTAAGGCTAGATCATTGATTCTCAAATTTGTTTGTCCGCCGCCCACACTGATAAACAAGCATTTCTCTTTAAAGTGGAATATTTCGGTTCAGAAAAATTGTAGAGAGATATACAAAAAATAAATTAAAGCTAAAGTCTTCTTTTAAAAGATTTCAATCCAGTTTACTGAAAAAATTTCATTTCCCCCGTGCGCTCAATCAAACACAAATAAAAATTTTAAAAATGTTAAAACTTTTCTTCTCACTGATTTTTTTTTTTAATTTGATGATTTTTTAAATCTGAAGTATACTGTCAAAAATTAGAGTATTCAAGCTTTGATTTTTTTTATTCCTCTCTTTAAGCCTCTTGGATGTAAAGTTAAAGTAGTTTGAATGCAATATATTTTATCATAAAATATAGGTGTCCCTTTAAAGTTTTGCACTAGTGTAGTAGGTATTTAATTATAGTTTGAAATATCAGGAAAAATAATTTTTGCCTTTCTTTCTTTAATCAACCTTTCTAGACCGCCTGAACGCCCCCAATTTTCTGTGGGCCTTCTACCGCGCTCCCCGAAGGCCTCCAGTGCCCACAAGGGGACGTAATCACTCATTTTGAGAACGAATGGGCTAGACTAAAAATGAGCAAAATGGACAGTTTTAGTTCTCTCATGGCTGTAGATTGATTCCCTATCTTTCCGCTTGACAGCGCCACATGACAGTTTTAATGTATAAAACATTATGTATTAACTAGTTTAATACACAGTTAATACTGGTAAATAGTCTAACAGTTTGTCATTTAAACAAAAAATAAAGTGTGTTTTTTATATTGTCATCGCTAAATGCTTTCTTCTTGAATTGGCCACCTTAGGATCACAATAAATACCTTAATCATTTTTTTCTTCCGACTACTTTTCTTCCCAATATTTTAAATATATATATATTATATTTTATATATATAAGGAAACCCGAATTTAAGTTGATTGTATTTTCATATTCCTCATACTTCAAACCATACAGAAAATTCATTTTCACCCCTCAATCCCACTTGCGACCGAAAGTAACACCGTACCTTTGTTCGGAAGGTAGGTAAAAAAAATAACTACAAAATAATTTATAATTTTGAAAGGTTTAACAAAAAATATTTGAGCATACATTAATGCATACGTTAAAAGGGATAGAGAAGATTCAGAATTTAACAAATTTTTTAATTACTATTATTTAAAAATTCATCGACAGAATAATATTGTTTCTGAAAAGAAATTTTTTTAATTACATTTTAAATAAATCAGTTGGAGAATCTTTTAAATAGTTCGATAATTTATTAAAAATGGCATCGGAAAGATAGTAAGATCCTTTCTGATTTTGAAATCGAGAGTTTCAGCGTTCAAGCCTAGTAAAAGCAGTTACTTTTATACGGATTTGAATACTAGATCGTGGGTACCGGTGTTCGTTGGTGGTTGAGTTTCAATTAACCACATATCTCAGGAATGGTCACCCTGAGACTGTACAATACTACACTTCATTTACTCTCATACATATCATCCTCTGAAGTAATACCTGAATGGTATTTCCGGGAGATTAAACAGAAAAAGAAAGAAAAAGTTCTGTGGTCTAGTTTAATAGAGGGAAATATTGTTATTTTTACTTTCCCGTTTATATTGCTATACAGAAGGGAAAGTATGGTGATCTGTTAAAATTGGGCATATCCGGTTTTCAGCGAATCTTGACGAATTGACCCCTAAGGATACCAGAAAACCGAAAAATGTACATACTTATGTATGTATGTATGTTATGTTGGCGAGTAAATCGCCTTATAGCGTTGTTGTGCATATCTCCAGAACTAATTGACCGATTTTCACCGACTTGGCTGTAATATTTCTATAGTACAGGCATTGATGCTATTAAATTTTCAATTCAAAAGTTCAGGGGTTGGGGAATGCAGGAGGAATAAGGGAAATCATCTCCAGATTTTGCATAATTAAGGTGATATATTTTGTTTTATCATTTTTTGAATATTAATAAAGTAAACAACTTTAAAAAAAAAATCTTTCGTTAAATTTCACTCCCATCCCTAATAATGATTTTACTACTGAAGAGTTACAGAAGGTAGTACAAGGGGTGACTTTTATTGCACTTTTTTTTGTGAACAGTTATAAAAAAAATCTTTTGTGTAAGAAAGAACCTTTTTGCTAGATTGCACCCCCATTTCAAAAAATAGTAATAATTTTCCAACGATGTAGAAGGCAGTATAGTGGGTCTTTTTCGTTGTAGTTTTTTCTATTAGCATCTCGTTGGATCCATAAATTTATTCCCCATCAAAGTGGGATCTTAACGGCCAGATTGCTGCTGTAGTCGTCTATGTTGTGACGTCACAGATGAACGGTAGAATTAAATAAATGAATAATATTTAGATTAATATTGAAATTTATTTAGTGGCCGCTAGTACCGCCACACCCGCGCGAATGAAAGACGGTATGCGCGCGCGCTTTAGAATCATTAAAATAAATAAAACAAAAACTATTGTATTTAAATAAAATTATAAATATTTTAAATTAAGTTGCGTGTGTAAGCCGTGAATCAAAAAAAGCTACGTAACGGTAAAGTCATACAACTGTATTGTCAGATTTTTTTAAGAATGAATGATTATTCATATTAGCAAAATTGCTTATTCATAAATATATAATCACAAGGATAGATTAAATTTTTTAATTTTCTAAACATCGGTCGACACAATTCATATTTATGGATTCCAAAAAAAGATCCTGAAAGCCCATTTTTTAACTTGATTTAGTGGTTCTGACTTTTGAGGGAGCTTCAAGTGATGATAATATATATTTCAGACGAGAATATACGTAAGCAAAATAAATATTTGTGATAAAGAGGTTAGAGTTTATGGTATTTTATTAATAATTACACAACATCCACGAGTAACATTTATCAAGTGCAATTTATCATTTTGGTTTTTTCATTTATCACGTAATCAGCTCACTAAATATCAAAGATTTAATTGACAAATTTTATTATTTCACATTTCTCCTCAGTATCAAGCAATGTAATTTTTCGCTGCAAAGTTACCAATATATAGCGTTTATATAATTAAAGTCTTTCTTTTAAATTGCTAAATTTACATTATTTTTTTTTGTCTAGTTATTTGACTGGTTGGATGCAGCTCTCCGAGATTCCCTATCTAGTTTTAGTCGTTTCATTTTGGTATACCTCCTACATTCTATATCCCTAACAATTTGTTTTACATATTCCAAACGTTGCCTGCCCGCACAATTTTTTTCCTTCAATATTGCCTGTCCCTCCAATATTAAAGCAACTATTCCAGGTTGCCTTAATAAATCTGTCTCTTCTTTTAACTATATTTTTTCAAATGCTTCTTTCTTCATCGATTTGACTGCAACACCTCTTCATTTGTCACTTTATCCACCCTTCTGATTTTTAGCATTCTCCTATAGCACCACATTTCAAAAAGATTCTAATCTTTTTTTCTCAGGTACTCCGATCGTCCAAGTTTCACTTCCATATAAAGTTACGCTCCAAACATTACTTTCAAAAATCTTTTCCTGACGTTTAAATTAATTTTTGATGCAAACAAATTATATTTCTGACTGAAGGCTCGTTTCGTCTGTGCTATTCGGCATTTTATATCGCTCCTGTTCGTCCACCTTTAGTAATTCTACTTCCCTAATAATGAAATTCTTCTACCTCCATAATCTTTTGTCTTCCTATTTTTACATTCAGTGGTCCATCTTCGTCATTTCTACTACATTTCATTACTTTCGTTTTGTTCTTGTTTATTTTTATGCGATAGTTCTTGCGTAGGACTTCAACCATGCCGTTCGTTGTTCCTTCTAAATCTTTTTTACTCTCAGCTAGAATTACTATATCATCAGCAAATCGTAGCATCTTTATCTTTTTACCTTGTACTGTTACTCCGGATCTAAATTATTCTTTAACATCATCAATTGCTAGTTCTATGTAAGATTAAAAAGTAACGGGGATAGGGAACATCCTTGTTGGACACTCTTTCTTATTACGGCTTTTTTCTTATGTTCTTCAATTATTACTGTTGCTGTTTGGTTCCTGTAAATGTTAGCAATCGTTCTTCTACCTCTGTATTTGAACCCTAATTTTTTTTAAATGCTGAACATTTTATTTCAGTCTACGCTATCGAATGCCTTTTCTAGGTCTAAAAACAAAGCAAAAGTATGTTGCTTTGTTTTTCTTTAATCTTCCTTCTACTATTAATCTGAGCGTTAAAATTGCTTTTCTTGTCCCTATACTTTTCCTGAAACCAAATTGGTCTTCTCCTAACACTTCTTCCACTCTCCTCTCAATTCTTCTGTACAGAATTCTAGTTAAGATTATTTATAGTTGTTATTTTATAGTTTCATAAAAAAAAAACTGAAGCAAAAACTTATGTTCATTTCTGTTTTTAACAACGATTTATGTTAAGTTTTCTATTACTACGTATGAATGATAAAGTATATTTTAATTAAATTTGCAAAATCAACTATTTTAACCAGTTATAAAAAAAATATTATTTAAATACAACAAAATATATTTAAAATAAATTTAATATATCCATTTCAAATTCCCATGCACAAGTTTCGAAATTTATATGATGAATTAATCTTCAAAATAAATGAACAATATATAAATTTTATCAAGAGCAGATAATCAAGATGAGAATATAAAAGAACCCGCCAAATTTAAAAGCAATTACAAAAATAAGCCTATATTACAATTCAGACAAGCATCTAACGAATTTAAAAATATTAAGTTTGTCAATTTTGGTCACACCATCTGTTAAAAATAGAATTAATTCTGAGTTAATTTAAATATCCACGTAATGTATTCAGTCAAGAAGAGTAAGATGTATTATTTTATGGCAGTTATCCAAGATGACATGAGAAATGCATGCATTAATCTGATGTGCACCGATTGCAAACGATAAAAGACGACTTTTTTACAGGTGATTACTGTCCCTCAATGATGATGTCAATAGTAATACATTCTTTAATGCGACATAGAATCAACTAGTATCAATCAGTAGTTTTACTAAACATCTATCAACTGTTTCTGAAAAAAAATTTGTCATTATGGATCATAAGCTCGACGAAAATCAGGGGCTAAATGCTGGCTCAGACGTGACTTTCTACTAAGTCGATAAATATTTCATAAAAATTCAGACAGTTAATACTAATTTCTGAACTCGTCATTTAAATAATAAAATCTGCAGAATTGGCAGAATCTGCCGATCACCGTGGCGGAGTGGTAGTGTCTTGGCCTTTCATCCGGAGGTCCCGGGTTCGAATCCCGGTCAGACATGGCATTTTTCATACGCTACAAAAATTAAATTTTCCATATCCAACGCATAAGTTTTCAAGCTTATGTGACGATATCAACAAGCAAAGAAAAAAAATTTTCCTCAAGGAAAACTTGTTGTCAGATGGGCGAATCCTCCGTATTGGGTGGTGGCCTGTAGAGTCACACAGCTGACCTTCAGTGGCCTATGTTTCCAGTGCTGGAGTCCAAGCCATAGGGCTCAATCTTATTGCGGCCCAAACAGGAGTGACCACTGCTTTATCTGTGGAGAGGCCGGCCACTTGCGCAACGACTGCAAGCGAGAAGCTCGCTCTCCCTCTTGCAAGTTGCATGGACATGCACCCGGGGGTCGAGGTTGTAAGGCTTCGCCCGTGTCATGAGTCGGCGGTGCCTGTCCTGGCTTGGTGTTTGCGAGGGACAGCCTCGTCATGGATAACCCACCGGGTTGGTCTAGTGGTGAACACGTCTTCGTAAATCAGCTGATTTCGAAGTAGAGAGTTCCAACGTTCAAATCCTAGTAAAGGCAGTTACTTTTATATGGATCTGAATGCTAGATCATGGATACTGATGTTCTTTGGTGATTGGGTTTCAATTAACCATTCATCTCAGAAATGGTCGACCTGAGACTGTACAAGACTACACCTCACTTACACTCATACATATCATCCTCATTCATCCTCTGAAGTAATACCTGACGGTGATTCCCGGAGGCTAAACAGGAAAAAGAAAAAAAAGCCTCGTCCGGGAGGGGTGGGAGACTCCTGCGTCCCATTATCAATGATAGGGCGGGGACTTCCTTGCAGCACCTTTGGGGGGAGGGAAGGTAAGACCGTAGACATGGTGGGAGAACCCTTTGGGAGTTCCTCATTAGTGACGAGACATAAAGACTGGAGTCCCGGTAGGGAGATCCCTCTGGGGACCCCTCATTAGAGGCATGGCATGACAATAAAGACGAAGATTCAGCTGCCTGGTTGGGGCTTTGTTCCCACCGAGGTAGTTTGAGGTGATGTCACCCCTTGGAGCTGAGTTTATGCTTGACTGGCACCAGGGGGAGGAGAAAATTACATCATGCGATGGAAAAAAAAAGAAAAAAAGAATTTTTTTTAGTTTTTGAATCTATTTAGATCAAAGGAAATGTGTCAAAAAATTTTATGAATTGGCAAATGTTCTTTTTTTATGTGGATAAGAGGCAAAGGTATATTAGCAACTGATTAAAATTATGAAACAATTTTGCTATGTAATGTAATCTGAATTTTATTCTAAATAAAATAGTGTTAAATTAAAACTCTATGTTATAATAGTATACAACTAGAATGCTTTTGTCATTATCAGTTAAATTTTTAAATATTGCCTAACCTATCACATTTATTTTAAATGTTTTAATTTAAAATCTTCTACAGACCTATATTTCTGCTAAAAATGTTCCTCCTCCCACAAAAAAAATGTAAATAAATATTAATAAATAAATTTCATAATTCACGATTAAGCACAGAAAAGGTTGGAACAAATAAAGATTCATTATGATAAAAAAAAGTAATTAATTTTAAAATCACATTGTTTTATATTAAAGGTATAATTATTAAGCAAAATGAAATATGAGCATCTATTAATGTACATTGTTTGAAATGTTCTTTTTTTATGTGGATAAGAGGCAAAGGTATATTAGCAACTGATTAAAATTATGAAACAATTTTGCTATGTAATGTAATCTGAATTTTATTCTAAATAAAATAGTGTTAAATTAAAACTCTATGTTATAATAGTATACAACTAGAATGCTTTTGTCATTATCAGTTAAATTTTTAAATATTGCCTAACCTATCACATTTATTTTAAATGTTTTAATTTAAAATCTTCTACAGACCTATATTTCTGCTAAAAATGTTCCTCCTCCCACAAAAAAAAATGTAAATAAATATTAATAAATAAATTTCATAATTCACGATTAAGCACAGAAAAGGTTGGAACAAATAAAGATTCATTATGATAAAAAAAAGTAATTAATTTTAAAATCACATTGTTTTATATTAAAGGTATAATTATTAAGCAAAATGAAATATGAGCATCTATTAATGTACATTGTTTGAATGAAAATAAATTAATGAATATGAATAATAATTTTATTATCAGGATAATAAAATGTCATTTGAATAAGTATAATATACAATTTCAACTTTATAATGAAAACCAAGAAAATTGGATTCAATAAACCAGGTACTTTGTTGAGTTGATAACCTTGAAATTACAAGTACAGTGTATTTAATTTATAATATCAGATAAAGAAGGTCATCTTCAATAGTTAAGTCTTTAGTTTCAACTTATAATAGATTATTATTTAAGAAGGTTACTAATGTTTTAATATTTATGAATTCTTAAGAAGCATAGGTAATACAACACCTATTAGATTTTAAAATAACGTAATACATTAATAAACAACTGTTAATTAGGCTACTATTAATTATTTTTCTTTTTAAATAATCATAGATATAATTTTGTGTTTATTTTTAATTAATTAGTTTACTTCTTTAATACAAGAGAAACCAAATTTATTTATTTATGCTACATAATCTATTATTACAAAAATACTCAACACAAAAATAAAATCTAGCCCACCTAAGCCAAAAGTCTTATGGTGGTTAGCGAGAGCCACATAACAAATCTGATTAAAAAAATAAATTATACCTTTATATAATCTCAGCAGCTATATATATATATATAAAAAAATGACTGATATATCAATGTAGTAATTATTAAATGACAAAAAAATAAAATTTGATAAGTCATGTAAAATTATCAATAGCAGTAGTTAAATATTTTTAAAAGTATAAATAGTTAACATTTTTGTTATTTCTATCATATCTAGATACTTTTATTCATGCACTTTTAATCAAATATCTAGATACTTTCATTTTATCATGCACATTATGATATACTATAATATCACAATGGACTATAATAAAAAGACACACATTTCATTCGATTCATGAAATGTAGTTATGCACAACTAGTAATGTCTTACTATAAGTGTTAGAAATGTCCACCATTTTCCTGAAGGCAGGTCCGAACCCTTCACACCATATTTTTTGTCATCCTTTGTAAGACAGCAGGGCTAATGGAATTCATTTCTGAAATACTGGCTTGCTCCAGGTCTTATAGATCACATGGGTTTGCTTGATATACACATCCTTTCAAAAAACATCAGAAAAAGAAGTCTGATGATGATGAGTCAAGGAAATGAGGGGCCACAGACTTTTTGATATCATCCGATCATCAAACATTTCTTCCAAAAATTCCATGGTGTTTTTGGATGTATAGCATGTTACCCCATCTTTTTGCAGGTGTTCATAGTGTTCATCAGGCTGGCGAAAAGCTACCAGTTGCAAAATTATATCCTGTTTTTCCGGACTGTCAAGGGTTTCATAAAATAGAATTGCACACACTAATCATTGTTGAAAGATAACACACCAAACCCTTACCTTCTGTGAGTGCAGTAGCGATTCGTGTAAGATGTATGGATTTTGTGTTGACCCAATATCTGTTGTTCTGACTATTGATGTGACATCTAAGGTGAAAGTATCCCTCATTTCTAAAAAAAAAAACACCTTATCCAGTATGTCCATCACATTACTTTCCATCAAGTTGATAAACCACTAGAAGTAATTTATTCTTTTAACAGTCTGTGGTGTTTTCAGTTCCTGTGCGCAATGTTTTCAGTATGCACATAGACTTAATTTCTTTGTGGCCTTTTATGCACTCCAATATGATACTCCTGTCTGCGATGATAATTTACTCAAGCTTTTTCTTAGAGACTGTTCAAGTAATGCAAGTAGTGCGCGATAAAATGATCACACTGTATTTAATTAACAGTATTGCACACCTGAAACATAATCATATCTCTCATATAATGCTGTTTGATATTAAGGAATATGATATCACCATTTTTAGTCATTCGTGTCTGTAACTTGTGGAAACCAAAAAAAAAGCTGGCAAAATATTGTATGACTTAACAAATTTTTCATTGCAAAAATTTAACATTTAAATATAAGTAACAAATAACATTTTGAGGCCCAAGGTAGCAATGGATTTTTTTTTTATTGATTATAATGATTACCAAAATAAGATTAAAGCATCAAAATTTCCTAATTTCAAATAAAAAAAATTGTTGATTTGGGAGCTCCCTTCATTTGTAGAGACAATTTGGTAAAATTGTTTTTATAAAAAAGTGATCCTTAAAAAAAATAATTGTTTAAAAATATTGAAAAAATGAAGTATAACTTTTATAATAGTAATGAAAAAAATGCTTATTTTTTTGGATCCGAAGTATATTGTAGGGGGTTAAACTATTTAAATTTTAATCTCCCTTAAAGTGACACACAAAAAGAAAATATCATTTTTATTAATCAAAATTAAAAAGAGCCAAAAAAACACAGTATTATATTTTTTTAAGAGACAGGGAATAAATTTTTTTTTAATTTCTGAAAATGTTCATGTAGTACGTTAAGCTTAATAAATTTAAGTAAAGTTTTCTCTAAATCTAACATCCCCCTTAAATAAAGGCTAGAATAACAAAAAGAAAATTTGTAAAAAACTTTTGTATGTTTAATTAAGGTTTGAGGTTAAAACTTTTGAAAAATTGTTGAAATTTTTTGATAGCCACATGTATGATGTATAAAACACCAAAATAACTTTTTTTAATATTAAAACTAAAAGAAGATAAAGCAAAAAAAATTAAAACAAAAACATATATTTCAGTTTTAATAGTACTTATTTTTTGAAAAACATTTTTTTGGACTATTAGTATATGCATTATGGGTAATAAATTTGCTTTAATAAAGTTTTCTCTAAAATGCTTCTGAAGAAAATCGGGATTAGTCTTTTACGATATCCGCGAATTGCTTACCGCTCAAAAATTATTTCAATTTCCCAAACAAACGGTAATCAGAAGGAGCTAAATCCGCACTATATGGTGGGTGATCGTAAATTCCCCATCTAAATGTTCTCAGTAAATCACGTGTCTGACCCGCAACATGTGCTTCACTAAATCAGTATACTTTTTTTTTAAATCTATATTTTCCCTGCCCCCGGAGCTGGATTCGCCACCAAGCATAAACTCAGCTCCGGAGGGGAGTGCCCTCGCCTCAAGCTACCTCGGTAGAAACAAAGTCCAACCCAGGTAGCCGGCACACGGTCTTTATTTTCGTGCCACGCCTCTAATGAGGGGACCCTCCCACCGGGTCTCCGGTCTTTACGCCCTGCCACTAATGAGGAACCCCCAAAGGGATCCCCCACCGGGACTACGGTCTTACATTCCCTCCCCAGAGGTGCTGCGAAGGTTTCCCTGGCCAATCAATGACGGGAGGATGACGGAACCTCCCACCCCTCCTGGACGGGAGGTTCCCCACAGACACTCATCAGCGCTAAGCAGACGCCGCATCTTATAGTGCAGGTGAAGTCTTACATCCCCGCCCCCCAGGAAGCATGCCCTTGCAACCTACAGGAAGAACACCGAGCCTCCCTCCGGCAGTCTTCCGCAGGTGACCAGCCTCACCACAGGTAAAGCAGTGGCCACTATGATCAGGCCCAGTACAGGAATTGGCTCTATGACCCGGCTTCCAGCAGCGGAAATAAAGGTCTTCAACTAAGCGCCTCATGCCACCCATCAAATACGTAACTTCCGTTTCCCAGATGTCTTTCGTAGTTCCTGCCCCACCACCATGTCATCATCGGACCATACTAGAAGAGGTGGGAAATCCTCTTCAAGTCCTCTACTCCCTGCAACGTCAACTGCGACTAAAGCCGGTAAATCAGCAGCCCGTTGCTGCCTTCTAGCTGACGTGTCTTTCTTAATCATCTCCCGGCGCCTTCCTAACAATCGCTCCTCGCGCCGAAGTTCCGTCATCTCTATATCCGCTGAACTATCACTCCCACTGCCATCGGAGGGAACCTCACGCACCAAAACCCGTGAAGCCCCGGACCGTCTGCCCGCAACAGGAATGAAAACTTCCCCAACAAGAGGGGACGCGGCCTCGGACCTATCCGATTCGGTCATAGTCCAAAACTAAGTTAAACTTTTTATTAAAATTCAACCCCCTTCAAGTCAAATGTAAAAAAAACTAATATTATCAGCAGTGCAACCAAGCAAACAGTCCTTGGTTACCGTGGGCCAAACACAAAATATATATATTAAATACGTTATTTAAATTAAATAAATCAGCGAAACGGAAACTAAACACAAAATAAATGTTATATAACGAAACGGAAGAAAACTTAATGTATTTAAAATTAACGCAGAACGAAGAATAACAGACAGCCAAAAACAGTCTACCGCGAACAAAACAAACTATAAAAAAAAAATCAAGAACGTAATAAATAACGAACAAAGCTATTAAAAACAACATAAAACAACGAAAAACGAACAACAAAACCATAAAATAAAACCGTAGCCACGCAGAGCTAGGAAACCCGACTGCATCCAACAAGAGCCAGACATAACCTCTAAATCGTAGTACTTGTCACCTTTTTAATTTACTTTGTCACTATTTTTTCTCTTTTTACTTCCATATACAAAGTAAAGGAAGTATTGTGATCGTGAAAAATTTCGGTTTTCAGATTTCAGCGGAAATGTCTATTTTGACTAGTATCGTCGTGATGTGTGGACGTACGTACGTATATATTTAGGCTAGCTCAAAAACGATTAGCCGTAGGATTTTGATATTTTGGATTTAGGACTGTTATAACATCTAGTTGTGACCTTCCCTTTTGACTGCAATCGACTGGACCAAAATCCAAAAAATTTGGATTTTTCTTACTGCAGTTATAAGCCCTCAAGTTATGAGCCCTTCTCCTCTTTGCGAAGTAATCACCCCGCCTGGGTGCTTACTTCGCAAAAGTAGTAGTTTTGACATTTGGCCCCAGTTAGCTGAGATATTTGCTTTTAGGATGAGATGGATGTGTGGAGAACTCTGTGATGGAGCTGCGTTGTGTGAGAGTGTAGGCATTAACCTCGCTCCCACAAGCAGACCAGAGCAGAGATAAATAGTGTATGTTTTTATTAGAGGCTTATTAGATTTCTGAATCCATTTCTTGAGTTATTAAATCAAGAGGACTTTGAGTAAATTAAATTGTAGGACAAAATTGTCGTTGCTGCGATCAACACTTATTTTGTTGGGATGAGGATAGTATTTTTGGTGTTTAAAGACTCAATCAAGTAATTATTTGAGTGAATAGTCTAATTGAAGTTAGATATAAGTACAGTTTTTGTGAGAACTTTCGGTGTTAGAGGAAGGTGCAGGGATTAATTTGATAGTTGAGAGTTGTAAGTTATGGTAGGTGATTGTGGCTGGAAGAAACCATACGAAGGTGAAAGTAGGTTGTGTAAACACACTGATGGAAATGTCTGGCGAGACATTTACGTTGAGGCATCCTGACAGAAGCCAACTGATGACTATATTATGCTATCATGTTTAGAGGCTCTAAAAAACAACCTCCGGTAAAGCCCATCAGGGCTAGGAACGGAAAGGCGGTCCTCGTTGCTGCTCAACCTGGTGTGGCAACCAGGATTGTCACAAGATGAGTGTCTTCTCCTTCAGGGGTGAGGATGTTGAACATAATAATTATGTTAATACAAAGTATGTTAAACTATTTTTATAAATTTTTTTGGTATTTTTATTATTTATTTGGTGGTCAGTTTTATAAAACCTAAACATCAGAAAGCCAGTTTTGGTAATACATGAGCATTATAAGGTTATTTGTTTCTTTTTTAACATATACATCACAAGAGTTATCAATAATGACTATTTTCTACTGTAAGTGCCTGCTTATTTTTTAGGAATTTTTAAGATTTCTGAATGACATTAAACTTTAAAAAATACGAATATTCACTTGTATTCTCCAGGAAACGATATAAAATACTGAAACTTAATTATTTGAATCAATACAGATGCGAATGATGTTTCATTTTTATTAAGATTTATTGAAAAATACCTTAAATTATTTTCTCCTTTCATTACTTCTGCTTTACTACTACTTATTTGGAAGAGGTTTTAAAAACTCTGTGTTTAAATTTTGACATGTAAAGATGCAAGTAAGGGTCTTTTTTTCTTCATTCATTTAATTAAAAATGAATATTTGTTGTATAACTTTTCAGATAATCAAAATACACTTTTATTATTTTACACTCAATAATTCGTTAAATGGAATGAAAGGAAAAATGAAATATACATAATCAATATGCATTTATAAATAAAATTTTTATTTACCATATCTAGTATCCCCAAGAATGTTTTTGTGATTAACATAATCCTACACTCTTTTAAAATTAGTACCAATTTGTCTTTGTTTCTGTAGAATGTTATTTATTTGTTTCACATTCCGAAACAGATATATTCCTGTAAATTTAACAAGTATTTGTTAAAAATCACATATTTTTATATAAATTAAAATTTTATATATATATAAGTATATATATAAGTAATCCAGTTTCATGAATTTAAGTAGTAAAATGAAATGAAAATATTCTTAATGATAACATTCTAAAAATGTTACTATAAATTAATTTTATTAATTTTTACATTATTAATTAAAAGTGATAACTTTAATTTTGTTACAGATCTTCCAATTTGGAACTATGATGGAAGTTCTACATATCAATCAGAAGGAAGCAACTCTGACACGTATCTTTACCCTGTAGCAATTTTTAAAGATCCATTCCTTAGAAATGATAACAAATTAATTATGTGTGATACATATAAATATAATAAAAAACCAACAGGTATGCAAAAATTTAATTTATTATGTTAATTTTGCACAAAATTTAATTATATAAAACTAAACTACATAATTCTCAATGTTAGATAGAAATAAGTAATTTATTTTAATGAAACATTGTTAATATTTAATATAATAACTAAGACCATTTAAAATAATGATTATATATATATTTTTTTTTCAATTAAATAAATGACACACAGTAACCCTTAGAATATCATCTCATAGTCTGTACACCTGATAACCTAGAATGAATGACCTCAGTGTACATGAACTCATTTATATGCTTGGCTTCATTACAGAGGTATAAATAAATGAGTGGTTAGGAGAAAACATAGATGAAAGCTTGTTGTAGAAGAAATAACATGTGATGCAATAATACAAAGTGTTCTGTCCATAAAAAAATATAAAGCCAACTCTCCTCAGGATATTAGTTATTTATATTCATAACTCTAAGAAAATAATTTTAATTTAGTTGTAACATATTATCTATAATTCAATATGAATTTTGTTAATATTATAATATAAATATAAAATAAATTTATATTTCTACAAATAAACAATAAAAATTTGACAAACACTGACTTGTAAAGAAACTAAAAAGAAAGAGAAAATTCTTAGGATTGAAAAAAATGGAGGGAGATCAGTTAAAAGACAGATTCAGCATTTTATTCATTAAAACTATTTTTTATATATCCTAAAATCTAATACTTAAAAATTCTGCCTATTGAATAATAAAATTAAATTTATATAAAATGGATTTATATATATTATTGAATTCCATACTCTTGTGGTAAACTGTTTGTACTTTTGTCATTGACATAATTTTTACAGAGAGGAATATGGACAAATACATTAACAAAAGAATTGATTTTTCTAAGTTCATATGTATATATATATATTATATATATATATATATAATATATATATATATATAAAGAAAAACACAAACAAATACCCGTCTAGTTTGTTGGAATTAATATTTATTAGCAAAACTCATCATCTGTAAATCCATCAAAGTAGCAAGCTCAATATAAACTTCCCAATTTACACAATAGGCTTTTTGAATAGATGGATTCATCATCAGTTACAACATACTTGGAAAGTAATTTATGGTTGCATTTTTATACTATTTAACAACCACTCATTATCACATTTAAAAACTGACAGTTGTATAGTGATCAACTGAATTAAGTTCCGATTACAGTTAAGCAATTAAGCTATTAAAATATTAATCCAAATTTAAATAATTTATCATATTCAAAATAATATAGATAATAATAAACTTAACTGTTTTAAAAAACAATATATTCACTAATATAAGTACACATCTATTAATGAACCAGTGGATTTTGAGTATGAAGAATTATTTGAAAAGATTCACCTGTTTTAATAAATAGTTTATCTGTAACAAATATTTAATTCAGTTTTTCTGGGCAACTATCAGTTTTTACATGTAATAATAGTAGTGCATTACGTGATGTAGTAATTAATAACTAATAATGAAACCATGTATTTGGAAACACTTTTATATAAATTGGTTAATTTGCATTAATCTTGCTATTTTAATATATTCATTTATATTTGAGGTAATGCTCCTTGTTAAACCCTTGAGAGTAATTAAGTTATTTGTTAGAAATGTTCAGATTTTATTTAAGGAAAAATATGTTTTGACCCCTTATAGTTTTTCTTTGGTATTCAAATTTCAAAATATTCAATATTATTAGAAATATTAAAATTTCTTAATTTAAGATATTTCTACTTTAATTTGTATTCTGTGAAAATAACTAAAATAAATTAAAAGCTATCTCTATTTTCCTGGTTGAATAGAAAGTGGAAGAGTTAGTTATCTTGAAACTGATCAGTCAGTTAAAATCCCTATTAACACACAGGTTATATCTTTAAACTGGTTTTGAAGCGAGCAAACATAGGCTATAATAAATGCAGTCCTTCAAGGTTAGATATGCAATTGCAATAATAACATTTACTTTTAAGCAAACATAGGCTATAATAAATGCAGTCCTTCAAGGTTAGATATGCAATTGCAATAATAACATTTACTTTTACTCAGTCATAAGGAAAAATGCATTATTGGTATAATAAATTTTAATAGTTTAAGAGAATTTAATAAAAAAAGACTAAAACTTAATATCACAGCCAGAATGTTTTGCCCTTATTATCCCAATATTTATTATTAATAAATACAGGTGCATATAAAGCACCTGAAATTCAAGAGATACCAGCCAGAGCTGCTACTATTAGATTAATTATGTTCATTATACATACCCTAAAAACCTACATCAAATGAAATGGTGTAGAATATAACCCACATTTCAATGGGATTATGTATTTACCTGCAACGGTGATTTAAGTAAAAATAAAAAAGGCAACCAAAAAAAGCCACCTCACTGCCCAATTTCTACAATAAGTGCTCCTCATTTACTAACAAAGTAACAATGAAATCCACTAAAATAAAACACTTTTTATTCTTGACAAAGCGAATAATAAATTTTTATTATTTCTGTAGCGACTTGTGTCTCATGAAAGGTAAACTTTCAAGTTATGGAACCTAACAGATTATGGCCTCAGAGTGAAGTACATCATACTTGTATTAAGATATTTTTTCACTGTAATTCTCTGTAAAAAATATTTTTAATATAAATGTTTATTTTAACTTCTATAGTTTTATTTAATAAACAAAAATTCAGTTTTCACTCATAAGCTGTATCCATAAATGTACGTTACACTGTTAACACATATTTTATATATGCATGCTTGTGTGCACACACACTCACAAATGTATATACACATTCAAAGATAAATGGGGAAGTCACCTTCAAAAAACTATTTTTACTATTATAGTTTAAATAGTAATTAGTGTGTTATATTTGATAGTAGTAGTGCATTTTATTTTCAAGTTTTTATGATTCTTTCAACTTTTTATCATATATAGATTGAAATAAATATTTAATTCTAATTAGTACATTATAAACATTAATCAGAATGTAAACTTGCACTACTCCTTGGATGAGAAAATATATATTCACTATTTATTATTTTACTAATAATATTTATTTACATATTATTTATTATTTTATATTTTATTTATAAAAATAAAAGAAAAATTGAAGTGACTAAAAATTCACAAGTGATTTTTTATTAACACATTAAAATAATAATAAATGTCTAAATAATACTAAAACAAATATGTTAAAGTGTTAAATAAATAAAACATGCACAAAAATACACCAGTTTAGAAAGCATTAATGAAAATTATTTGAGCAAATGTTATTTATAAACATTAAACAAAGATGTATATTTTTTCCTGATATTTTTTTATGTTAATTAAAGACATCTTCAGGGTAATTAGAAAGTGAAAAATCAATATTTTTATAACAGAAAATTTTTAATTTAAATTAATTTATAAGAATTTTGTTATTAAAAATGGTAATGAGAACATATTAATGCCCTTTCTTGAATGCTAAATACGTATTTACCATTTTTTGGGTAGGTGCATTGTTTTAGGTGAATTAAAAAGGTTATAGCTCAATAGCTAGCTGGTAATAGAATATTTGAATGGGTGAAATTGGGTTTATATACTGGGATTTATTCAGGTGGCATTAAAATATAGAGAGAGTATGGGTAAAGAATTCAATTTTTTAACAGGTATTGTTCTATTATTAATCTAATGTGTTCACATGCATGTAAGTATTTTTACACGTAGCAATATTTATTTGAGCTTCCATGAAATATATTTTACATGTAGCATGAAATATATTTTAAGTATTCAAAAAGCGAGCTGTATAGATTTATTATTTCATAAAAATTCATTCATTTGTAAAATTAATATTATCATAAAAATAATAACTTCTAAAATTAATGTTAAAAACAGATACAAACAAGCGGTTGTCTTGTTTGGAAGCAATGAAAGCAGCAGCTAATCATAAACCATGGTTTGGTATTGAACAAGAATACACATTATTAGATATGGAAGGAAGACCTTTTGGTTGGCCAAGAAATGGATTTCCAGGACCTCAGGTAATTAAGTAGATTGTAAATATAAGTAGTTCTGTAAATAAAAAACTTTGCTTATTTTGTACTGAATTTTACAACTGGCTTCAATAATGGAATATAATCAAGAAAGTGAAAATTAAAGAAAACTGTTGGTTAGAAGGTTTGAACTAGTGTCAAAACTAATCTTACTCTATTAGCAATATCATAAGTACTATTTTTAGGGAGACTGGATATCACTGACAAAGAGTATCATGCAAATATTTCCAATATATCCAGTAAAGCACTGAGTAATGTCCACACTGTCCAAGGAAGAGTAGCTCCATCAGAAGTGGATGGGAAACCACATATCAACCGATCAGGTGCAGTGGGTTGGCAACCGAAAGTCCAGTACACCAGTCTTCTCCTTCTTTCCTCTGCCTAAAGAAGACAAAAGCCCAACAACTGATCCAATAAAATTTCAATCAACTGTATATTTACAGTAGATGTCCTTTACACCAAACTTACTATAGTTATTTTATTCCTAGAATAAGAAAATTACTCCTAAGTAAATAAATGAAATTAGAACCGTTGTTTTTTTTTTATATTGAAATGGTATCTAAAGTTAGGGGTAAAAGTTATTTAACAAAAAATGTAAAGAGGAGGAGATGTAAAAAGATTAGATAATAACTTAAGGAACCATATATTAATTATGTAAGCATGAAAAAAATTCATTTTAATAAATCTTATTATTAAATAATCTTATGTGCAAGGAAGGTATAAATATTCTTACATAATATCCTGATAGAAATCTGTAAATTTTCTATCTTTTATATGTAAAATTTGAATCAAAATAAATTACATAAAAATTTTATAGGAAATTTCTAATTTTAAAATTACAAAATCGAAAAAATGTAACAAATTTATTAAAAAATTACTGTTTCCTTTGATTTGATTCTTATCTACAAAAAGTAGGTAACATTAAATTTCTATGAAGAGAAAAATTAAATTTATAACATTTTGTATCATTTTCAAAAAAAAATATTAAATTTGCTGTTTAAATTTTATATAAAAAACTGAATAAAAGATCTGGTGCAATTATATTAAAAAATATCTTTGATATTTAAGGATTTCTCAATTTATTGATTTAAATATAAAATATAAAATTAGTCCACGAGTACTATAAAATTAAAAAATATACTTTTTATATATAAAAAGACAGAAGTACTACCGCCAATTTATATTGGTATGTAGAGTCAAATAATTTTTATGTAAAATTCTCTTCTATATTTCATACATATATATGTATATATATATTTATATGATTGTACAAAAGAATTGTAGAGTAATATGTAAACAGAAAAATGAAATAACTATCTAATTATTAACTAATAAATAATAAGCCCAATGATTTGTCATTGAATTTATTATAATTTTTTTGACATTGAATAAATGATCATTTTGTTGTTGGATTCATTATTGTCAAAATTTAGAAACTTAAATATCTACGTAATACCTACATTGTAATAACAATAAAAGTTCAAAATTAAATTTTTTTATGAGGAAAGTTTCTTATTTTTTTCTTGGACAAAAGTATTATGTAAGAATTGGATGAAGGATCTTCTATAATATGACAGAATATCATATGTGGGATGAGGGAATAAAAAACATAATTTTATGCTTATATAGTTTTTGGATGGTCCTAAAGAAGTTGATTGACAGTAAGTAATGATTACCTTAATTGAAAGTGTAAGACCTAAGGGAAAATCCTGATTGATTTGGATAATGTTGATGAAAGTATATATACACTAAGATTATTATTTCTAATAATTATTATTATGATTATTAGTTCTATGAAATTATAGATGATGAAGTCACTAATATTTAGGCAAATTATACATCAAAAGATGTTATAAAGTTGTTAAAAGATATATATTGTCGCATGTTCACGGCTCGATCAGGATATTGAGAGATTGACAATTGAAAATGTTTATATAATTACAATTTATTGGTTTAAAAACATAAGTAAAACAAGATAAATCAATAATAATGACAATAATAATAATAATATTAGTAAACAACAATCACAAAACAAATAAATAAAAAGAATTATATAATCACAACCACAATATTAATCAGAATAATAGTAATTATAATAACAACAGACAATAAAAAAAATTTCACAATATTATTTAGAATAATGACAGCAATGGCAACAGTAAACAATAAGAATAATCATAATGTCAACAATAATAATAATAAACAGAGATTACATAAAAAACAGAATTTAAAGTAATCATCAGGATTTATTCATAGGTAGATAAATAATGAAAACCATAATTCAGTCCCATTGACAAAAGATATAGCATTTCCGCTAATCTTAACACTTTTAACCACTAGTCTTGTATTAACAACAATAATACAATAAATAAGGCAAGTATAAAGTATTTTCACTACAAATACCTTTGCTGTTCACAAATAAAACTACCCTAACAGTTTATGAACAAAATTTAGTACATTATCCCTTTCACTTAAGAGTCTTACAGTAACTCACTGAACCATTACTTGTGACGTTACCTTAGTTGTGTCGACATAGTTTACTTTCAAATTCACTCCGTCACTGACCTCCTCGCAGAATATTCTTGCTGACTGATGTCTCATGGACTTATTCACAGAACTCACATCGCAGACTCTCCTCGCGGAACTGACTTTTTACTGATTTTCCTCAGAATATTTATACTGCTAGCCTCTTTACCTGCTGGACCAGACCCAACTCGAAGCATGATAATGATTGACCAAGCCCCTTCGTTCCCATGCATTCCTAACCTTGGTTCGGTAACTCTTCTCACGGAGCAACATTTGTTTAGGTGTGTCTCAGTGGGCAGTGTTACGAAAGACAATAGTTAAAAGGACCTGTTATCTTTACTAAAAGGGTTTCTTTTAGCCCATTTTTGGATTCCTCCCGTTATTATATTTTCTACTACTTTCTTCTAAGTTGTAGGAATCCGTTACACTGGTCTTGTTACATATATATATGTATGTATTAAAACTGAAATCAGCTGTAATAAAAATATTAATTTAGACAAAAAATTCCAAGTTTATATATGTATTAAAGACATATATGTACACATATACACTTTTTATAAAACATATTTAAGTGTATGAATGTAATGCACCAAAAAAAGGAAAATTTGAAGACATAGAGATATGTTAAAAATATTGATTTAAAAATGTCTATCAAGATTTATAAATTTTTATTGACAAGTACTCCAGATTCATAAACTATATTAATCAACGATTGAAGCCATTACTTGATGAAAATCCATCACGACCAAAATAAACATAATTTATGTTTTTTATAAGTTAATTATTTTGACATTTGAGAATAAACACAATTAGATAATGTTATTGCAATGTAGCATTTATAGCTGCTGATAGTGCAGTATACTTATACGCTAGGAGTTAAAATGTAACAAATTATATTACATCACTGAATTTTCAAATGTATAATGGATATAGAATATTAAATACCATTAATTGAAACTATTACAATATTAGTAGTATAGTAATTAGTCCATTATATTAATTCTCGTATGTAAACAATAGTTTTACACACAAGAAAATCAAAATATTAAAAACTGTGTATTTCATAAAATGATCTCAGATCTGTATTTTTCTTCTCATAATAATTCACTGTTTATCCAGTTTTTACAATATTGTAATTATATATTTAAATTTTAATAACTGCATTTTTCCACCTGCAAAACTCATTGTGTAAATTACAGCTTATAATTTATTTTCCCATGTATTTAGAAAATTAATCATTCTAATAAATGTACATGCTAATTACTGACAATTTGCATGATAAGTTAGCTTTTGATTGTAAACATAACTTCCAAAAATTATCAGTAAAATAACATCATATTCAGTAGAGTGAAGATCATTAAAATTAATAACCTGAAATTAGAGCTCTCCTATAGATAGGTCATAACTATAATTTTCTCCTGTCGAGTAGATGTACTGCAATGACTTGTTTCACAACAGAAAGGGATTCATTAAAATTTGTTTCTATCTGTCTCAGGATTTATTATGGTTATGTGCATATATAATTCATGTAAAACAGAAGAGGCAAGATCAGGTTTACTTTCTTTGAGAGTAATGATATCCAATATACAGCCAATCCCAATTGTGAACAAACAAAAGGTGTTTCTTCAGAGGGCTGGATATAAATTACATTTTAGAGGTGCTTTGCATATTAATATGCAATGCAACTGTTTGTTTGGTCCAATGAAGAAAAGAATGGAAAATTACTTCACTTCCCATTATCCTGTTAAATGTGGTAAAGGGACTTGATATTCATGAAAATATCATTTTCAGGGATGACTTGGGACTTGCGTCAAGTTGCCTACAAACATGATGGTTATAACATTTAATAACCACACAATTATTACAATTATAAAAATAAATCATACAATAGAAAATATTTATTTGTTAGTACAGAAAAATATTTCCTTTGATCTCACTCACTTAATAAGAATCTACAATTCTGAATAAAAAAAAAATTAATTTGATACAGTCAAATGACAGAAAAGAATAGGTTGGCTTTATTATTCGGACATACAACAAAGCTAGCCAGTTGTTATTTGTTTTTGCTTACATTCATTTGATAAGATAAATACATACAAGTATAAAATATGGTTATATAAATTTTTATTTATCTATTTCGTAAAATAACTCAAAAAATAAGTTTTTCTTTGAACACAACAGTATACAAACACAACAGTATAGAAAAGGTAAATATTTTTATATACTCATGTATAAAAATACATATTAAATGATGCTACATGTACAAAACTCCTTCTGTAAACAATATTCACATGAATGTTATGTGTTTTTATTATATACTACAGTAAATATTTACTCGACAAATGACTAGTTTGCATGTTATTATTCAATAATCCTATTTTAAAATAATTTTTTTTTTTTCAGGGACCGTATTATTGTGGAGTAGGTGCAAATAAAGTATATGCTAGAGATATAGTAGATGCACATTATAGAGCATGTCTTTATGCCGGTATTAACATATCTGGTACAAATGCAGAAGTTATGCCTGCACAGGTATGATATTGTATAATTATTTACTTTAATATTTTCCTTTATTTAAATAATCTTTATTATGCCCCATGAACTACCTGAAGTACAATAAGAAGCTTTCTCTGGTAGTAATAATGTTCACTAAACTACCAGTCCCTTCATAAAACAGATTTTATTTACAGGAATGAAAGTCCTTTAACTCAGCTGGGGTTCAGTACATATAGATTACTGCAAAAGTTTTATAGTTTGTAAAGAAGACAACAGGAAAACACTCATCACTTTCCAAAATATCCTTCTACATAATACATGATGTTCTTGAGGATACTTGTGCAATATTAGATGTTATCTAAAGCTCTTGCATTTATAAACTTTAGATTTTGTTCAATCATGAAGAAGATATTTTATTTTGAGTGAAACAGCAAGTATAATGGGTTTTCCCCACAGAAAGGCAAACATTAATTATTATTAACTTCACACTTGTTCAGTCAATTATAGCTGTGATGAATGTAAAACAGGTGAGATATAGGTGGCAATAGTAGATTTATTTAGTAGTAACGAGAATAATAGTATATTCTGTAGGACTGTAAGAAAGGAATGGGAAACTATTTCATTGATCAGATTCCCTAGTAAGCCTGGCAAGGGATGATTGTTATTTTAGGGAATGACTACCATTTTTATGAACAATTTGTAATTCATGTCAAGCGAGTCACCTTTAAACATTAGGTTATAATATTTAAATGCATCCATTGATTATGTTATTCTTCCTTTATTCATATCAGATGATATATATGTGGGGCATACAATCAACCAGTATTATTTTTATACAATCATTAACTGTAGTGATTCAAGTTCATGACACAGCCCATGAAATATATGGGTATGCTGTTTAAAACAGATAATGCATACACATTCATAGTCTCATAAAATAAGTAAAATTAGATCACATTTTTAGTAAGAAACTAAACAGCTGTTAAATAATGAAAAGTATCTCATAAAAATACATTTAAATAGTCATTTTTTATAATTTATGGTTTAAAAATCATAATCTTTTTTCTTTACTCAGAATTAGCCATTCCTTTAATGTATTATAACGCCCACAATACCAACAAAATTTTATCTTGTTCTATTATTTCAATCTATTAAAAATTGCCAATTTTTCTTTAATGTCCACTTTTAGAATTCATCACCAAATTAAAAGCAAATATAAACAACTTACTAACCAATAATTTGGTACCAACTTCTCAAAGTGCAGATTTTAAAAAGTGAAAAATGATTTTGTTTTTCTTTTAAATAAAAAGATTGTTATCATTAAAACCATGATTGTTTTTTTTTGGTATGTTTTATTCTTATTTAGAATATTAATAGGCTAATAAATAATGCTACCTATATAAACATAAACCATTTTCATGGGACACAAAGTTGAGAAACAAGTTTTTTCTTTTCTTTTTTTTTTTGATAAAAATAACAAAAGAAATATTGAAAAACAACATACAGAGATCTCTTCTGAGTAAAAATTAATGCAAAATCCTGGGAGGATTTATTTTTTCACCCTAAATTTTCCATAAATATTTTTAAAAATACTTGTAAAATCAAAATAACAGGCAACGTACATCTGGTACATAAATCCAGTCCTAAGTAGAAAAATATCTCATCATTTATGAATATAAAGTAATTTTTTGTTTCATCTACTTAGATAATCCACAAAAAAACTTAAGCGATGACTACCAGTAAGACGCATCAACAAAAACGCATCAGCAAAATTTGTCTATTATATAAAGAGTATGATTTGAACAAAAAAAAGAAAAAATTACATATTCATCTAATTGACAATTCCTTTTTGAAGTCAATTAAAAGATAACTCACAACTATCATTTAAGGTAGACATATAATCAACTTAAATAATTCCTTAGTTAATCCAATTTGTATACACATAATACACTGTAACTGCTACATTTTTATTATAAATCATCCAATATGATATAAGTATTACTTTTCATTAAAGTTAATAATTAATACCTTTTGTGCATCTCTGCTTTTCATCAATAAGGTAAATAATGTTGATGATTTGAATTCTGGTCAAGCATACTTTTTATATTGCTAACAAATTAGTTTCTTATAAAAAGAAGGTAAGATAGCCGCAATGGAACGTAGATCTATAGTTACTAAAGAAAGTGTAAATAAATAAATTCAATTAATATTATGAGGTAAAACACCATTAATTCCAATAATATTCAATATTAATGCTACTCGTATCAAGATTTTTCCATGATCTCCGTTGATCCTTCCAGACAAATTTTTGTTCTTTTTGTCACGCATATAGTAGTAAATCACTCCTGATTAGTACCAAATCATGTAAATTTCATCTTTAACAACTAATCATTATTTTATGTTTTTAGGATATTAAAAATAATTAATTTGTTTTTCTGTGCTATTTCAGTGGGAATTCCAGGTTGGACCCTGTGAAGGAATTTCTGTTGGAGATGAACTATGGGTAGCTAGATATTTATTACATAGAGTAGCTGAAGAATTTGGTATTTGTGTTACGTTAGATCCCAAACCAATGCAAGGAGACTGGAATGGTGCAGGAGCCCATTGTAATTTCTCTACCAAGGCTATGCGTGAAGATAATGGAATTATGTAAGAACTAGAATATTATGCAGTATGTTTTTAGTAAGATCAATTATAATCATTTACAAAACTCAAATAGCCATAAACAAACAATGACACCTTTCACTACATCCACTTCTCAAAGAAATTATAGTATAGATTTTGCAGTATGGAAATATATACTAGTTAAAATTAAAAAAGTATGTCAGTTCTTAATTAAGACAGAAAATAACAGTAGAAAATGGCATAATGATGTCATAATAATGTAAAATACTACTCCACTGAAGTTGATTTTCATTAAAATAAAACATTCTTCCTCTCTTAATAATGTTAACTTCCTTTTAATCTCAAAAATGCCTCTTAAGAGAGAAAAACAGACAAATACTCTAGATCAAACAAAGAGAAGACTGTGTTACAATAACGTAGAGTGGATTGATTTTTCTACAAAACATTATCCTTAATTTAACATTTACTTTTAAATGTTTAAGTGTATTATACTCTTAAACTTGTAATTGTCTTTTATTTTTCATAAAATTTTCTTGAGATGTACTACAACAATTTGAAAATGCAAATACAACACAAAGATACATCACAATATTTCCATGTTGCATATACCATATAAATGGTGATGAATGTATATATCATATACATATATATATAAAACAACATATCCTGACTAACTGATAATCAACACCCAACAAAAACCACTGAAGATAAACTGATGAAAATTTGTATGCACATTCTTCTTATGGTGTTGTAGAACGCACACTATGAAAGGATTTTTTTTTTTAAATTCCGAGTTTAAAAGATTAAAATGGGGTAACATGAATGTTTACTATTTTCTGAATTATTTTACTATTTTTTTTAATTTCTCAGTAACAAATGAGGATAACTTGATTTTTGGTGTATGTAATCCTCACTGAATATCTAAGAACCAATTTCTAGATTTTTTGAAATACAACCTTGAAAAGAATGAAAAAGATAAAAAAATTTAAACGATGATTGCAAATTTTTCCCATTTCCAACTAAACAAGATATTCACTCATTTTGGGCTTGTAAGCAATACTCTTTAGATTAATATCTTAAAACAATTTCTGCGTATTTTGAATTTTTATATTTTACGGGGTAAGAAATAAATTGCTTTTTATATTTATGCTGTACTACGCTACCACTATTGAATCAACCTATGAGATTTAGCAACATTGTGATGGTAATTTATATTTATAATTCTGATTATGTATTTCACAGGTAAAGTCATGACAGGAAATTGCTAGTATATAAATATATATATATAATAATTTTTATTAATTTAATATTATTATTTATTATTAATAAATTTTATTACAATCAGTAGAGGAAATAAAAACGGGCAAAACATTTTCAGCTTGTATTAGT
The DNA here is from genome assembly GCF_047948215.1 of Lycorma delicatula. NCBI lineage: Eukaryota > Metazoa > Arthropoda > Insecta > Hemiptera > Fulgoridae > Lycorma > Lycorma delicatula. The sequence continues at coordinate 70,709,440 of NC_134462.1, forward strand.
GTGCAAGCATACAGCCAGGTTAATTGTCTTCATTTAACCCACCAGGTTGGTGTAGTGGTGAACTTATCATAAAAAATCTGTTAATTTCGAAGTCGAGAGTTCCAATGTGCAAATCCCAGTAAAGGCAGTTACTTTTATACAGATTTGAATACTACAACATGGATACCAGTATTCTTTGGGGGTTGGGTTTCAATCAAGGTGTCACTTTATCAAAATAAAATACTTAATAAATTCTGTAAGGAGTAAAATTTTATCAGACAAATAATTACAAAGATATTATAGATTAAAAAATTAAGATGGCTGCCATTTTGAAATTTTTAAAGGTATTATTTTCAAAATCTTTTATTTTGTAGAATAAGGCACTAGTATTGCCAAATTTAATTAAAGTAGGTTTACCCGTTCTGAGAAATAATTTTTTTGTTGAAAATCACAAAATGGCATCCAGAAGGAAAACAAATCAAAATAGGACTTATGTCAATATGAACTTTTTAACTTACTTTGGTCTCCTGAATCAGTACCTGAAGTTCAGAGAATATGTCCTGGAACACCCCTATATAATAAAAAGCCTTACACAAAATATTATTATTGTACTTTTACCTCTATTTACATCACCTCTAATATTATTTTCCTCTTTACCGACAATAATGTCTGATGACCAATAACAACTTTTTTCCTTCACTTCATTACAGTGAAATTGAAAAGGCAATAGATAAATTGTCAAAACAACACCTTCGTCACATTAAGGCCTATGATCCAAAAGGAGGGAAGGACAATGAAAGAAGACTCACTGGAAGACATGAAACTTCTTCCATTCACGACTTCTCAGCTGGTAAGTTAATTAATGAATTGCTCAACCGTATTGAAATTTAACGTATAAATTCTAAAGTAATATTTTAATCTATTAATGCAAAAAAAAAGTTAAATCAAATTATAAAATAGTGTGATTTTCCTATGAGTACTTTAAAACATTTGAAAATAAAATATATATTGTTATTTCTGCTACAGTTAAGCACTATTTTTTCATACAAAAAGCTCTAAGACAAATGAAATAACTAAGTTTATCATTAATAACAGCATTTTATTTTATCAGTGTAAGAGTTATTAAGTTTAAAATTTAAATAAATACATTTAAACCAATTTAGATATTTATGACGTAAATATTTAAATAACAAAAATTGACTTGTCAGCCTTGATAATGGAAATTTAACATATAATTACCTTTAAAGGAAAAAAAATTTATCTTTTCATGGTAATGATAAATTTCTCATTTATCGTTGAGAACTTGTACATATAACTAGACAATTATTTTGTAATCAGGTACATTTACAAAATTGTACATATAAGTTATTAACCATGCAATAACTTGCATTCCAATTTATAATAAATTTGATTTCACATTTTTATGAGCTAGCAGCCAACACTCTACCAGCTGTTGATTTTAAGTACTAATTTAGTATTTCAGAGCAAAAATTATTCAATTCAATATTTATTTACATAAATCTGAACAGAAGTTTTAGAAAAGTTAGAGAATGTAATTACTTAATATATATAAGACAAAGTATTCATGAAAACAGCGAGGACTGAAGATATAGAACTGGGCAATCAAAAGAAAGAACTTTCTATTATTAAAAAAAAATACTAAATTCTGGTGAAGAGTATCAACCAAAAATACAACTATTCTAGTCTATGTTTACTGAAGCGAATTGAAAACTGTTGTTTTATATTTTTAAGCATACTAATTTATAGACACAAAACTTAAAACTTTCCAATAATTAAATTAAGCACATCCAATAGTGACATAGGTTTCTGCTTTAACACTGAACCCACGAATGTTAAAGCTATAGTTACTCCTTTGAGTATTCACTATCTTAAATTTATACACCCTCCTAGAAGTTATGATCATTATATTACAATTAATTTTTAATGTTTTGAGGAAAAAAGTCCTTTTCTTTTTCTTTAATCCAATGTAGGCCCACATGTGGCTCCATTTTACTGTTCTCTTAGTTCAAAAAATTATCACAAAATTCTGTTCAAAGATTATTTTTTTAAATAAAATTTATTAAATTATTTTTTGTTTTTAATTTAACTATTTTTTTGTGGTTATGCCAATGAAAAAATATTTGGTCTGTTAACATAGTTATTTTGTATTGAAATATGTTTGTTTCTTTTATTGTATCAAACTTTTCTAAAATTAAACAGAAACATATATTTTCTAGTACAAAGATAACACGCTCAAAATTACAAAAAATCCGCTAGAAACAAAGCAATTACAACTGATACTAGTTGCTTTTCCCAGGTACTACTACAAGCAGGTGGCATAAGTATAGCTTTCATTGTAAAAAAATACAAGTAAACAATATAACATCCAATGCAGGACCTGTTTTAAAAACATTTCAACATGCAACCACTGAGAGAGAAGGTATATTTTTATTGGTACATATCTTATAAAAACAACATAACATATTTGTAATGATAAGTTGTTATCTTAAGTGTACTCAAATTTTCATAATCTATTACTCAAAACAAAGCATTGATACCTAGGCTGTAATCATTTCTTATTTATATCATATTACTTATTGCATAAATTTGATACAACTCCAAAGGTTTTCACAACTCATAAAAAAACTACAATGAGTATTAAATAAATTTAAAAAAAATTAATTAATAAATAAGTAAAAAAAAATTATTTGTTTTTAGGTGTCGCAAACAGAGGTGCAAGTATTCGTATTCCACGTGGTGTAGCAGAGGACAAAAAAGGTTATCTTGAAGACAGAAGACCATCATCTAACTGTGATCCATACAGCGTTACTGAAGCTATTGTTCGTACAGTATGCCTCGATGAATAAATGCCTTAAAAGACAAGCTGTGCCTTCGTTATACTATAAGCTATTTTATACATACAAATATAAATAAATAATGTAAAGTGTTAGTCCAGCATTTATAATCAAAATATTCTTTGAATATATATATATATATATATATATATATATATATATATATATATATATATAATACGTATTCAATTTAAGGGAGGGTATAATTAGTTAAAATTAATAAAAAAAAGAAATATACTGCTGTAAATGATGGCTAAAATGTATATAGTATTTTTAAACATTAAGAATGTTAAGTTTTTGTTTTATGAGTAATTACTATTAAAATATTTAGACATATCTAAAAACTATAAAGTATTATCAGTAAAAATAAAATTCTTTTAAATTGATTTTAATTTTAAAATTTGTATAATATAAAGTAATATATAAAATGATAAAATAATATATTAACATATATAAGTATTAAATAAACATTTTTATCAATTTTAATATTATATATTTTATGATAATATAAAATATATTACAGTTTTTATAATATTTTAAGAGACTTATTTTTCTATAATTAACACTATGTCTCATAATGTTCAAAGTTATATTATATTTTAACAATGTTGATTGCATATATTATTTAATTAACTATAAATTGTAAAAAAAAATTACATAAATACATTGTATAATATAAAAAACCACATTTGCTTTTATTTCATTCATCTGCCAACCTAAATAACTTTATGTTGCAAATTTACAAAACAGATTTTAGTAAATAGAAAAGGAAATTTTTTACAATTAGGGATTCGCCTCCAATTTTGATAAAATTTGATTTATACCTTATTTAGGACCTAAGTTATTCATTACAATTGAGATTTTTCATAGGAAACTGCCTTTCATCAGAGTTATGTCTCTCGTAAATTATGCAGTACCCTCACCAAAAATTTTTTAATTCAACACCCTACAAGTGTAAAATACATTATTTACTGAACAAATAACTTGGTTTAAGTGAAATTCGGTTGAGTTTAGTTAAATTTAGGTCAAGGTTAAGGTTAGATTAGGTAACTAACAATTGCATGAGTGTACTGAACTTCATATGATATCAGCATAACCAAACCAAAGATAACGTACAAGCATGAATGATTTCTACATGCAGAAAGCCCGCCATGCAAGATACCGCTAAGGCTGTGATTATCAAGTTTTGCGGAAAGTCCTTCGCCGACCTCCTGACGTCAGTTAAGCAGGAGATCCCGATATGGAGATAAAAGACAACCTGTCTATAAGGAGAGGCAGCAGTGACGAAATACAGATGTGCGTTAAGGCGCAGGCATCGATGCTGAGTCGCTACGCGAGAACATAAAGAAAAAGGTTGCGGGAGCAGATGTGATCTTCAAAGGGAGAGCCGATAATTAGTCTTTGGTCCACGTGAAGGACTTAGATGCCGAAACAATGTCCCGAGATGTGAAAGAGGGCGTCTCGCGTGCCCTTAGGGGCAAAACCTCGATGTTAGTTTCGTCCCTCAAGCTGGCTTTTGGCAATTCACAAAAGGCGACCGTAGCCTGTAGATACTTCTCGTAAGCTCCACGCTATGGACAAAATCGAAATCGGGTGGGTCAGCTGCCGCATCACCAGCCGGGAGGAAATACTTTAGATGCTGGCCACCTTGCTCCTAAATTTAAGGGCCCTAACAGTTCGCGCTTTGTTTCAACTGTGGCAAGGCTGGCCACAAACTGTCTGGCTGCAAAGAAGCAAAAAGGTGCGCAGCCTGCGAAACCTCCAGTAATAGGACTGGTAGTAAAGAATGACATAAAAAAATAAAATGAAAGTCCTCCAAATTCATTTAAACAGGAGCCGGAAGGTCTAAAACTTTATCTCAGTGGTCGCTAGATGGAAAAAAGCAAACTCCTTGCTGTGCGGCAAGCCAAATATAGCTGAGAGACAATGAGTCTGCGATGCAGATAGAGCGCGGCCGTTATCGAGGTCTCTGGTGCCTTGGCGGTAACTCGCTCGTCAGCGGCCCAGTCTATGTCTGACTAGAGACTTCAAGGACGGTGTTTAGTTGTTATATCTCGCCGAACTGTTCATTCGATATTTTCGAGTATTGGTTGAACGGTTTAATGGTGGAGGTGGGTAAAGATTCGGCAAAAATGTCTTGATAGGAGGCGATTTCAATGCTAAATAACCGCTGTTGGGTGGAACGGTAAGTGACCGCGCTCAAAACTGTTAGGAAATTTTTGGTAGGCGTCTTCCCATTATCGACAGGGCCACTCTGTTGAGTTGCGCGGAAGCTCTTTTTCCTCGATGCGGCAAGACAAACCGCGAAGAAACAGCTGCCATTGATAACCCAGCCGTCACCACAGAAGAACCTGTAGTGGCCAGTTTTAATACCAAGCACGGTAAGAGTCCTGGCTTGGACGGCGTGCCTTGGAAGGCCTTCGAGCTTATTGTAAGACTCGCTCCGTGGAGCTGGAATGGTTCCCAGAACTGGAAGTTCGCCCGGCTTGTGCTCCTCTGCTGAAGGAGGAAAACAAAGCAGCGAACCAGGCCGATTTGCTTGCTCAATTTACTGATGAGCTTTTCGAAAGGGTGTTAGTTAATAGGCTCAATCAAGAGCTGGAGGCAACTGGCGGTCTCAGCAACCTCCAGTTTGACGTCCATAAGGGTAGGTGAATTGTAGATGCCATATCTAGACATGATCAACGTCCAGGCCAGATCGGGCTCAAGCATACGCGTTTGATAACGGCGGTGCGCATTCAACGGTGTGTGTGGGGCACGATATTCCGTACACTTTAGAGTCGCGGCGTCAACCGGTATCTGAGGAAGATAATCCAAGGTTACCTCTCCGAAAGTTCGGCGATGGGTAGTTCTACCGAGGGAGAGGTACGGATTGGAATGAGTTACGGTGATCCACAGAATTAAGTGTTGGAGCCAACACTGTGAAATATCGCATATGACTAATTCCTGTCCGTTGTGCAGTCCTTACGGGCTTTTCCGATGACGTGGCACTCGTGTAACGACGAAATCGGGATGGGCGGTGATGGACACTGAGGAAAAGGCAACAAACATTATTGTTTCGCGTCTGCAGGAGATCGGACTTCAGCTCTAGCTGAAGAAGATCCACAAAGTGGTCGTGGTCGGGTAGGCGTAAGCTTAACCCGATTTCATCTACGGTTGCTACCACAGTAGTCTACCCTGCAATGAAATACCTCGGGATGTGGATAAACAAGAACGCCACGTAGTAGAAATGATTGTCAGAGCCGAGAAAACGGTTGTCGTTGATCGGATAATGATCAACATCGGAGGTCTCCTTAAATCGAGGCGGAGGGTCTAGTCTCAGGTGGTGCTCCCGAAAGTAATGTGTGAAGCCAGAATCTGGTCATCACGCTGGAAACCCGTGCAATTCTTAGCCGGGTGCACACGACTGTCTCCCTTCGGATACAGAAGCATCTTAGCCGATGCCGCCGGCGTAATGCACGGATTTGCGCCCTAATTTCCTCTTTTAGTAGAGGGATATGTACAGGGGAGTAGGTAAGGCGGATGTGGAGGCATTGCTTGTCTGCAGGTGGCAAGAGAGTGGGATCAGTTGACAAAAGGCAGATGAACCTTCAGACTGAACCCAGACATCCACAGATGGCTGTGCAGAAAACACAGGAAAGTAGTTATCCAGTTCCTTACCAGTTACAGTAGAGGAGGGCACCACAGAGCAAATGGTGTTCATGTGCAATCAGTTCCTGCAGTATAGGTAAGCATGCAGGCCTTGTGAGAGGTGAAACTTGATAGTAAATCTTTTACAGTAAAAAATCAGGGGTTTCATCAAGGTGGTGTCTGAAATCCCCAGAGAGCTGTAAGTTTGGGAAGATCGAAATTGATATAGTCAATAGTTATAAATATTTAGGGGTCACTTTTACACTGAAATTATCTTTAGGGCGAGCACATCTGTGACCAAATATCCATTGAATCTGGAAAAATTTTATGATTAAAGATAACTTTTCATTATTGACCAAAAAAGGCGTTTTTGAAGAAGCAGCTTGTAAGCCAATAGTTACATATATGGTGAACAAGTATGGGAATACCAGTGATGAAGTAGAAACATTTCAGTGTTTCTTTTAAAAACGAATATATTCATTGCCTGTGTACTCCTAATCCAAGTACATGTGTTTGTTTTTGTAGACATTAACGTTAAATTTCAAACATATAAAATCTTTATTCTTACCTAATAGATTACCAAAGAAATTAGCCAAGCTGGTAATTAAAAGTAAAATTTCCTGGCAGATTTGAGAGAAAAAGTATGTACATGATTTGAATTTCTTAAAACTACAGAGCGATGAGTATTGGCAGGAGAAACTAAACCTAATCTTGGAAAAATTAAGGATGAAATGATTACTACCTGGATGGAATGTGTAAATGGGTCTAAGTATCACACAATTCATTGAAAATTTTATATTCTTCATGGAAACAAAGATTATATGTATGAAAAGTACTCAGTAATTTTTTTAAGTACAGTATGATGTAAGATAAGGAGTGCTATGCTCCCTCTAAAACTCAAGGGAGGTAGAGAGTATAGATCATTTCACAGGTTTGGTTTTAGAAGTTATTCATAGACTGTATCTTGGGTGTAGAGTAATAGGGTGATTGAACTAAATAAGATATAATGACTGCTTTAAGGTACAGAAAAAATTTAATCAAAGAATCTGATTTTAATTTTGTTTATATTACTTAATAAAAATTATATAATTTGTAAAACTAAGCCAACCTGGCAGATGACCATAGGGTAATGCTAAATATGTGTAAATAATTTACAGGTACACAGATCAAATTGTGATATTTTTTGTTTCATTATATTTCATAATTCTTTTGCAATGCATATTTTTGTGATTAATAAACACATTATTATTAATACACAATGATAATATTGTATCACAAATAATAACCATTTCAAGGTAAAAAATGTCTAGCCACATACCATAAATCATATTTATCCTACCACACTATATATAAAGCTATATTACAGCCAAAAATAAATGGTAGATGCTAGGAAATGAATGTATAGAAATAAACTCGAAAAAGATTGAATTTTATTAAATTTTATACCCAAATTTTGCAGAATTATGAATTACCTAACAGGCTTGGTAGATTCTTTTATGATTGAATAATTTTTTTTTAATAAAATAAAATCTTTAAAATCAAAATGTTTTTGTTTGAACAACAAAAAATCTTTAAAAACTAAAGAAAGAGCGAATAACTAAGAAACAAGAATTTAGAGGAGACCAGTATTAAATTTGATTTTGTTACAGCTACTACCATAAAATAAATTAAATTAAGTCACACGAAATTAATTTTAAACTGAGATATTAATTAAAATTAATGTAAAGTTCTTTTATTTGTAAAACTTATGTAACTTATATATACATATGACTATGAATAATATAATAGCTGAAGAAAGAATTTTTGCTGTTAGTGAATTTTTCAATAAAAATTTTAGTGTTTTGCCAGGACTACAAGAATTCTAATTAACATTTATACTGTTGGGGAAAATATTTTTAAAAATCAAACATTTGAAATCGAAGTACATTTCTTGATAATTCATTTCAGTGTATAGCCCATCTAACTTTACATAATTAAACCTAAAAGAAAATAACCTAATTTAATTAAAAAAATTGATTAGCATAAAATTTATATATGTTAATGTAATAAGTAACAGTTGTACAGTTAGTCTGAGCAGTATTAAGTCATTCCAAAAAATTAGACAAAGTGATCCTTAACATATACCAGACTTATTGGGAAAATTGAAAGTCGTTACCCACTGCTTTCTTCACCGAGCCAAACACACAGTTGCACATCAGTATTATAAGCCCACTGAAATGAAAATAATATTCAGCTCTACAAGTGATACCTCCATTCTATTTTATCAACATAAAATGGCAATTTACGGGTAAACACCTATACAATGAAATAAAAATCAAATGTTATCAATTTTATAAAAAATAACAATAAAGATTTAATTAATAATTTATCCACCTTCACTCTCTTCTGATGATATTTATTCTAGAAGTATATTATCATTCTCAGTCACAATTGGGGAATTTAAAGTACTGTGGATGGGTACCATACTAACCAAAATACTTGTCTGGAATTATTATGGTTTCACAGAAGCATTCGAGATCATTTTTCTTTTCATGATAATACTATAATGGTAATCCACCTATACACTAATTTAATATATTACTGTAACATCTTTAGTATCGATAGTGATGGTTAAAAACAGATAAATGTGTTTTTACAATAGATCTTACTAAGAGATTATTTTACAAATCTAAGTGCCTAAATATTTTACCAGTTTACCTTCTCATTAGCTTAATCATATATTATCTTATCATTAATACAGAAAGGGCACTTAAAGATGCACCATTTTGAGCATCTTTATATAATGCGGGTTTACTTTATTTATATGTCTGTTTCTAAGATCGCTTGCATTACAGAATATTTCCATCTAACTATTCATTCCATAAATAGGCATGTATTTTCTGACTACTGTTTAAGTTAAAAGGTAAAAATATTTACACTATTAACGAAAAATTACCGCAGAATTTGTAAAGGATACTGCTTGAACTCGTATGAACATGCATATACTTCTCTGAATAGAATAGCGCTGGCACATGAACAGAGCACTGCTTCAACTTCTGTTTGAACATGCATAGACTTGCTTATTACCTCTAATTATAAAAGAGCGGTTTCATTACACAATAGCATTATTCTTGCTATTACATCAGTAGTGATAACAAGTGTAAGTTCATTCACTTCAGTGTGATTTCTTAATTTTTAATGGTAAGTCATCTATAATTAAGCTGTTGTTTATTTTGAAGACACTAGTTTATTGTAAATCGAAACAATGAAAGCATTTTTAAATAAAATAAATAATTTATTTATCCAAAAAGGCTGTTTATTGAATCAAATTTGAATGTATTCTATAGGTATAATAATTTATATTTTTGTTTTGTGAAATTGCTTCGATAAAACACATTTTAAAATAATATATTTGAATTATTGAACTGAATAAAATCTCAAAATCAAGCATTATAAAATTGTTTTTAATGACTATTTATGATTTGCTGTACTATTTGTTACTATAGAATCCATTTATAATAACACTAGACTTTCTTTACGTTCACAGGATACAAAAAATATTTGGTGTAGAGCAAAAATATTTCTTATGTCGACTGACAGAATATAATTTTGAAGTTATGCTAATTACGGTTTTAGGTTACTTAGAGCAAGGACAAATCTTTATTTCTTTTTATATTATTTTATAGTTTACATTGTTTAATTTATGTGCATGCCACTTCCAGAATGTCTGATGGTCAAAGAAAACTGTCAAGTTACCAGTACAAAAAAAAGAAGGCTAGAAAAGGAGCTGAAAGGCAAAAATAAGCTGGCACATTAAAAAACTGTATCCAGAGTTATACCAAAACAATTGAGTACTCTGAGAATCCAACATCAAGCAGTTATAAAAGAAAATATGAAATCGTCAGAGGATGATGACAAATAAAGGGATGAAGTTTCTAGATCAATTGGAACTGACGACACTCTGACTCTACCACCAGATAAAAGCATTGAAAAAATTGACACCAATGTGACACCCACAGAAGCGTTCTACAAAATTTGAATAGAGATACAGTATTGTGGCCTAGAATTTTAGGAGATGCCGAAAGAAGTTTTTTAGTAAGCCAAGGTCCACCTACCATTGCATAATTACAAATTTCCTTCCGACACTGGCTGACATTTTAGCGCAAATTATTATACACGAATTTTAAGCAATGGAGAGCAAGTTTTATGAGACTGACTAGTGCACTCTCTTTGACAAAATTGCGTTTACTGCTTCTGTTGCAAAACTTTTGGCTGTATAGCTCTCTTTCAAAGGAGGGTTTTAAAAGTTGGTTTTAAAAGCACCTCGGCGAAACTTTAAAAGAAGCATGAAATTTCAAAAAATCATGGCTAGAAATGAAACAAAGGTTAAAGTATTAAAAATATAGATGCAGCCGCTCAAAGAATTATTAATGCTGAAACAAATCACTGGAACGAGGTGCTTCAAAGAATCATAGCAATTACTAAAATGCTTGATAGATGTGTTCTGGCTTTTCAAGGTACAAGTGACAAGTTGTTTGAGTATAACGGTAATTTCTTAAAAATAGCTGAGTTACTATCTGAATTTGATCCCATTATGGAAGAGCATGTCTGTAGAATGTTCAAAAAAGAAGAGACTAAAGCTTACTATCTCAGGAAGAATATGCAAAACAAAATAATAGATCTGCTACATCAAAGTGTAAAGTCTCAAATTACTGATGAAATAAAAAAATCCAAATATTTTCCCATAATTTTAGACTGTACTCCTGACATTAGTAAGGTAGAGCCTAATTTGTAATCAGATATGTTTCAATCAGTAAATTTGACGCGGATGTTAAAATTAAAATTAATGAAAGCTTTTTAGACTTCAAATATCAGTTGAAATATCCACCAGAAAAACAAATGTCTGATATTATATTTGGAGAACTTAATAACTTGGGTTTAAATTTGCAGGATATCACAGGGCAGGGATATGACAACAGGTCCAGTATGAGAGACAATAAAGCAGGAGTGTAATCTAGGATTAAACAATATAATTCGCGTGCATTCTATGTTCCGTGTAGTAGCCACTCTCTCAATCTTGTTGTTAATGACATGGCAAAAGCATCCTTGGAAGCCACTAATTTCTTCAACATGGTACAAAAAATAATTTACTTTTTTCAGCATCTACTTTTCAATGGGCAATACTTTTAAAACATGTTCAAGGTTTAACTTTGAAATCATTGAGTGACACTAGATGGGAGAGTAAGATAGAGGCCTTAAAGCTTTTGATTCCATTTGGGAGATATATACAACACCTTGCTAAGCATTTACAAAAACCAAAAAATTGATTATTTAATAAGAGACAAGGCCTCGGGTTTATTAAATTGTATTAAACAACTTAAGTTTTGGTGTTCATCAGTTATTTGGCATAAAATACTAAATTCCATTAATCCAGTAAGCAAGTTAATACAAACAAAAGATTTTAATCTAGCCTCTGCACTTGATCTTTTACAAAACTGCAAAATAATTTTCAAGAATCTTCGATCGGATTTGTACTTTGATGAAATTATTATTGATGCAAAAGAATTTGCTACTAAAATTGACATGGAGGTTAATTTTGAATCAACACTAACACGACACCGCATAAGAAGAAGAAAAAGAAACTTCTCATACGAAGCATGAGATGAACACACCCAAGATCCAAAAGAAAAATATAAATAGATTTTTTTGGCTTTACAGCCAATCAAGCACTAAATGCACTAGATGCTAGATTTGAACAACTTAGTAACCATGGTAACTATCTTCAATTCTTATATAATATATACAATTTAAATGCAATGTCCAAAGAAATGCTACTAAAATACTGTAAGAATTTAGAATGTATTTTAACTGATTGTGATTCTGTTGACATAAATGGGGTAGAATAGAACAGGAAATTTCAGAAGTATCTGCACTTTTGGGCAAAAAAGAAAGCCTAAGCAATGTACTGAACTTAATTACAAAGTTAAATTTTGCCCCAAACCTTACTATTGCTTTAAAAATATTGCTAATGATACCAATAACTGTAGCAAGTTCTTAAAATTAATTAAAAACTTTTTACATTCGACTACTCTATAAAATCGTCTTATTGTATAAAATGGTTTGGCCATTTTGGCAATTGAGCATGATATTACTGATCAAGTAAATTTAAAAGATGTAATAAAAATGTTTGCAGAACTGAAATTAGAAAAAAAGTGTTTTTTGTATTTTAGTGTAGTTGATGTTACCTTATTTTATTTTTCAAAATAATGAGATTTTGATTGTTTGTGCAATAATACACGTTATTGCGATATAAAAACCATATAAAAAATTATATCATTAATTTGTGGCTAGGTATAGACATTTCTTAATTAATTTCTACTGTTTCGTACTGCTTGACTATCAGTATTATGTTATGTTACACGTTTCTTTCTAAATATATGCTTTTATTAAAATTTAAATAAAATGATTCAATTTTTATTGAAAATAAAAAATACGTACCTTTATTTTTTTAAAAATATACATATTCTTAAAGGGCAACAATTTGTCTTTTTGTCTGGGGTGATGTAACCGCTAGTACGAGTGCTGCAACAACATACTAAATTTTTTAGCATTTTGCACTTGATAACAGCAATTATATATAAAAATTTGAAAGCCATTTGGGTTTGGCCATAAATATTTAAAGATAATAATAAGAAGCAAAGAAAACAAAAATATTGCACTCCTCAAGCTTAATTTTATATTCATTTTTTATCTATACCCTTGTCTTAAATTGAAAACTGCAAGCCAGATCCCAGAACATCAGTACAGATTTACATTAAGTATAACAATAACAACCAAAAACGTTAATAGTTACTCAAATTCCATTATGAATACCTTCTGCTGCAACTTATCAAAGAAGGAAAGACATAATATATGCATATTTAAACAATGTACATTTATCAAGAAAAAAATCAACACCAGTATTAGAAACTGGTCAGCAGAGAACAAGCCAGGTACATTCAGGATTCAGAATCCACAATAGGTTAAAATCAAAATATTTTATTATCTTGTAATAAATTAATTGTATTTTAATATAAACACACTCAAATACATCACAGCAAAACATTGAAAAACTGCTTTGTTGTATTTGGCAGTATGATAATTAACATTATTATAAATGTTACTCTATAGAGCGGAAATTGTAAAGTTTCAGCTGCACTAGAGACTGCGGTAACACCTTTCTCATTCATACAACACAATATTTTGCTGAAATATCACAAAATTAATGAAAAGATATATTAGAAAATGGACTAACTTCATAATTATAAACAAATTTATAGGTTTTCAAATTTATTAGAATTTAGCAAGTATAAAGATTTTAATACTAAATATAGTTAATAAATTAGTATTTTGTAGTTAAAATACATAATAATAATAATAAAACTAAAAAAAGCTTTAAAATAACACTCTTATAAATACTCTTATCAATTAAATGTCTGCTTATATCAAAAGTACATTAACAAATTAACATAGCACAAAATTTTACTTAAAAGTCACATTTTTAATGACTGGTTATTTCATTAGTTTACTGAAAAAAAAAATCATTAAAAATATATTCATAAAGGTAAGCTTGTAAAAGTAAAATTATTAATAATGCATAAAAATACAGAAAACTAGAAAAAAATTTATTGAAGAAAATATATAATTAGTAAAATTTAACATAGCTGATTGCATAGCTTTTTTCTTTTAATATCACACGTTTTGTGAGCCATTCAAATAAAATAAAAACATATTCAATGCACAAAATTTTTTTGTGTTTCAGTGCACAATAATTTAATAACTTATTTCTAAGCCTTCATAGCAACTTTTGCTTGTTGTTGAAATTGCTGTTGAAGTTTTGCAAGTTTCTCCCTATGAGTATCTTGCTTAGAATCCAGTGATGATATTAAATCTTCAACTCGTTTTCTGTAACAACATGATTTTTTTACTTTGATAAATTATTTAAAATCTTTTATTAAACTGTTCTATAAATTTTATTTTTCAATTATTTTGGATGAATAATACAAAACACAAAGAAATGATAAATTGTTTTCTTTCATTAACAAAATAAACTTTAAATAGAACATAATGGTAATTAAAGTATTCAAAAAATTCAATAAAAAATTAAAAAAATGGTACTTTTTCAATTCTTTAAACTTCTATTTCTTGACATCAATTGCCAAATTAAAAATAAACCACTACCAACACCATCTTACTAGCTCTTAAATTAGTGTAAACCAAAAACATAAAAATGTAAAGTATTGAACAAGTATTATTGTTAACTTTTTAGTATAATTTTTGCCAGTTTTATTTTTTAACCTTCTTCCAACACAATGATCCGCGCTTGATTAGTGCTCTGCGAAAATATGTTGGTATCTGATTGCCTCCCTTCATATTCTTATGCTACCCTCTTGTGAAAAAAATTTCAAAAAATTACAGTATATTAAAAAGATTTAACAGATTGGATATTTTTTATGCTTGTAACAACAAAAATACTGAAAAAGTACAAAAATTACAATAATTTAATTGCAGATTTTTTTTGCGCATTTCTACTGCGTTTTTTATTATTGAAATTTTTTTTTTCTTTGTGTTTATGAAACATAGTTTGCTGATTTTAAAAATAATACTTTCAAGCAAATCAGTTGAAAATTGAGCAAAATATGATGAAAAACCCGTGTCATAAATCACATATTAGTAACATATGTTAGTATAAGTGAAAGTAGATTCAGAAAACTACGTTTTATATAAATCCCCACCCCTGAAAAGGCTCTTCAGATTGACAAAAAACAATTTTTACTGTATACTGTTATTCATTATGAATCATTATGTGTTACATGTTTACTGATATCATTTGTCAGAAGATATTTATAGACCTCAAGTAAAAGTGATGTATTTATGACCACAAATTCTTTTTTTTTATTGTGTGTGCCGTATATAATAATTTATTATGTGTTTCAACACATCGATATGTTGCTACTAAGATAAGCTATTTTTGTAAATAATAAATAAAACCATAATCGTCACAGTAATTATAATACACAAGTCACACACACACATACAAAAGCACATTTCTGAGAAAAAATGGTCATATTCTTTCTAGTCTAAATAAAACATTTTACATTGTATAAATGTCGTTCAAATTGTGTAATAAAACTGATTCCTTTGTGAATATAAAACAAAATAACTGACTTAGATGCCATATAAAATGATTTTGTAACAGCGTTTTAAAACTGACGCCATACTTGACCAGTTCCAAAACTAAATGATCTGAAAAGGTTAAGGTTATTTAACATATTCTACTTTTATTTTTAAGTAAAAATTCTGCCTTCATAAAATACCTGATTGCAAGAAATATAAATCTTAATAAAATAACAAAAAAGCTACAGAAAAATAAGGTACTATTATCAAGAGAAAGCTAAACCCCCTTATAATATAGAAAAAAAGAATTATTTTTTATAATTAAAATGATGTAAACCAATTTTCTTGAATTTTCAGATGGAAACTTTGAATAATAAATATATGGCAAACATTTATCAAACTGCCTCTACAGACATAAACTATAGTAAAAGCCAATTTTCAACTTACTGACAATTTTTAATTTTCCTTTCATTTGTAAAGGCAAGTGAGAAAAAAAAGAGAAAATCAGCACATCAGGTAACAAGTAATTATTGAAATTTCATAAAAAAACCAGTTATCAATAAAATTTCTAGTAAGACTTTTCCAAAAACTTTCTTCTTCTTATTATTATTATTAATTCACTTGAGTGAATTTCTAACAAAGTTATTAACACTAATTTTAAGATTATTGAAGATAATAAGGTTATTATTGTTATTTATAAAATAATAAATAAGAGTTAACGAAGTTATCGATAGAAATTAAAAAAATTACCATAATTTTTATTTAAAAGTCGTTGTAAGTATAAAACATACCATAAACAAATAGAATCGTGACTATGAGGTCTGTAAATAAAGTAATAAAAGTAGTTTTTTCATAGCCAAAATGGCAACACTATAAAGTTACTAGTACACATATGAACAGCTGATTTATACTAGGGATTAATATTTTTAGTCTATTGTTGCCATGTAAGATGTAAACAAACTTTTTGTGAAACGAGTTTTTGTTGTTATGAAAATGAGTGATACTAATTATGAGCAACGTTGTGCAATCAAGTTTTGTGTTAAACTCAGTGAGAATACTATTGAAACATTTTCAAAATTGATAAGGGGTATGGAGATGACGCTTTGTCATGAGCCCAAATTTTTACAAGGTTTAAAGCATTTTTGGATGGCCGGGAGGAATCAGTTGCAGACGATCCAGGCTCTGGAAGACTGTTAATGTCAAAAGGTGACAACAATGTTAAGCGAATCGGAGACTTGATATGGTACGACTGGCAATTAACCATCAGAATGATTGCAGAACAACTGAATTTGAACTGTACCACAATCCATCAAATCTTGAAAAACAAACTGGACATGAAAAAAGTTTGTACAAAATTGGTCTCAAAAAACCTCACTGTTGAACAGAAAAACAACAGCGTGGAAGTGTGCTACGATCTTCTAGGGCAAATTGAAGCTGATCCTGATTTTCTAAAAAAATGTTATTACTGGTGATGTACCTTGGATATTTGAGTATGTCTCAGAAACAAAACGCCAGAGCAACAAGTGGCACACTACTCACCAACTCCTAAAAAAAAAAAAAAATGAGCAAATCAAAACCATGCTAATTTGTTTCTTCGATACAAATGGCATTGTCCATAGGGAGTCTGCCTACAGGGCAGACTGTAAATCAATATGTTTATCGAGAAATTCATAAAAGATGCCCATGTGAGACAAACCATCGAAGACAACTGGACATCAAGACAATGCACCTTGTCACACTGCACTCTCAATTAATGAGTTTCTGGCAAAGAAAAACTTTCCTGTAGTTCCTCAACCATCTTTTATTCACCTGACTTGAGTCCCCGTGACTCTTTCCTGTTCCCGACTTTAAAACAACACCTCCAAGGGTACCATTTTGGAACAGCAGAAAACATTAAACAAATTTAACCAACTACCTGAAGAATATTCTGGTTTCCGAGTTCCAACACTGTTATGGCGAGTGGGAAACCATTTGAAGTGTTGCGTGGCTTCTCAAGGAAAGTATTTCAAAAGTGTCTATGTATAATTGGATTGTAAGTAAAATGGTTTTCTGAACCAGTTTCATTACTTTATTTATAGACCTTTTATAATCAAATAGAAAAATAGACCCTGATAAAATAAAAAATTATGTGTAGTTTCTTGAAAATATATTATTTTATTGCTCAAATATTTATCAGAATAACTTATCATTTAAAAGAAATATTTAAAGCAATATATGTAGTTTTTAATATTTTTAAGTGTTTACTAACATAGAATTATTTAACTAAAAACAAAAAAAATACAGAAATATAAATTTGAACAAGTACATCAAAAAAAAAATGTAATCTCGTTAAAATTAAATTATACTTACAGTTCTCCGTTGATATAATCTATTCTCTTAGCCACATTCTGTTTGGCTTCTTCTAATTCCTGTTTTATTAAAACTGGCCCTATGAGCTTAAAGACTTCAGCATCTGCTTTCATTAAATCAAGTTCCTGATAAAATTATTAGTTTTTAATAAAAACACCCATTATCTAACCAAAAATTAAAAATATTAAAACTAAATACTAAAGCAATCCATGCTCAAGCCAGTGATTAAAAAAGGCTCTCTCATTCTTTAAATATAGAGACAATTCATTTTTCAGTAAAACAGCAATCTTTAGATTTAATAAATACCAGGTAATCCAAACAGTGTCATAAATTTTAATTTAGAAAACAATTTATTTTTCTGAGATAATCAGATAAAAGAAGTTTTGTTTTGAAGTATAAGAGAATGTGAGTATATTTTATACAGAGTATATTAAAAGTTAGCAAATGAGGTTTCTTGTGTTAACAATTCGCTCCAACTTGTCATTTGAGTGAGGAATTTCACAAACAGAGTGGAACAAGCACTAATTTTTCTACTTAAAAGTAATCTACTTTAAAGAAAGGTAATCTGAAGCATATTTAAAATTATTACTTTAATTACTCTACTACCTCTAAGGTTTTACAAAAAAAAAAAAACACATGTAATTGGCAACTACTTTGGGTTTCATACAGATTAAGTTCTCTGAACAGGCTACTGTAAGGATTTTTTCTCACATCAATTAAGGGATTAAAACAAAAAAAAAGTAGCAGCTCTTTTTCCACGCATCCAGAAAGCTTTATACATGGTTGAACATAACATATGCATTGCTGCATAAAATAAATCCATTATGTGGATCAATAATAATTGTGTTAAAATTGGTTCATACTCATATTACAGGATAGATGATGGGATGTGTCAGGTACTGATAGGCACTAGGTTTCATAGTTCTATTTTGTTATTCTTATATAATAATGACTCCTGGTGATTGTAGGCTTAAAGATCAGCTCCTTTTGTTGAAGATACAGCATTGTATTAAGGGGAAGAACTTGTCAGCAGAAGTAATCTGCTATGGAAAAAGATCTAAAGCTGTTTAATGTTGGTTATCTTTGAAACAAATTTCATTAAATGTAGAACAAACATATTTTATCGAGTTTAAACTAAACTTTAATGACTAAGAAATGGGAATTTTAAACATCATTTAAATTATAGAAGGAAAGGAAACTGTAACTGTGATTTTATTTAACAGCTGTCAATAAAGTATCTTGTGTCACCATGGATTAACAATTGACCTGGAAAAAGGACATTATTAATAATAAAAATCAATGTCAAAGTTATACTCTAAAATGTTATATTTTGAACTTGAACAATCCAGCAGTAGTTACAGATTACTCTGTTTGATTATTGCACATAAATCTCAATTGAGTAAGTGCAAAAACATATAAGCATGATGGTCAGAAAACCTAAACTACACCTACCATTTAGTACGGTGGTACTTTCAGAGAATAGGATGTCCTAACGGTGTTTGGCAAACTTACACGATATCAAAACAAACAAAAATGTTCATGTGGACAAATGCCCTTTCCAGTTTAATTTTCCTTTGGTCTGATATTTTGTTTTTTCAATGTAAATGTATATTTTAAAAATGGATTGAAATATAAAATTTTAATATAAAATACAAAAAACATTTACAAAATAAATAAGTCTGAAAATTTTATCCTTGAAAATTCCAAAATGACAATGTATTAAGTTTTATCAAATTATGTTACATTAAATAAAATGTAAAACCTTTTACCGAGAACAAAATGATACCTCATTTGTAGAAATTTGTTGGTAAACAGCTGAGATATGGCTGAAAATGTTAAAATGAATTGCAAAAATTACACAGCCTGACAGTTTTTATGTCTGTTTTCATTTCCTTTAGTCACTGAATTAAAAGTAAATAATAATTTCTATTATTAAGAATAAAAGACAAGCATAAAATTGTCAAGCTGCAAGTACTAATTTTAGGATTACATCTATAAAATCACACTTCTTTTTTCATTGTCAATTGTACATTATCAAGCCAGTTTAATAAGAATGTAAAGAAATTTAATCTTAATTTTCATTTAATGGAAATGTGGAGATAACTACTTTTTAACGAATGCAACAAGTTTAATGTTAATTTAAATAGTAGTATATTTTTTGTCAATTAGATAATAAATATATAGTTTAATGTTATCAAATTCCACTTTCAGTGCAATATAACGTAAGCAAATTTATATTTCAAGAATATATTTATAATTATATCTTGAACTAAAATGTTATTTGTACTTTTCTGGTAAGCACCATATTCACGTTGAACCTTTATCGGAATTCCTCCTCCCCAAACATTTTTAAACCAATGGGCCAAAATTCGATGTATTTTTAATATCCAATAAGAATTGGGTGGGAATAATTATAGATACAAATTATAAATATAATCAAAGAAACTTAACCTATGCTCACTTCGATTGCTAACCTCGACTAATTAACAGTAATGTTTTGATTATTTAAATAATTGCAATAATTAACTTTGTTTATCATTTCGGGTAGTTTTATTAACAACATACAATTCTTAAACGAAATCGTTCTGCTTATTGATTATTATTTTGAGCTCCACAATTGATAATATTACGAATTAGTAATAGTCACCTAATTCTACAATGACGATAATACATGAATTTTGCAATTTTAATTTCATATATATTCCAATAACTTTTCTACATATTATTTTCATTTAATTAGGTGGAAATAAATAGAAAATCAAAATTGGTAGTTTTTTGTTTCTCACGCTCCAAAAGTTTACAAGTTTTTCACCTGGGGATAACTGAAAATAGCAAGAAATACTGATATTAATAATTTGAAGGTTAAATTTGGTTAACCAAATTTAACCTTCACTCACTAACCTTACTAATTAACAGTAATTTTTTGAATATTTAAATAATAAATTCAGTAATTATTACAATTATATTACTTACATAATCAAAACATTACTGTCAATTAATCATGGTTAGCAATCAAAGCAAGCGTAGATCAAACTTGGTTGATTATAATCTATATCTATAATTATTCTCATTTAATTCTTATTGGAGATTTAAAATACATCGATTTTTGGCCCATTGGTTAAAAAATTAAGTGTTTTTTTTTTTGTTTTTGGGAAGGGGGAATTCTGAAAAAGATCCTTCACATTTTATATTCTATAAGTGTTTCTAGGTACAACAATTTACAAAAAAAAACTTACTATATTAAATAAATTCCATATTAATAATATTTACCCACAAAATAATGAGTTCAGTTATTACAAAAAAAAAATCATTCAATCAAATTTTATTAACAGTCAATCCCCAATTTGACTATTTATTTTCAATAATTTGGCCACATTATTTAATGTAATATTTTAATAGCTTCAACAAAACCAAATTACTCAGGTTCCATGACATTCATTGAAAATTCATATCACTACATGATAACAACAGTTAACGCATCAAAAAATCACCTATTAAAAGAAATAGCAGTTATGTAGTTTTGCAAGTAATTAGGGAAACTTGTTGGATAGTTAGTTTTCAACTGCAATTTACAATTACAACTTAGAAGTACAATTACTTTATAATCTTTATTTTCACTTTATACATACAGAAAAAAATTTTTATGTAGCAATCCAAACAAAATAACCTATCCAAAAATTTATAAACATTAACAAACAAAATAAATTTGTTCACAATATTTATAATTCTAGTACCTCTTTTACTGCAATATTTTCATTTAACTGGCCATCTAACTGCTGTCTCTGTGAAATTGCCTTATGATATTCTGAAACAAAAATTTAAAAAATGGATAAGTATATGTGTGGTAAACATAAAAAAATCTGTGAATTGCATTCTACATAACACAAAAAGACAATAAAAAAATATATATCATGAAAAATAAAAAAATTGAATTATAAAATATAAAGACTAAATTAAATAACTACATAATACAATATACTTATCATTAAAGATGCCTAAGGCAGTAACTGATTTTAATTAAAAAGTAAGATAATGGAGAATTATGATTATATATATGCATATAAAAATATAATTTTACTCTTTCCTAATATCTCTGATTTTAAATGGTGCCCACTCAATAACACTTTTATGATAACAGCAGAACAAACAAGCATTTTGTTACAAAGGCAAATCATAAAATAAATTTCACATACTGAAATAATTGAAATTATTTTTCATTGAACTAGCAATTACTTCGTAATAACAATTCCATGATATTATGTTTATACTATAAAAACAAACTGATAGACCAAGAGGAACTTATAGGAATTA
Organism: Lycorma delicatula; assembly: GCF_047948215.1. NCBI lineage: Eukaryota > Metazoa > Arthropoda > Insecta > Hemiptera > Fulgoridae > Lycorma > Lycorma delicatula. The sequence continues at coordinate 70,731,699 of NC_134462.1, forward strand.
TTTACACCCTTATTTTCTAACCAATTCTCTTTCACTACTTTTATATGTCTCAAGATGCCAAAATAACACTTCCAGCCACAAATCTAATTTTAAATAACATTTTCCTAAAGCCCCCACCATAAACAAAGTATTACTGTGGTTAAAAACAACTTGACAGAAAGCTCATCTTTTGAATACATAGAGCATAATTAAAAATAAAAACCCCAAACTGTAGATTATCTTTTTTTATAAATCTGTACAGTATACTCAAAAGAAAATGAATTTTAATGAAAAATCAAAAAAAAATGAAAATAGATATCAGACTAAATATAGTGGAAATTTATCTAAAACTGTGCTAGTTACGTTCAACACGCATCCAATAATCCAAATCATGGTAAAAGCAGTACTACTGCTTAAATAATTCCAGATTAAATAATAAATAAAACCTCACAACTCTTAAAACGTTACTACCATAGTTATTAAATTTACATACGAAAAATTTAGTTGTACATAAACTCGAAAAACGGAAATCCTTCAAAAATAATTAATAGAAAACAAACGGTAAAAATGAATTGAAGAAGGTATGAACATTTGGGAGATAATAAAAAACGGATAAGTAAATCTGTTTTTTCCAAATTCACTACACAGAACGGACAGACAATATTTTACAACCAGAAATGCTAACTTTAAATAGTACACAGAACAGTATTGAACTAAAAATAAAAAATTTATCATTGAAAAAGTTATTATATTAAATTTCTTGATGTAATTTTTTCTAACTAATATTCCTCGACCAGATTTCAAGAATTAAGACATGAACCAGCTCTGGTTTTCAATCGCCCTTAAGTAGGAACATGAAAAATACTGTAACGTTTTAATAAAATAAATTAAAAAAAAACACGTTATCAGAAAGGCAAACCTTTTTGAACTGATTTAAAATTTTCAAGCTCAGTCTGTAATTTTTTCTGTAGTTCTTCAGACATGTTTAAAATATTTCTATAGAATTACCGAACTATGGCATGCAATAGCAACTAAACATTTCCTAACCTCAAACGCTACAATAGAGACAACATAACAAAAAATAATTTTAGTAAAACTTTTAAGTACTACTGACTTACTAAAATATTACACCAAAATTACATATAAAATTAAATAAATTTTCAATTTCAGTATTTTTAAATACCTAATCAGGTTAATGTTTATCAATTAAAATATGATATGATAAATTATTATTTTTAATAATTTATCCTCAATTACATTTTTTAATTTAAATTATTTTTTTAGTAACAGATTTACAAAAAAAATTGCATTCGATTAAACAAGACTATTAATTATAGATTAAGAAGGCATAATCTTTAAACAGCTGTTTTAATGTCTATTGAAGGTGGATACAGCGGTGGTTAATGGTTAGTTTAGTTTATAAAAATATGGCATCACAGTTATTTAGAACTGCGTTTAAAAGCAGTCATATTGTTAAAATCCTGTCAGGTAATTATTAGTGGTAATATTTAAAGTGATTGGTTCCTTAAATTACATTACAAAAATTACGACTTATCTACTAGTAAATTTTATACGTATTCTGTGATTTTGAATTTTTTTATATTCATGCCTTTTCTATGTTCAGATTTTGATCCTCACTTTTCAGTAAACCAATCTAATTATCATTTGTAACAAATATAGGCCGATTGCCCAATTTCTGTTTCTTTCTTTTTTAGTGTGATTGTATCACAAATGCTCGGGTTGTTTATTTATTTAATCTGGCCTCAAAGATAGATCCGATTATCCTGCACCAACTATTAGTTCTTATACTTAATCCAGTAAATATGATTGATTCATTCATATCTATGTAGAAGTTCTGATAATAAATATGCATTTGCTAAACTTAACATTGCATGTGTTTATTTAAAGCTAACTTTGTGTAGATAAATACAAAGGCTATTATACCAATGTACCCATAAAGATGAAACTGATAAAGAAAAATCATTGTATTAATACAATATCTGCAAATATCACACATCATAGCAATATCTGAAAATTGGGTCTTAGTCAGTCCCAATTTTTCTCAGAAATTGATGCCCTTTTATAAGGGCAAAGAAGTTTTATAACTTATTTTATTGCAAGCAACACTAACACCAATGAATAGCAACACTTAAATGAATAAAAAATTAACAGGAAGTAATAATTGTGGAATGTTTTCTTATTTTAAAATGTTTCTGGAATAGGTCTAAATGATTTTATTTGCATATATTTCAAAATTTTAATAGGCAGTTTACATGAAACGCACGAAATAATTAACTTTTGATCAAGTTAATCAAATAAAGCAGTTAAAATTAAATAAATTTAATTCATTTTTTGGTAATTTTATTATTATATTAATCTCAATTCTCAAGACATGAATTGCTTCTAAATGGACTTGATATACCCAATACAACAGTTGTTGATTGGAGCAATTATTTGCAGGAGGTGTGTACATGTATTAAGTAGTAGTATTCAAATAGTCTGAGGTGAGAGCCAAATAGTTGAAATAAATGAAGTGAAAATTGGAAGAAAAAATATAATTGAGGTGAGTCATTGAAGTTATTGGGTGTAAAAAAAAAACAACCAGTTGCAACCCATGGTCATGAAACACTACTTCTTATTGTTCATAAATATATACACCCTGGAACTACTATTATTTCAGATTGCTTGTAAACATACAATTGCCTTCAGTTTGAAGAATACCAGCAATCATAGCTATCATTTTGTAGATACTGATTTGTGAAAGGTAATATATCATGATATGGTAGCACCAAGTACCACCTTATCACTAATTCTGTTGACTCCTAATTAAGTTTCTTACTCGTATTCTTTCTGATGCTTCATTTACACATTTTTATTTTTCATATAATAGACGACATACTTCGATAATAAGAATGAGGTTGGTGCAACAATAGTAGAGAATTACCCATTCTCCCTAATATTTATTAAGTTTTACTTTTAAGAAACAATCTTGATCACTGCTGTTAAATTGTGAATTTTTATAACAAAAACAGTAATGTTAAGATAATAATATATTTATGCAGATGAAATTGATCAATGCAGAGGGGAAAATATCTGAGAATATTTTTTTTCTTCATGACATTTAACAATGAGTCTTGCAGAAATATTTTTTGTATGAAGTACAATTTTTAATCTGAACCTACTAGTTTGACCGCCTTTGTATTTCTTTGAAAATTTTATTTTGATATACTTGTGAAAAATCATAAAATTGATTAACAAAAATAGCTACTGTAATAACTTTAAAAGAAATAACTGAGGGTGACCTTGCTCTACAGCCTCACCCCCTTGACCTTTTAAGTTGAAAATTTAATGGCATCAATGCCCCATATATAGAAGTAATCTGCCCAAAATTGGTCAAGTAGTTCTGGAGATATAAGCTGATTTAGGATGTGACAACCAAATACACATACAAACATTCGGAAAATTTCCATTCGATTTTTTGGGTTCCTTAAGTGTCAAAATGTAAAGATCCACTGAGAACCACATATGCCCAAATTGGACTGATTACTATACTTTCCCTTCTATTGCTGTAGTGCTAGGCGTAAAAGTTATATACTTACCAAATTTTATAGGTACGAAAATAAAAGATTTGTGACTTAAACCAGCTGTGATCACAGAAGTTGTGTAATTAGAAATATAGAAGGTAGTAGTGGAAATTAATTTTAAGCTGACCTTAAAAGATGCCATAAAATCACAATGGAACAAACAACTGACTAGGAGATGAAGAATAAAAAAACCTTGAGTTACCCAAGAAGTGATTAAAAAACTGGTGATCAGAAGAAAGTAGTAGAACAAGAAGGCTGAAGGATTTACAGTAAATTGAGTTAATACCAAAAGCGAACGAAAAGTAATTGCAGATTAATGCCTAGACAGAATATGTGGAAAGAGGATGGAAGAACTGGTGGTTAACAAACAATAATATGAGATAAATAGGTAGTTTAGAACATTAAAGTATATTATCAGTACAAACAACAAAATATTATGTAGAGAGGAACAGGTATATAACAGGCAGAAGGACTACATGGAGAAACTGAACTAGACCAACAGGGAACTAAGTGATCTTATGGAAGGTCAGGTTAAAGTAGAAGTAGTCGTCATATCTATCAGAAGTTATTCAAACAATATAAATGATGGAAAAACTGTGGGAAGGGATGAGCTGTCAATATAAGTTATTAAATGTCCTAATGAAGTAGGATTACAATAGATAAGAAATGTCTAATATGATACACAACAGTGAGAATTGTTAAAACAGTTTCTTAAATCATAATTATCATTAAAAAAAATATGGTGCATTTAAATATGAAGATCACTCAAAAATTAATTAAACTTCAAATTTTGCAAAGAATGTTCTGAAAATTGAGAAAATCTTCTGAAGTTAGAAAATGTCGAATAATAACAATATGGGTATAGGAAGGGAAAATACATATAGAATACAATTGTGCAAGTAAGAAAGAAGTATTGGTGAAAGATATCCAGAAAGAGGAAAAGCAATTTATGTTATATTGATATGCAAAAAAGAACTTGACTGTTGTATAAAATAAAATAATTTTAATATTCAAAGTCAGAGAGTTAATTGGAACAATAGAAGATTTAAAGTTTTTTACTTGAATCAGAAAATAGCTATGAAAACATAAGTTGCATGAATATAAGCGGTTTATATTGCTTATGTTTCTTTCTTGGCCTAAGAAGAAAAACAAGATTGGGGAGAGCCTATCCCCAAATGTGTTTAATAAGAAAATAAAAAAAAAAGCATTAAACAAACAAGATGTGATAATAAAATACTCTATAATAGGATTAAGAGAACAACATAAGAAGGAAAATAAAGTTGTATAACGGTGACATGGCATTTTGGAAGTGAAGAGTAGGATATTCAACAAATGATTATAGAATTAAACTGCATAACAACAGAATAAAAATGAATATTAGGCTGATGAAAATAATTAGTGCAGGAAATAAAAAGCTGATGAGTGTCTACACAAAGGAAGGGGGAATTGAACAAGTAAAGAATATGTACTTGGTTACTCTGTTAGAGAAAGTTTCAAATGAAAAACAAGAATAGTAGTGACTAAGGAAGCGTTTAATGGAAGGAAGTAGCAGTGAAGTTAGAGGTATGCTTTTTGTGAAGTGCTGTATTTGTAGTGAACACTTGTAGGGATATGAAACATGGATACTAAGAAAGAGAAAGCAATTTCAAATGTGGCATTGGACAAACAAATGAAGTATTGAAGATATAACGAGGATAAAAGCAAATAAGTTAAGAATAAGAAAGTCAACTGGCTGGAACAAGAAAAGGATTGATTAAAACAGTATAGAATGTGAAGAAAGGAGTGTTGTCAAAGTGTAAAAATTGTAGGCAATATAAACTGTAATTCTAGGTATTGAATTCTAAAATCCAAGTGAAAATAGAAGAGAACAGGAAGAAAAATTAACCAAGGGACCTGCTCCAGACCAGGCAACGACATGATGTTTTTTTTTGTGCAATTTTCAACCTGAATGTATCTTCACTTTAGTCATGATACCTACTAAATGTAACGAAAAGATAAAATTATAATTTAATCCAACATCAGTTATATTGACATAACCAGAAAAAGTTTGAGAACATTAATAAAAGAAGCTATTCTTTATTTATAGTCAACAACTATTCTAGTCCTTGAAAAAATTCTATTCATAAATTACTCCTTATGTTCTAGTGTTGTTATTTCTTGATATTCTGGTGTCTGTGAATTATCTTCTAATAATCTATTAAAAAGTTGGATACTTATATTTGTTATGTACTTTTTTATTTATTACTAGGTATTTATATTATAACAACCTATGTATAAACATTTAACACTCTGTGCATAGAGCGTTAATATAGTTCCACATAATTTTTATAACTTTAAACAATTAGAAATTAATATATTGAGAAGAAAATTCTTAATTCCTCAGCATATTTTGTCTCAACTTCTCACAGACCTCATTTGCTCTGATAGATAAAGATGAAAGATTTTTTATATGATGCCAATTAAAAGTATGTATTAATTTTATTGTAACAAATAATGTTTATATTTAAGATTGTATCATTGACTGAATCTAAGAACAAAATAATAAATTATTAAAGAAATTTACACAATTAGAATGACGCTAAAGCAGTCATTAGTAATTTGAAAATTATGTTAACAATTTTTTTTTTTTTCAGGTAAAACAGTTCAGAAAAACTGGAGCCCTTTACAGCCTGTATCAATTCGATTTAGTAGCACAGTTGCTAATCCGGCTGAGACTAGACGTAAGTGATAATTGTTTTTTATGATTTAGTTCTGTCTGAAAGGTTTTTTTGTTTAGATGTATTTGTTCAGTGTTTCTAATTATATTTAAATTATGTAAATTAACATGAATGTTGACATTTTTAATTATTAATCTTTTGAATTATATATGAAAGTTTTCAGATTTTTTTTTTAAGTGCATTGATCTCTAGAAACTTATTAATTTTGATCGAAATTGTTGTTCACCTTTTAAATGTTGATAAAAATCCTTCAATCGTATTATTTATTGTAAAATCTTCTAATTATAATATACAAAATTATTATATCATCATAAGTTTTACTGCCTCATGACAAATTTTTTTAAGGTACTCCTCTTTATTTCTTAATATTTTCTCTATTGTGATGAATTTCTTCCCATTTTCCATTGTCTGATATCTTCTTGCTGTACATCATTTCCCTCTCACCTTCATTATAAAAGTTGTTTTAAACCTTTACCTTCCAATTATGAATTGGCAAGTAGTGCCATTGGCTTTCCAATTTTTTGATCGCTTAATTCTCTGTCAGCTATTAATTAAATTTGTGGTTGGTTACCATATGTATATGGTAAAATTGCTTATATCAAAAAAATAATTTTTTTTACAAAAACCTTCATTTAATAATAAAAAAGTAGGCCTTACATGTCAATTACAATAATTTTTTTAATGTGATACTTCTTCAACAATTTTCTGGGTGTAAACCAACCAACGCAGGTTTCTGGAACGTTAAAAGTTGGCCTACCTTGGAGTCCAACTATTACATTATTACTACCTTCACTTTCATTATAATTGTCCAAAATAGCATTTTCTTGATCACATTCTTCAAAATTGTAATCAGGATCTTCATTATTATTATCATTAAAATACTAAATATCAGAATCAATTAAAAAAGTACTGTAATGACTCGTAGTTGTCATGCCAACTCACAGAATACACAACCTCACTTTGAGAATGTAATTAAGAGTAAAACGATCTGTTTTCAATTATATCAGTATTGAATATCGATATTACATGGGTTTACAATCTTACAAACATGTCTGTTCATTTTTGAATCTCTGTGCATAGCCGCGGTTAGTTTAAAAATGTCAAGCCATACTCGACAAAGGAAAGCTACTTGTAAATTTCATTGTTGAGTTATACTCAACAAAGGAGCGGTACCAGTAAATTATGATGTCAAACTATATTCAACAAAGGAGTGCAAAGAGTTAACAAGCTTTCTATTCTTTAGAAATGTCTAGTCCAGTTCTCTTTTTATTGTTTTTTTAATTCTTCTTCTTAGCTCCTCTCATTTTTTACATCCTATTCACGCATTTCACTACTTTCATCCTTTCCATAACCATATCTCAAAAGTTTTTTCTTATTTCATCCCCTTTTTTTCTTTTTTTGACTCTGTTCCATGTAATGTTTCTCTAATTACAAAACATTTTAATAATGTTTTCCAGATACCTTATTTGTCCTGTTAGAACTCATACCAGTTCTTTTATTGGTGATTTTTTTTTTAAAGGCTACTGCAGATTAAGTAGAAAGAATTTTTTTTTTCTAGTTTTGTTAAATGAATTACTTTGTTGACTGTCAAGAAAATTGAATGAAATATTTGTTGTACTCTTCTAGGTATAAAATTACAGTAAAGTTGTCAATTGTCATGAATTTTGTTTCTGGAATTTTGTTACCAATTCATCTGTAAATAAGTTAGATATTCAGTTGAAAATTTTTGTTGTAGATTTTATAAAACTAATTTTTTAGTAGAATTCAGTATTAATGAGGGTGGTGTTTTTTAATTTATTTTAAATCAAATTAATTGCGTGATATTTTTATAAATTGAAAATGTTGTATATAAACTTCCATAGTTATGTTTTTCTTCCAAAAGATGCAATATGGTTCCATTCAAAATTTAATAGGAAAAAATCCAAAACTTTGTTATGATTTTCGAAAACTAACTGAGATAAGTGGAAACAGCAGTCCATTATTGTAAATTGCTGTTGAGGTTGAACATATTGGACTTCCTTATGTATATCATAATTACTTAAGTAAAATTAATGAACTAAAGCCAAAAGTAGAAATTTTAATAAATTAAAGTTTTATTGTTAGAATGGATCACAACTGGCGAACTGTAGCACCAACTAAGATGTTATCAACAAATTTTTGGAATCATCCAAAAGAGGTGAAAAAGAGTTTTTTTCAGATATCTTAACTACATTGATTTTACTGAGAAAAAAAATTATAGTCCAAATTTAAATTTTGCACAGTTCAGTAACTTGAGATGTACCATTCAGTTTTATCAAAAATTTATCAACACAAATCTTTTTTAAGAAAATCTGGTTTACATCCCTTTTTCAAACGTAAATATTGATTTGCCAATTTTGTATTTAATAAAATGTACAGTTTGTAATAGTTAATATAAAACAATATGAAACTTAGAGTAATGTATTCTTTTTTTAACTTTAGCTACAGCAAGAAAATCTGATGCCGTTGCTAGAACAAAACTTGCTGATTTTGGAAAGTATGTTGCTGAATGCCTTCCAAAGTATGTACAGCAGGTTCAAATTACTAGTGGTGATGAACTTGAGATATTAATTGCCCCGGAAGGGATTGTACCAGTCTTATCGTTCCTTAAAGGACATCATAATGCACAGTTCACAAACATTGTTGATATTGCTGGAATGGATGTACCCAGCAGACATTATCGCTTTGAGGTAGTAAACAGATGCTTCAGTTATTTTATTTATGTTAGTTTACTGTAGTCACAACGGTGGTTGAACATAGCTGTAAGTAAATGTTTTCTTTATTACATTCTGATATCATTCTGTTATCAGTATACTGGTTAGTAAGTAGATTAAGAAAATATTTGTGAGCTCTCAACTTCACAAATAGAAATAATGTAAGTTAGTTTGAGTCTAGAAGTTAAATTTATGAATTGACCTCTCAACCACTTCTGCTTTATCTTATTTATCTTATTATAGAATGATGTGTGAAAGTTGTACATGTAATGCTTTTTAATAGTTTCAGCATTCTTTTAGCATTCAAAAAGAAATTTTGGAAACTATTTTCTGAGATTACATCTTGTTGATTTTAGTGGCTGTCACATTTGCAAGACAAATTTCTTTTGAGAGAGTTGATACTATTGAAAATGCAAAGTATTAGTATAAAATAGATAGTACCTAAGCACAGTAATTTTTTTTTTTTTTTTAGAAAAAATTCAATAGATGAGGCTGAGTTATAAGGATATATGTATAATTTGCATTTTCAGAAATTTATGTATCATTTTTTTGTCATTTACATCTGATTTTTCTAATAATGTTTTCCTCTATTTACCATTTCCTCTTGTGGTTTTTGATTATCTGACAAGGTGTAGTAATTGACAGGGCAAAGATTATATGTACTTCACTGGACAATTTGTTTCCAGATTGTGAATTAGTACAGTGTAACTCCTTGTCCATTCAGTTGGAATTTGTGTTGGTGCAATAGTGAAGATGTTCAATAGGATACTTTTCTTGGGTTATTTCCTGATTTGTTGGAAGAAAGGTGAAGTAAAGCTCAAGAGTGGAACTAGGATCCTGCTGCAAGTTCTTCATGTAGGCCTCTGACACTCCTGTCGGTACTTGGTAAGGTTTTTGAGAAGATATTGTATTTAGGGATCAGTGAGAGAGGTTGACTTCTCAAAATTTGTTAATGAATGGTCAGTGTGGTTTCTGAAATAGTAAAAATACTTATTTTTATTCTTGGGTATTTTTCTACAAAGCAGCCAACTTCATTTTTTCAAACTGAAACCATGTTTTAATTGGAATTTTGGGTAGGAAATGTTTTCTAAAGTTTTTATTCTTGAATATTTTTCTCAACACAGCCATTGCAGAGCTACAGTTTGACCATTGCAAAAATACAAAAACAATAAATAAAATATTAATACTAAATTATTAACAGCTGTTTTTTTGCATTGTTGAAAAACTTATTGAATCTAATAAATAGTACACTCATTTATATATATATTGTTTGATTATTGTATATATTAAAATTACTGTTAAAGTAGTTCAAGGAAATGAAAAATTACAGAAGCAGCATAATTTTATATCTTTATTTTCTTTGTCTATTACAGATTATATATAATTTATTGTCATTGAGGTATAATGCTCGTATTCGTGTCAAAACTTATACCGATGAATTATCACCAGTTGACTCATCTTGTGAAGTTTTTCAAGGTTCTAATTGGTATGAACGTGAAGCATGGGATATGTATGGTATATTCTTCAGCAATCATCCAGATCTACGACGTATTCTGACTGATTATGGTTTTGAAGGACATCCTTTTAGAAAGGATTTTCCATTATCAGGATATCTTGAGGTTAGTTTTTTTTGCGTTTTTTACTTGATATCAATAAGCTTAAATGTTGTATGTGGGATATGGAAATGGAATTTTTAGCATATGAAAAATGCCATGCCCGACCGGGATTCGAACACGTTACCTCTGGATGAAAGACCAAGACACTACCACTCACCATGGAGATTGGCATACTAAGATTTATCTCAGTTTAGCAACTTATTATGATATTTTAATAATGAATAAGAATGTTTGATAATTGCATTTTCTTTATCAACTGGTTGTACCTTTCAAATTAATGTATTGTTTGCTATTCGTAATTCTATTTCCTCCGTGATTTTATTTACAAGGTTTTTGTCAGATATAAACAAAGTATTATTCCTGTCATATCATTGTTTGCTGTTATGACAGGTGTTTTGTGATTCTGTAACATTCATGTTCAATCCAGCAGTTACCTTAAAATGGATTTATATACTCATGTTACACATACAATTTGGGAAGGTTCAATTAAAGAAGTTTATAGGAAGTGCTTAGCAGATGGAAAAATTCTTTGACCCTGACATTTCAGACTTTAAGTAAAGGAAAACATTATTTTAATATGTTACATATTCCCTTTTTATAATTTTAAAATAAGTTAAATAACTAAATTTATTATTCATTCTTACTCTACTTATATTACAGATTGACTACATTTAGTAGTCAAAAACATTTGCATGATGCAAATTTATGCTGCTTTAAAGTTCCTAATGAAACTTTACTAATTTATTTAACTGTGTATTAGCCAAAAAAACTAACCATTAGATGAGCTATATATTAGGTGTTGTGAAAATATAAGTGTCCAGAATTTTTAATAATAATTATAAAAAAAGCATAAAGAATATTTTTTTTTTAAATGTAAGTTATAAATTAAAAATTAAGACTGAAAATAGTCTAAGAATCAAAAGATCTCTTTCCTGTAGCCATTTCATTTTATTACCATATTAGGTGATTTATTTATTAATGTTTATATTGGATAATACAAGAGAGTTGAAACTGCTTTTTAACTATATATATATATATATATATATAGTGAATGTATAGATACTTTTACTATCCATAACTTTTGAAAATTAAGATTCAAAATTTAGGAAATAAACGTCCCCTATGATGAAAAACAAATTATAATTAAAACAATATAATGTGGTTTATTTTAGTTGAAAAGTGGGATAATCATGTCACTTAGCTTTATTATGCAAAAAAAGATTTAAGTAGCAGTGTTGAACTAACCACTTTCTAATAATACTGATTATATCTAGTTTACTGATTCTAAAATGCCAAGAGTGTTTATAATTTATTAATCTCCTTTATTATCAATGATTATTTGCTCTTGTTGCAGAACTAAACAAAGTAAAATTTATCAAAATTTTTTACTGCAAATGTTTCTATTAGAGGTTGTGAAAGATTTTGAACTGTTTTTTCTCCCTCAAAATGTTCTTGTTACATATAGCCAGCTCGTGATCATCAATTTTTGTAACGAAAATATAACCCCTAATAACTGCCCTTTTAATTTGTAACATTACTACTGCATTTATTTGCTAATGAGTCTTTTTCAAGTAGTCACAGTTCTCAACTGACTAGATGAGCAGTACTGAATAGGAGCAGGATCATAGAATGGGAAGGTGGTTTAGAAAAATCAAGTAAGAAGCTCTTCGTCTAGATTTATTAGTCAGTATTCTCCTGCCTCTTGTGAAACAAAACTTCTCAGAAGTAGCGCAAAAAAAGTTGATATTGTTAACAAGTCGCAATCAAGGAGAATATTGAGAAATGGTTTATGTAAAAATTTGTTACAACTACAATTTATTACTCTTAAATAATTTATAATATACAAAATAGTAATTTAAATTAAAAACAAAATTATTTTAAATACCAAAATACATGTCCGATTTAATAAAAACTTTATTAACTAATAGAAACTAATATTGAATTAACTAACAATAATATAATAGAAAAATCTACAATTCATACAGTTCACTTTATGCAAATATTATTCACTTTTGCTGTTTACAAAAGAACTAATTCTACGCTTTATGAGTGCAGTACTGTCACTTTCACTCCTAATCACAAATAACTCACCAAACAGCTTTTTTTTTCAAACACTGTCCAAAATTGAATACTTGTGATAAACTATTTACTTATTTGTTGCCAAACACTTACTATGATCACTTTTATCGCACACTGCACCAAACTTTAACTGGAAGAAACTGTCACTTCGCTGGTCCCTGGCAGTATTCATACCTTCTTTTTTTTCCTGTTTAGCCTCCAGAAATCACCATCAGGTATTACTTCAGAGGATGAATGTGGAGGGGGGATATGTATGAGTGTAAATGAAGTAGTCTTGTACAGTCTCAGATTGACCATTTCTGAGATGTGTATTAATTGAAACCCAACCACCAAAGAACACAGATCTATGATCCATGAATCTAGTATTCAAATCTGTATAAATGTAATTGCCTTCACTAGGATTTGAATGTTGGAACTCTTGACTTTGAAATCAGCTGATTTGCAAAGACGTGTTCAGCACTAGACCGACCCTGTCAGTCATTCATACCTCCTGTCCTGCAGAACCAGTACCACCTGATCCCTCCTTTCGATTGTTCAAGCATGATATAATTTAATTGTTTACACCTTGTATGCTTTTCTGTAACTCCTTTTCTACAAAGAATTCCTTTGTCGTTTCTTCTAGATTATTCTTTCTTCTTTCTGGAAGCTTCTCTACCCATTACAATATTAGTATTTCATAAGGGTTATAAAACAGTTAAGAAATAACAATTATGTAAAATGATATTTATCTTTAGTTTATAAAATGTATTAAATTTTTAAATTAATGTTTTTTTTAGTGATTGCAACTAGTTAATTTTTTATGCCATCTTTCAGGTTCGTTATGATGATGAAGTTAAGAGAATAGTTTTTGAACCTGTAGAACTTACTCAAGAATTTAGAAAATTTGATTTATCAGCCCCATGGGAACAGTTTCCTAATTTTAGAAATTCTCCACCAGCAGCAGAAGAAGTTCCAATAAAAGAAGATAAAAAAGCTTAAAGCAAGTAAAATATTAGACTGTAAATTTCTTTTTCAAATTTCAATAGAGTTGAGATACTTTTAGTCTTGTACAGGAATTTAATATTCTTATAAGATACATCTTTTCAGAATTGTTAATACTTATTTATGTTGAATGTGCTATTAATGTAAAAATATATAAAAAATTGAATTCTTTGGTTATCAAATTTTCTTCCTTTCTCTACCAATCTAGTTTATACTTTACTATTGGAATCAAACAAGGTAATTTAGTAGATTTATGCATTTGTTGGTTTGAGTTGTTACATTTGATCTGAAAAAAATTTACTGCTGAGCTCTGTAAAATGTTTATGGATATAAATCTTAAATCATCATATCTTCTGGTCTGTACTGTATTAATGTGTTCTGAGCACTGTAGTGTAATTTTTTTTACTTTATACTTTTAATAAAGAATTTATATTTAATTTTAAGATACTTTATTTGAGTGATACAGATGGTTATGCACTAGCATTTCCATGAGGGTGGTCGATAGTTCTCAAGTCCTAACTGAACTTGTTATATTTTAATGCCAACAACTGCTCACTACTCATTCTAGCCACCTTTTTTATTGATTGATACTAATAAATTCTGTCCTGTCAATCCATGGATATAACAATCTACAGATACACATTTTACAAAGAAGGGATGCAATTGAACCTGAATCAAGAAAGCTGCACTTGGTAACTGCAGATATCTGTGTTCCTGGTAATTGCAATAGTCATCTTAGTTTTTTCTAGTTTCCTTATATGTAAAAAATCCAGGTATTGAATAAACATAATTCAGTTGTCGAGAAACAATTGCTTTAGTGTGTAATTAATAATTGTTATCTGTGAAACTACTGAAAACAATGTGACCACTAGTAAGCAGCTGGCCATTATTAACGGCTAGTTGATTTACTATCATAACAGATACTGATTTGGCATCGAAAATCAGTGCTATGTAGCCGAAGGAAAACCTCATTCTTTGCCATTTGTACTTAGGATACCTGTTTAATATATTAACTTATTATGTCACCTTCTGTAGGTACGCTGATATAGTGTGTGTTATCATTTAATAATGCATTTTTCTGCTTAATATTCAACGTAGTTTTGCCACATGAATTTAAAGTATTTTAGCAAAAAACATTTGCAGCATTTACTGAAGATCCTTTAAAAAAAGTAAATTAACTTTTAGAGATCTACAGGGCAAACATAAAAATTCTGTTTTTATGTCACTTAAAACAGTGATATAAAAATATCACTGTTATATTATATAACAGTGGTATTATATTTAATTATATTTTTGAGAGGAAAAAGCCTTTTATACTTTAACTTAGATAATTATTTCTGCAATTTTCCTTGTATTTTTAAGTTTGTTTATTTAATTCTACATCAGTTGGGAAATTTTGTGTTTTAAATCCTCATTAATAGTTTCTTTGGGTCTTTTTATAGCTAATTATTGTTATTTGATTTTTTATGCTAGTTTATACAGATGTAACTTTTATTTTTTCAGTGTACAGTTAACAGATCAGTTCTTCTCTACATTATCAATTGTATTTCAGGGAAAACTAGCTAGACAACATTTGAGGTTTGAATTACATGTTTGAGTTTCAAAATACCTCCAGTTGGATGAACAGAATTTATTATTTGTCCAATTAGAAATCTAAGGACATTGAAGTCTTTTTATTTTTTGTATTAATGACTCGACGTCTTGCGAAGAATTTCAGGACTTGTTCTACAAATAAAAAAAAAAAAAATACTCATGTAAACATGGTTCTGGAAACTCCTTGTTTTTGGCTTGCTTCATTTTTACTTGAAGAGCATGTTCTGAAATTATTTCTGTTTTTTTGTAAGACTGTATAATCCAGTTGTAATATACACCTTGAAAGTAAAGGTTTTTCTTTAAAGTTATGTTTTATGAAACACTTGAAAGAGAAAATTGAGTTTTATGCTGTATTTTAATACAGCATAACTAAATAATAGCTATTGTTTTAATAGTTTTATGTAATTAAAAATATTCTCAGTCCTCAAGCAGGACTAGACAGGAAGACTGTCATTCATGCAAGTGTGAACTCTCCCCACTCACTCTGTTCTACATTTATAAACTACACTTTAATATACAACAGACAGATTCCCAGCAACTTTGATATAAATTCTTTCCTTCTCATCTCTTTTCCCACTTTAATTGAAATTATGAAACTATGTATATACCAGGTAATCATTTGAAAAGTTACCACATTTATTATTTAACAGCTATCAGCCCTATTATATTTTTGTTTACAGGCATGTACACCATTCTCAGGGGAACCTTTTTAAAATTATTTTCGAAGGGGTGGAACTATTAGTGGATGAATAACTTCATCCAGCTACTGCAAATACTTTTCATCTGTCAAATTCCTGTCTATAAATACTAGATCGATTATGTTATCACCATAAATCCCGGCCCACACATTTATTTTTTCAGGATGCTGCGTGTTTCCAAGATTGAAAACATGAATATTACATCGTTCCAGTATCAGCAGTTATTAACAAAGCCATTTAGAAAGAAGATGAATGCATCAGAAAAACAAATATTTTTTGTAAGCATTCATATTTGTAAACATTGAATCATTTCTTCACAGAATTCAATCCTGTCAACATCATCCTCATTCAGTTCTTGATGCAGTTGAATTTTATATGGAAAAAATTTATTCACTTTTAATATAGTGAAAACAGAATCATAAGAAACCTCAGTTTCATGGGATATTTTATGAATTGAGTTCTGAGCGTTTGCTATTACATTTCCCAAGATTTCATCCAAAGTTAATTCATCTAAAACCTTTTGCCTTATATGTTCTTATTCATGACAGATCCCATTTTTTGGAATTTTTACAAATGTAAAATGTTTTACAATGTAAGAGTGTGAAATATTTTTGTTTGGATGTCATTCATTAATAAAATGCTTGGGCAGTTCTAACACATTTATTTTGTTCTCCTTTGTAAATATTAGTTCAGTCCTTTCTTCCAGGTTGTAAGTCATTTTAGCAAAACAAAAAATGAAAGGCTAAATGGTGGTAGAACAATCACATACCAATTTTAATTAAAGAACAGCAATTTAAATTTTAAAAAAATGGTGATGAAATAAATACAATAAATAATAATATTTTGCTATTAATTACATACAATATGAAAGAAAACAATTTGCAAAAATGTACCATAGAAATTAAGATCTCAATAATTGGCAGAAAATTATAACCTGTTATAATAAGGTAATAAATTTTTCAACATGTTGCCTACAAAGTAGGGTACCCTATTTATTGGTTTTTCGTATGTTTAACAGATGTTGTAATGCTAAGTATACTGGTATATTTTTTCAATGCTGAAGAAACCTAAAACCTATATTTTTAACAAGAACAGACAATTTCATACCTAATGCTTTGTTTGGGTCAGTAACTGTATCCCAATATAGCCTAAAAAACACATTTTTAATCATAACTTCAATACCAGTGAACCAATTTTTATTTTATTTGTCATTCAAAGGGGCTTCCAATGAGGTGTTGCAAGCTACATTGTCTCATTTAAAAAAACAGGTTTTCAACCCTTGAGAATTTAAAAACATTTAAGGGTGAAATTTTGTGTTGGTAATTTTAAAAATAATTTTCAGTTTTAATCCACTGAGTATGATTATTTCAAATGGTTTAAGTAATATCACGCAATTTTATAGTTATTTTTGTTGGACTGAAATTTAAAAAAAGTACTACCCCAAATGGTTTTTACAATACACTGCGACTGATAGCTGTTAAATAATAAATGTGGTAACTTTTTAAATGATTATCCGGTATATTGTAATTGTGCTATTAAAACAAAGATCAGTAAAAAAATTTCAACCTTCAGAAAATTTTTTTAAACAGAAAGGCAAGTAAAATTCTAAAGAAATTTTGCAGGTATTACCTAATGAAGAAGTTATGGAACTTTGAAATTGTTCTACCAGGAAAATAGGTACTCTTATATTGGTGCTTTTTACATGTAATCTTTAAAATTCCTACATGAGTAAATAAATTTAAACCCTGTTACATAAAAAATGAGCAAGATGTAATACAGTATAAATCTCAGTATTTTTCAAATACAAGTTTTTCCCCAGATATATATCCCAGTGGATTTGATGTGTTAAAAATTACTAGCTTGAAGAATTTAAGTCAGTAATTTGTATTTGTAAAATCTAGTGTTTTGAAGTATTGCCAACATTAACATGTAACTTACCATAATAAAGAGAAAATAAGCTGGTTTGTAGTGTCCATTATTAGTTAATACCTCGGAAATCTTAGTGAACTAGTAATCTGTATGAAATATGGAGAAATATATGAATATTTTTGTGATTTATAGGTAAAAGATGTGAGCGTAAAAAGAAATTTATTTTAGTTTTGAAAGTTTGCTTATATTAGATGTGAAAATTGTTCTTGAATGTGGATCTCAATTATTCAGTAAGTAGTAGTTGAATTTTACGCATATGTGTATAAATATTTTGTAATAACTAACAACGAAAATGCGATTTAGAATGGCTAAGATGTTAGTTTAATATGCAAATATTTTGGTTGTAATATAAAAGTAGCATGGAAAACAATTTTGAAATATGTTATAGATCTTTGCAAATGATGTATTCTCAAGAATAAAAAAAAAATATATATGTATAAGATGGATATCAAGTTTTATTAAACTTCCACTGATTTTTTAAAAATTAATCACGTTTGTATTTTTAAAAAATTGTTAGGGAAATATTTGATATTTTGATATGCATCTGCATGTATTGTTTAATTAGAGCACAACAGAATGGTGACCAAAATGTAACATCAAAAAGCTAAAATATAACATTGTAAGACATAAGTGAACATTTCTTGCTTGTTTAACTGTCACATGGAACGCTAATTCTCTGCACAAGCATTAGCCCTTTAAGTCTATGCACATACAAGGTCTGTAAATGAAGTAATGAGACTGGTTCAGAAAAACCTTTTTTTACAATCCAATTGTACATGAATCACCTTCAAAATAGTTCCCTTGAGAAGCCACGCAACGCTTCAAATGATTTTAACACTTTTCATAGCAGTGTTGCAACTCAGAAACTGGAATATCATTCAGATGGTCGGTTAAATTTTTTTTTAATGTATTGTACTGTTCAAAATGGTTCCTTTGAGGTGTTTTTTTTAAATTAAGAACAGGAAAAGTTGCAGAAACTCAAGTCAGGTGAATAAGGTGGTTGAGGAACTACAGGAATGTTTTTCTTTGCCAAAAACTCATTAATTGAGAATGCAGTATCATGATGTAGCATCCAGTTGTCTTTGATGGCTGGTCTCACACAGGCAACTCTTTTCCACAGTCTTTCAAGAATTTCTCAGTAAACATATTGATTACAGTCTGTCCTGTAGGCAAAAACTCCTTATGGACAATGCCATTACTATCGAAGAAACAAATTAGCATGGTTTTGATTTTTTATTTGCTTTTTTGGGACGTGGTGAGTTTGAAAACTAGTCTCATTACTTTATTTACAGACTTCATATGTTCAGGAGTTATTTTTTTCTAATATTCCATAGCTAATATTTTCTTCTACAGGTGTGTGGTTAAAAAAATGATAATACTTATCTCTCATATTCTGTGAATTGAAATCTGTATTTCATTTAAGTGAAACTTTTTTTATACAATAAATCAGCTAATCGCTTAATATTTAAGGCAGCCTTATCTTTCTAGAATGGATTTTGAAAAAAATTTAAAACTTTAATTAATAAGATAATTTTATTAAAATTTTCAAAAGTTAAATTCAATGTAGAAAGTAATTCTCTTTCTTGAAATCCTTGTTTTTTTTGTTGAGATGGGTTCCTCCCTCCACCCATCTCACTCATACCCGTTCTTGCTAAAAACAGAGTTCTTATACTAAATATTTATTGTTAAGAAATATTTAAACAGTGTAAGATACACAAATTGTAGTATTATTCAATGATTTATTTATTTATTTTAATTTTGTAAAATATCAGTTTGTAATGAAACAATCTAGGAGATACAACATGACCAAACACTTTTCACAAGAGTTTTATTGTCAGATCTGTTATTGATGAAAACAGAGATTGATGTCTGACTTGAAGAACTTGTTACATCAGGATTAGTTTTACAATACTGTATATATTTTCTGTGATTTCAGTGCCATCAGGTGTTCTCATATTTTTTTTAAATTTCATGAAAAAATAGTTATCTACTTGATCAACAGTACTACAAGTGTCATCTAATTTTTTTATGATCACATTGATTTTTGCGCAAAGGCATTCTCCTATTAACAATAGTTGATAAACTTGCAACCTCACTGGCACTCTACCATATGTTTCACTTATGTGGCTTACAACAAAACTTTGACATTGATGAGAAGCCAGTTCCCCTAACCACGAAGTATCAGGAAGATGTGGTCTCTAGTTCCTAAAGTACAGGATGGTTGATCATAAGATGAAAGCTCAACTGGGCTCTCCTCTCCCTCCGTAGGTGTTTCATTACTCACTTGCCCATACCTCTTTAAATATTAAATTAGATATATTTATAAAAAAAAGTAATGTTATTACTGTAATTATTACAGCATATGGTTATTTTTGTAATTTTCAGTTACAAAATAATTATTGAAAATTAAAGGTTTTTCTGTTACAGAAATAATATCACTTTGAGATGAATTTTTAAATAATACAATTAAACTATTTTAAAAACTCCTGTAACTTTAACTAGTAGATAAATTTGTTCTCAAACAATTTTCATTAATTTCTTCTGAACTGTGATTTAGTAACATCATGTATTTAATATTGTTTCATGTGTTTGTAATAATTAATCTGTTCTTTAATCAAATTTGTTTTTAATTTTATAATTAGTTGTGCATTTTATGATTTTACTCTTTTCAAGGTTTTACCCTGGTTTCCCTTGATCCATCTAGCCACATGCTAAGGTGATGCCTTTTTTTTATCCACTGAGTAGCATACGTATTCATTCATGACATGATAAATATATATGTATATTATTTTACTGAAATTAATCATTTTAAGGTTCATATTATCCCTCTGTACTTTTAAATTATATTGAAATTCTATTAAAATAAACCACCTAGTTCAGAATACTGAGATAATACATATCTTACCTTAATAATTCAATAATTTTTGAATTATAGAATTATTTAAATTATGATTGAGGATGCAGGATCCCATGAAAGTACTTTTGTAGGAAAATTAGGGTAAAATATGTCTTATCTTAATATTTTGTACCAGGTAGATTATTTGATTTATTTTAATAATATTTAAATATATATATAAATTTGTGTACATACATATTTCACGAGACACACACACAAACACAAGAGTTGTTCAATAATAAAGAACCAAGTGGCAACAGCGGAAAGACTATTTAATAGAATAAACTTAAAGTATATGAATATATATTATATAATTATATATTATTATATAAAGTGTATGAATTTCAAGCTGGCATCCCTTTTGCAATGAATTAACTTTGCCATTTCCATTTATTTTATTGCCTGCTGTTAATCTGTACAGCAGATTTTTTTTTAATTTATTTGAAGAACATCTAGAAATATTTACATCAATTTAGATGCATATAGTTGGTTGACCTTTAATTAATAGAAAAGCAGAATAAATTTTTACTGATTTTTTTTTTTATAAAGTACACAGAGTATGAAATATATTTAAAATAGCAGAGTAGGATACTGATTTTATTAAACCACGTAAATATGATTTATAAGTATAACCTTAACTAAACAATTTGCAAACAAACTCCTAAAAAAAGGAAATAAGCAGTTGACATTGTTTTTCCCTCACTAACTACTTCAGTGAATACTTGGCAGAGAAGCTTTCTTAAGAATTAATTGCAGTTTTTCTTTAAAAAGAATTCACAAGGACATCCTAATAACATGTACCAAGAAAGTGATCATAGAACTGACAGACAAAAGGGTCGTTCAGAATGCTCAAAACTAAGATTTATTTTCTTTTTTGTGAGGCTTTAGTGATCAAAGTATAGTATGATGAAGTAATTCATGGAATGCCTGCGTAGTGATACTCTTGTGATAAAGAATCACATGACTAATTGTTTTTGTTCTTGCTTTAAGTAATGTAACTAATGCATGCTTAAATCTCAAGCCTACAGAGGTAGGCCTAGTTTGTTGTTATTTTAAAAATAATAAAGATTCATGTATATACCCCTGTGTAAAAATCAGCAAAATTGTTACTGAAATATTGAAGCTGTTGAAAGCTTTGTACAATGCACAAACTTATGTACTCACTTTTGGACATTTCTGTTCAAAAAAATAATACCAAATTAGTTTATCCTGCATATTTATACATCAGAACCTTCATGATATCTAAGTATAACTAAAATTAAAGACTGCAATAAAGCACAAAGATCTTCTGGTAATACTGATATTCAATATAATGTGACAAACTTCAAAAGTGGCCTGGCCATTAACCCTTTTTGCTCATTTAGTCTCTTTAACAAAGTGTCTCAGGAGTTATATGGCCACTGGGCCTGGCATTTTCTTTACCAGCTTAGACTTTTTTCAGTCACCCATACAAAATCTCGTGAACATTTACATGGCCAAAACATAATGTTTTTGTGAGGCCTAAAAAATTATCCATTACTATGTTTTTTATTTTAAGATTGTAAATAAAAAAGAGCTTGTTTAAAAAATCATCGTGTTTCTTCTGTAAATGCTCATTCAATGTCTCCATTTCAGGTAATAGTCGAGAAAATAATTCCGAACTATTGACAGTTGGTGGTTGATATGGCAGTTGAGCAGCAACAGACAAGCGAACGACCTGAGAGAACTATACATGTGGAACATATTCAAGTTTGTGAATGGCGTGTGGCCACTGACAGTGGCCTTTCAAGCGCAAAGGGTTAATGTAAAGTTTAAGTGTGTGTATTTTTTAAAGGTGCTTCTGGAAATTGTCCTATCTTGTATACAACAATGTGTTTATTAATAATATTAATACATAAACATATCTGATCTGATAAATACTTTATTTATTATACAAAATTATATAGATATCCGTAAGTTTTTCATCGAGTAGATTAACCTTATGACTTCATTTTATATGACCTTCTAACATAACCACATTTTACAATTACTAACCTATAATACATTTTATATACAAGTAATAAATTATTACAAATTATACACAAACTGAGACTTTATAGTAAACGTAAATATACATACATTAAATTCTTAATAAAGAGATCAATAAAAGGAAAAATTATAATACAGTATATGAATAATGAATGATAATTAGTGATAAAATGATATTTACAATTGATAAGCGAAATCTTACTTTAAATCTACCAACAACTCTTAAAAAAACATCATTTAGTTTTCAAACATGGCACCGTTTGTTATAATAACTATTACGTATAATTTTAAAACAGCTTACCAAATTCCAATTTGATTTCCTCTGCATATACAACTAATAATAAAATCATAAATTATATTAATAATAGAAATCCAATGAAAACTCAAAAAAATGGTAGTAAATATAATTTGAAAGGACAGGGAGTATATAGCCTGAAATGAAGATTGTGAATTACGATATATTGGTATGACTAATCAATCAATCATGTTTAATTAGAACTGAGGATCATATTTACTGTATAAAAAAGAAATATAAAGACCGTTCAAATTTTACTAAACATATATTGGAAAATAAGCATAATTATGATCCGAATAAATTTATGGAAGTATTGGATTATCTAATTATTAACACTTTTAATCTCGAAAAATTCCATATCTACAGTAATAACAAATTAATAAATTAACAAGTTAAGTTCGATGATGATATTTTCTATAAGCAGGTAATAAACAATAATAAGTTTGGCTAAACTGATTCCACAATTTACAGAGCACATAACAATTGAGAAACTATTACAATACGGATATAGTGACTTAGATTTAAAACTTCTAACTTTTGATGAATTTTAACAAAATGTCAATCGGTTGTTTAAATTATATATTTATATATATATATATATATATATAGATTATAGTTTTATACATGTTAGTCATAATTATCCTCTTGAAGATGACAGAATATAATATAAATTAATATATAATAAAAACTTCATTGTCCTTAATAGTTCTTTTTTTTATTGATGTTATTTTACGAGAGATATTATGTGATAAATTCCCAGGTTTTCTATTGTATTATTACTTCTAATTTGATCCAGTATTATAAAAATGTTCATGCATGTGAAAAAACACCAATTTTTATTATAAAATCTTTTTCAGTCTTCCACAACATCAAATGTATCAATCATTTCTTTTATAGCTACCATAGTGCCAGTAATTAATCCAGTTATACCAAATAATAATATTGGAATATTTTTCCATAATCTCCAATAGTAAGAACCTAATCCTGGTGATTTACTATAAATTAGTACTTCTAAAATCGGTGGAAGAATTAGACCCACTATACTTAAACTTAGCGCACCAATCAATGTTAAAAATGGCCCTAGATTTGGAAATATTGCAGCAATAATTACTGAAACAATATAAATAAAAAATTGCATTATTAAAATTGTTATATAACATATTTAATACAGTTTTTGTAAATTAAGTTACAGTAGTTGAAAAATATCATTAAAATATTGTGAATCATCTTGTCCTTTTTGTAATATGAATCTAATAAATTGTGCAGTATTTCTGAAATCTGTCTCTAGGCACATTGTGTAAGTTCTTATGATTAATTTAAAAAAAATATTTTTATTGCTTTTAGTAGTGCCTTTTTTTTGTTTACTGATAAGAAATAATTTTGGCATAATTACAATTCATGGCATTAATGCTATGAGTTGTAACATCACAAGACTGAGAAAATCTCTAGATGGCATTAATAACTTTTTATGTCTGATTTTCATTGCATGGAAGGTATTTATGTTCAGTATTGAAGTAAGTTATTTATTTATTTATAGTATTTTAAGATTATGATCATTCCATTGCTATTTATTTAAAAGAATGTGCTCAGTATGCTTATGCATTTTTTTTTTGGACAGCAGTTTAAGAAGTATGTTGATTTACTTTCTATGTGCAGTCCTTATATTTCTGTAAATTCTCATTTTGATTTGGTATCAGTTTCCATCGTTTTTCGGTAGTCTGCATTTATTTTCTTATTTTAATACAACAGTTCAGCTCAAAGACATTCCATAGTATATAGCTAACTATATCTAGTTGTTTCTTTGAAAAATATAATATCTATAATCTGTTCCCTCCTAACAATGAATAAATGTATTGCTGAAGGAGAGAAAGCCTAAAGCAGTTAACTCCTCTATATTACATTTTTATTCTTGCTGGCATACAAAGTATTTATAAATATTCGAGATTGCTGGAAATAATTCTGCACTTCAAAATGGAGAAATTATATCCAATGAACATAGAAAATGTTTTGTTTTATTGTCTATGTGCTTTCTCAAAAAAAAAAAGAAACTTCTCATGTAGGTAAAATATTACAGTTAAATTTGGTGTTACTCATGTTTTGCTTCTATCTTAAATAAATAATATTCCAAAAATAAGAATACTTTTTTAAAATTGCACCTATATGAATTTTAAGCTTTAAGAATTTTAGCATTGAAAACTTTAAATGACAACCATTTTGAAGAGTTTTTAAATACTTTTTTCTTATTTTCGTTATACTGTGTAAAGGTTATATAAAAAATTTGAATTCTATATTGTATCTACACAGACAAAAAAGTATATTTGATTTATGTTTATGAGGCATTTTTTTTTAAGTTTATAGAACTTTTTCCTAAAGTTTGTTATATCTTTTGACAACATCTTGTAATGCTTTAGAAAAAAAACCTTTTTTTAACTATTTTCATGCCTACAATAAACATTCATGCCTACAATAAATATTTGTATTGCTAATTTTTATGTTTTTTTAGACTTCATTAATTTTTTTTTTTTTAGATTAATTCTTATTATTTTATCTCAGTTTCACTTGTGGTATGATATAGTTGTAAAGAATTAACATTAAAATTCAGCCTGTACAACATACAAACAAATTTCTTTATTATTGTTACATATCTGGAAAAATGTACATTTACTGTTCACAAATATTGCTTCAGTGTTGCTGTAAGATGAAAACAAAAAAAAAAATTAAATGTAAGCAAGTGAGTGCATCATGGTAAATGTTTCATGCTACCAAAAAAAAAAAAAGTAAAGAAACTTTGCCAATGCACAGAGAATCAATTTCATAAAGCCTGTTGTGAAAACTAATAGATCACTAAATAGTAAACCTCCCAACAATATAACCTTATAAGCAACCAAAGTTACCCTTTAGTTATACAGGATGTTATTCCCTGCCACATTCCATTCCATGTTGTGAATCCATTAGTTGGCAAGAAGATATAATTTTCTTGTTACCCAGATCCATTAATTTTTTATATCCTGTGGTTTATTCATAATAAAATGAGGTATGTTTTTATTTTTCATCAATCCAGGTTGGGTAATGCATTACTTTAACCTAGAGTTTATTAATTATTTGTCTAATGTTTTCATTTAATAAATCAAAAAGATATTACTTATGTTTAAAAGTATAGATAAAATCTTTTAAGGAAGTAATTTGGGAGAGAGAATGTAATATGGCAGCTTGAAAATGGTTTATGAACGTTTTATCATTATCATTTTCTAAGAGATCGTGAACTGTCTAAAATTTGTGACATGATCTGAAAATAACTTAGATTAATAAGATTAAAAATAACTTTGGATTAATAAGTAATATTATTTTTATTACCTGTAATTATAAGAATTGTAATCCTCTTAAAATAATAATGTAATAACTTTGTTTCTTTATTATTTTGAGCTCCAAAAAGAATAGTCATTGCCAAGAAAAAAAGAAGAGAGAATGAAAACAGCACACCGACAGATATTATGAGTTTCAGTCCTTGCCCCAACCTTAAAAAAATAATATTCTCATAAACAGTCTTATTATTTACACTATTTTAAAATGTCTTAATGCGATAAGTAGTTGACTGATGTGAACAGACATCCATGATGAAGGTGGGATGATGGATGATGGGATGATTGTGTCCTTCATCCATGATGAAGGACACAAGTCTGTTGCTACTGTATGCCTGGTTGAACGTGTTGATGATTTTGTCCATGACAAACTGAGGTTTATGATGAGTGAACTTTCTGCAGAAATTTCAAGATATTCTCTATACACAATTGTGACTAAAGACCTAGAATTTAGATTGTCCAGAAACTGTGTAGACATTGGGTCCCAAAAATGTTGAGTAACGATCAAAAAACGCAGCAAATGGCGTCAGCCTTAATGTTTCTCATGCCTTACAATAATGAAGGGGAAGG
This sequence comes from Lycorma delicatula, assembly GCF_047948215.1. Classification (NCBI taxonomy): domain Eukaryota; kingdom Metazoa; phylum Arthropoda; class Insecta; order Hemiptera; family Fulgoridae; genus Lycorma; species Lycorma delicatula. The sequence goes on from NC_134462.1 coordinate 70,758,734, forward strand.
GTTTTTAAAGTCTTTCGTTACTGACAATGAGACTTGGATCCAGTATGACAAGCCAGAAACCGAAAAACAGTCTTAAGTAGTGGATGCACACTAGCAATGGCTAGCTTTTTGGGACCATAAAGCTGTCTTTTTGGGACCATAAAGCTGTCTTTTTGATGAATTTTATGGAGCAGAGGACAACAACAACAAAGGAAGTTTATTGTGCATATTTATATCACCTCTGCAGAGCGATCCAGAGCAAACAAAGGCCTGCTGTCATGTAGCGTGGTTTTGATCCATGACTGCACTGTGTCAACGTGATGCAAGGACCTTCTCAAACAATCCAAGTGGGAAGTGTTCAACCATCCACTGTATAGTATAGTTCAGGCCTAGCAACTAGCAATTTTCACCTCTTTCGAAAATTAAAGGCATGGTTAGGCGGACAACACTTTTCCACCAATGAAGAACTTCAGGATGCTGTCAAGACGTATCTTACCTGGTGGCAAACTTCTTTGAAGAGGGAATTGAAAAGCTGGTGTCATAATACGACAAATGCCTCAGTATTTTTTGGAAAGTATGTAGAAAAATAAGTTAGATACTACTCAACTTTTAATAATGAAATCATTTTGTTAAGTCAATGTGTCTTTTTTTTTTTATAGCTCATTTAATGCTGAAAAAAAACAGCCCTTGTATGTGTGTATACTGCAGAATTTTTTGGTTATTGTCTAAATAGCAAATAGGCACATTTCTAAGCCTAAGTAAGAGAAGGAATGATTTTTTTCTGTATACTTTTCATTCACTTTTGTCTTTGACCAGTTTATCATAGGGAGTTAGTGAAGTAAGCTACATTACCCCAACAATTGCTAATTGTTGCTAACTTTCTCATGTTATTGACTTCTGAAATATTTTCCACTCTAGTGCAGACTAAAAAGTGTATAGATTAATATTTCTTAAATATCAGAGGGTCAAAATGTGAAACAAGTTGTGATTCAGTAAAATAAATCAAGAGTTTGGGGCAGAGCTGGTAGCATGAGCAGGTGTTTTGATATTAAACACCAAAAAAAGGAACATAAATAAAAGAAGGGTAAAGGAAGAAAAATGTTAGTTGAAAGAGAGGAAGAAAGAAATGCAGAGAAAAATGATCTAATGCAGCAGTCCTATTTACTGTGGAGCATGATATATATATATACTTTATCATGCTGCACTGTGCCAAACTCAGTATTATTGTGGACAGGTGACAATGACAACTTGCATTTTGAGTAATAGGTCTCTGCCAACCTACCCCACAGGCACCACAAAGCACTGCTCTGGCATGAATGTGCAGTTCAATAAAGATGCATTGTTTTTCCTTTATGTGTTTATAGAATTATCGATAGAGTGTTGGGGTTTATCCATTTATTTATGCAAATAAATGTACGTGTCCAGTTTTGAGATTTGCATCAAGAGATTTATGTTTACTGTGTTTTATTTTTTTATATGTTTATTGTTTTTGCCTTCAAATTACAGTATGTTTGCAGTTTTTTGCTTGATATGACTGTATGTTAAAAGGCAGCTGTGTGCATGAGATGTGTAAATCAACCAAACAGATTTTTTCATTTATGCAAGTTTTTTTCCGCTTTAATTTGTTCTTGTAAATAAATATGAAGAGAAGATCAAGTCAAAATAACACTGTAGATTTGTATTTTAAGAATAAGCAAATCGTTGCTGAGGAGAAAATGAAAATACCAACAAAGAAATGGAAAATAGAAAATTACGATAAAGTAAGCTCATGTGATAATTTTATTAGTAGTGGAGTATGAATAGATATTGCGAATTTTGTAGAAAAAAATAGCTTAAGTGGATGGTAATCCAAATGAACTAATAGATAAACTTTTGATGCCACTACCTAATTTCCAGTTTTCAATTAACAAAAAACTCCACAATTTACAATTTAAATACACTTTGGTCAAGGAATTTGACCGGCTTGTTTATTCCCCAAGATTGGATGAAACATTAACTGTGTTTTCTTCACTCTTCATTGAGTCAAAAATTGACGGTATGGGTGATCAAAAAGTAGGTGCTTTTGGGTGACAAAAAATAGGTAATTGAGCTAAATAGTCCAAACAACTATAGAAAAAGAATACAGGCTTTTGAAATGTGGTGTTACTAGAGGACATTGAAAATTAGTAGGTTAAAAAAATATTAAATGTTAGATCTTGAACAGAAGAGTAAGAGTGACACAATCAAAACAAGAGAATATTTGTGACAGAATTTTCTAAAATGAAAAACTATATTGTAGGCCATGTATAAAAACATTCAGGTTTAGTTAATTTATTCATAGATGAATGCGTATTAGATGAAAACTGTAAATTAAGGAAAAGATCAGAATTTGCAAATAGAATGGAAAATAACATCAAACCAGTCTAATGACAACCGCAATAAAACTATACCTTAAAGGGGACGTTATTTTATGGTGAGAATTTGCTTTTCTTGTTTGAAAATTGTGGAGTCAATGTTTCAGCTATTCAGCATGGTAGCAGTCACATTTTAGTGCATGTATTCTAGTTTACTATTAAATTTGTAATAAAAATGATTTATTAAGTTCAAAATCTCACATCATAAAGAATTCATTTAACTCATTAGCATATTTCTCATGGTTGTATGATCATCTGAGGATTTAATAAGAGTAAAAATATGTTACATGTAATAAAAAAATTAATACTTACTAAAATACATGTGCTTAATTAACATTAAAATGTATAACAATTTTCTGTGTAACAGAAAACATCTTTTGATGTGTATATATTATAACATCAAAAATATTTATTTCAATGAATGGCATTTTAATGTGAAACTTTTTTTATAAGAACACTGGTGGCTCAAAACCAGCTGAAATGTGTTATACAATATGATTTTAATGTGCATTATAAGTATAAAAAAAAATCAAGGTTACACTATATACTGTTACATTCGCCACCAAAGTAGTGGCGACGATTACTACCCAACGTAAGTTGCATCATGTTCATGCTACTAGGAAATAACTAATCATAATGTGCCGTTTCAGACAACAATAGTATAGCAGTGATGTGTGGGCTGATCATCCAAGCTCACAGTTACATGGCAGCTGCTGTACATTACTTTTTAATTACTTTCAAGCCATAAGATAATATTTTTACTTACAATTCATCTGTTGGAAGATTAAATGTTATATTTGCTTTGGTATTTGATCCATATTTTAAATAACCAAAAAATCCTGTTAGAATATATAATGAGATTATTATAAATGATCCTATATTTAATACTCCTGGACAACCAAGGAAGTGTTGAGGGTTTTTCATATTATTTTCAAGTGGCATAACCTGGATAGTAAAAAAAATTAAATAAATTAATAAAATTACTCATTGTAAATTATTTTTTTACTGCATAGATTTTCTTCCAAGTTCTAATTCCCATTCATCTCTACGATGATTTATTTATCTATTGTGATTAAAAAATAAGCATATTTTATAATTTTTCTATGCATTTATATATGAACACTTTTCCAAAAAAATAAGCCATTATCAAACAAATAAAGTAGCACCATTACAAAACCAGGAACAAATTATTTTCATCTAATTTCTCAATACTTTGGCACACAAGATAGGACCATAGTAGGTATTTACTATCATTTTTAAAATATCTTATTACCTAATCAACCTAACTTAAAATATTTTCTACTCTCTTTTCTTTACATTTATGAAATATATTTAGCCATTAATTTTATACGATACTACGCCTAGCCAGGTAACTCCACTTCCTGAACCACGTACTGTTTTCAGTACTATTATGCTTGTGAGAATAATACTGATAAATGACAACTAAAGCTTGTTCAGTTTATAAAAACTATCAGTGTATTGTAATTTTTTCAGAGCAACAGTATAGTCAGCACAGAAGTTGAAACTTTGAATGATCTGAGTATGTGAGCTTCAGAATAATAGGTCCCCCATCTTAAAAATAGTAGTTGTAGCCAATTACCTGTCACTCATACAGGTAAAAAAGTATTTTACATTGTTTTTAGTGTTACCCATCTAATAACAGAAGGAGATTACTGAAATTTTTATCGTTATTTTTTTACGTAATTTAATCAGGTGATTGGAGGCAGGTGCAGCCAATGTCATATCACATCACACACACAGTGGCTGTGTTGGTTGAATCACCATGCTGTACACCATTTAAAGCAGCTTTTTTCAATATCTAAAAGAGATATTGAAAAAGATAAAGAACTTTTTTGTAAAAAATTTAATTCTAAATACTATAAGTTGTCTCAAACTTTAATCTGATTAATGGTTTGGCCATAGTAAAGTTGATTATCAGCAAAGAACATTATTTGGTTGTTACCACAAGCCATTAAAACAGCCACTATCTTCTCAATAGTCCTACGATCTTTCCTAGTATAAAAACTATGTTCATGAAAAATTTCAGCCCAATCAGTTGATTAATTTTTGTGTGAAAGTATAAGACTCAGAAAAAACTAGTAAATTAATATATATATATGTAAAATGAAAATTGAAAATAAGCATGGTTTTATTTTTTTTTTTACAAAGAGCCATCAACTCTGTTCTCCTTTTGATACCATTTTGTGCTAGATCCGCATTGTCATTGATTTTTTGAAATCAATGAATGATTTTGTGCAAAAACATTGATTTTTTGAATTCTTTAAGCTATCACATGTTTTGAAACAATGCAAGGTCTGAAAATATTTCTTCAATAAATAATAAAACTGAATAGCATTAATACAATAATTTTTTAATAATTAATTTTTGTAAAAAAAGTTTATAATTTGGATATAAAATAGAAAGAAAACTAACATATAAAAGAATCAAAAAATAGAGAACTGAAATTATTTTCAGTTTGGGGAAACAATTTTTTGAAATGTTGACAGAATTTATGAATTGCTTGGATGATTATAAATTACATTATACAGCGTAAAAATATAAAAAAGGTGACAGAGAGAGAGAGAGAGAAACATTTTACTAGGTAAGCTTATTTTTAAATAGCGTTTTACTTTTCAAAAGAAATTAGTATAGAAGATTGTGAAATAAACTTGATGAAATAAACTCTTTTGTATTAATCGGGTAACACTAATAAAATATTTTACCATGATAGTAGACTACAGAATTTTTCATTTTGCATATTACACTGTCATTTTTTGGTTTGATTATTATTAAATACATTTTATTGGTATTTTCAAATAGTATGTATTAATTATATTACATATAATAAATTTTTTTTAGACATCTTATTACCATATTTCTTTAAAAATGTTTGAATTACAGAATGTATTTATATTATGAAACAATAACAAGTTATAATTTATTAACTTGTCTACTCAACAAAATAAAAAATTGTATTTATTACAATAATTTTGATTGTTGATGATATACAATTATCTTAACTAATTCTGATATAATTAATTATCTATTTAAGGTAAAAGCAACTTTCATCATTCTGTATAGTACTTCTCTCTCTGGCATAACATTAATCGGATAGCAGTGGTACTTCATGTAGATGGATGGTATCCTTTGTTATGTTTCATTTGTTAAAACATTAAAGATAAATAAAATAGATGAAATTATTAATATTCAAAAACATTTAAAATCTACAAAAAAAAAATTAAATTCTGTAAAAAAATTAAAAGTGATCATTGTTAAGGTGTATACACAGTGTTAATAAGAACCTAGAACCATAAACAAGAACCAAAATACATGCTAACCTCAACATTAGACTTAAAGCCAATAATTGGCAATAATAGTAACCACATAATTCAGCATGAATGTTGTGTTAACATATACTTCAATGTACAATTTAAAATAACATATTGTTTAAGCTTGATCAATATCATGGTTAACTATATAAATTGTTAAATGTTCTACCTTATTATAAGTTTGCTTTCAGATTAGTAAATTGTAATAAATGGTTTATTTATTATATTACGCTATAATATGAAATTCTTAAACTACAACTACATTGCAATTATTGATTGATTGTTAGTGTGTTTTTTTATTGTTCCAGAATATTATTAGTGTTGCTTTACATGGAATATAAATAACATTTCCTGATTGTAATAACTGTGAATAATACTACATATAGTTGCTATAGAAGATTATTTTCTAATTAGAAAAACAGAACATCATATAGCCACACACCTCTCATGCTAGACAGTTTTATTGTAGCTATAACCCAGTGATTATTTATTTATGATAATAAAAAAGATTCATAAGTTTACTTACCACACCAATTCCTTCTAAAGCAAATATTGTTGTACCAAAAAATGTTGGTAGTTTTTCCCATGAAGAGAATGAGGGTCTTTCACTTGTGGAAGGTAAGTCACTGAATATATAAAAATATGTAACGGCAAGTCCAATAAAAAATAAAACATTTGATATCATTGATACTGGTGTTAATCGTTTTAAATTTCTTATCAGATTCAAACAAATCAGAGGTGGAAGTAATACTAATATGTAGAAACGTAAATCCCAGCTTTCCCCCGTATAATGTTCTGTAACCTTTATTAAAAAGAAAAAATTAATACTAATATTTTATTTATTACTTTAATAGTAGTTCATAAATTTCTTAAAATTATTATTTTGAACCAACAGGAATTAAATAAATATATATAATTATTGTTACAAACAATATAACTCATAATTTTTTTTATCTCAAGTACAGATCCAATAAAAATGAGATAAAGTAGAATAAAAATAGATTCATTATTGAAACTAAATTTATTAAAAAATGTAAGTTGGAACTGTAAAAAATATAATTGTGAAATATATTAATAATAAGTAAAAAATTTCATTATTACTAGAAAAATGTAAGTATACTAAACTACATCAATAAACTTGAGCCGAGAAAACTAGATTAAAATGTTTTAAGATTTCATCTATCATATACTTTTTGGTCTAGTGAGTAAATACAGACTACAATATTATTAAACCATGTAATAATCATCATTATACATTATTATTTATTTCATTTTCTCTAATTATCTTAACATATTATGATTATAGAACTACAGACAGCAACAATCATACACATGGTTGTTTTATACGATATTCATACGTCCAAATTAGCACACAGATATGAGAGGAGCTTGACCTTGCCCAACCATTTAAATAAATATATCATGCAGGATAAAGCATAGAAAATTATAGAGAAAAAGATAAACACATGAGAAAAGTTTTTGAAGCTGTTGTGCACTTATTATTTATAAATGTAAATAATATTGTAAAGCAAAAAAGTAATATATTAGAAATACCTATGTAAATAGAAAATAAAAATCTTGTAAATTTATGTAAACAGAAATATGTGTAATTACCATGCACGGAATTGTAATTCACACTGTGCAACTATCACTACATGATAGTTACACATGAATATTATTATTATATATGTGTGTTCATATGTGCATGTGTAGTGTTGAACATATATACAAAAAGGATTTCAAAATTAATATTCAGATATATTTGTAAGAAATATTTTCCTTTTAATCTGCATTGATTTCAATTAAAATTTCAGCCCCTAGATATACTAACCCTGAACTCGTATGTCAAACCTGTGAAAGGTAGTTCTGGAACTGACAATATTAAAAACAATTAATTCAGATCACATTTAATTTCATCACAAGATGATATCCTTATGCCACTATAATCATGGACTTTGAATATAGAAGCAGGAATATGAATTTTAAACCAAAAGCAATACATACATACTAATGCATGTAAAATACTTAATGTACAAGAACATATGGCTTAGCTGCAGTAAGGCAGATATTGTGGTTTAAAATGATTAAAATTATCAGAAATAAATTAATTTAAAAGGTCAATTATTAACTGACTGCTTTGATATTATAGATAGTGTGTGTTTATTGTGTCAGTTAGTTATGAAAGTTTTTTTAAATATTTTATTCATAGAATTGAACTTTTTGATTAATTAAAAAATGTGTTATCAAATAATTCTTAATGTTAAGTAAAATACACACAAGATAGTACAAAAAGATTAAAATGCAAAATGTCATATGACCTTTTAATATTTTAATAAACAATTTTACACACATTAATATTAAGTAATTGTACAAATATGGTGTCACACGTAAAAGATTAATATTAATATTTTTGAATTAAAAAGTTATTAAAAGATTTTATTTAATACTTTTATTCTTTTAAACATGTGTGATTATTTTGAAGTATTTTGATATTAATATATTTGTAATAATTCTGTTATTTCTTTATATTAATATTTTACATGTATTATTTTTAAATTTACTGTCATACATAATTTTCTCTTTTTAAAGGAGAGAAAAATTCTTTGATTTTTTTTCATTTAATTAATTTTTGTAGAAAGAATAATTTTATTATGTACCGACCTGTTTTAGATTTCTTGAAACCATTATTACATAAGCTGAACAGCATCCAAGCAATTCCGTTACAAGTGATGCATCAACAATAATTCTGTTAAAAAAAAATCAGTTTTTTTAGCTACTGCTTTTAAGTGATGATTCTAATTCTATAGAAAGTTAGATTATTTTTATGTATTAGCTTTTCTTTAGCAAATATTTATTTTCAGTCAGCTTTGCAGTCGCATAACTTCTAAGAAATAACACTTTCTTATTATCATCTACTTCTTACCAATTTTTCAAAAAAAGATAATAGAACCAATCTTAGCTAATATAAAAAATACAACACCAAATTTTATGATCATAGATTAAGCTTCTGAGGTATAAATAATATAAATGCAAACATAAATGCCTGTACATACAAAATTTAACTTATATCTTCATGTTTGTAGATTTAAAGGTTCTCAAAATGCTGAGACATTCTAAAATTCAGGAAAGACTTCCCTGATCAAACTTGCTGTTTTGATCAATAGCTTGGTTAGACTTCCTCAAATAATACTAACACAGCTAAGAATATAAAAATAGAATATTAAAAAAATTATTGTTATCAAGTATAATTTTACCTACCCTGCTAATTTTGAATATTTTTTAAATGAAGGTGGACCTTCTTGGAAAGCTAATTCAGCTATTTGTTTAAATCCAACTGATGGAATCATTTTTCTTTGGCATAGTATATGTCCACATTTAACCTGTTATCCAACATAAATATAAAGTAATATTAAATAATGAAATTTATTTACTTTATTTATATTAATTAACTATGTATGTTTTGATATTTTTTTTATAAAATTTATGAGAGAAGTAAACATTTAAGTGATGTAGTAATTATTACTTATATAACATGTTTTTGTAATTATGTTACAATTAGATGTAAAATGAACAAGTTATGATTTAAAAACAGCTACCAGCAAACTACTTACTTACCCTTGGATTTGGTTCTGACTTCAAAAAATGCTAATTTAAAGAATCCAAAAGAATTATTTTTATACTGTGTTGAACATTTTTTTTTCAAGTCAGTTTTATTAATATTTAGTTTTATTCATCTTTAATCTTTATTCATTGTGATGGTAAACATATAAAAAATGTTACTCATATGAAAATAACAGTTTATATTAATCACCGGGTTTTTCTACCTCTGTATTAGAGACATAGTTTTTGTTTGCATCATTATAAGTGAGGGTTTTTTGGTACAAAATGCATATTACAGCTTGCTCTAACTTTTAACAAATTCACCCACCACTAGTGAATAATATATTATTTCCTTTTTTTATGTAGCATAGTGATTTTTTTGTCATAGAAGATTAATTCACAATATAAATTTCAAGCTTGTGCGTAGAAATGTGGAAAATTTTTTAGCATATGAAGAATCTTAAGTTTGACACTGTTCAAACCCTAGAATCTCCAGATTGAAGTCTGAGATACTATCATCATCACATCAAGTTGACATTTTTCTATGCAGCACTTCATAAATCGAATAAATTAAATGATTTCATTATTCTGTAAATATCATCTACTTAGTCTGTTGTAGTTGTATTTTATGTTTAAATATGTATATTTAAGGATACCTTTAAATTATTCTAAATAAACTTACAAAAACATGTGTACAGTAAGTTGTGATAAATCCAACTATTAATGAAGCTATTAGACCAAACCACAATCCTGCATTTTGAAATGCCATTGGCATTGCTAATATCCCTGATCCAAGGCTTCCTTTAAGTAGATGAATTAAAGCTTCATGATCTCTGTTTAAAAAAAAAATAATAATAATAAGTAATTAAAATACCATAATAATTATCCACTTAACTAAATATATATGATATAATGTATAGTGTAATTAAAATTTGTAAATTGAGATAGCAGTTACAATTAAAGCTGGGCCTGCTTAGAGTTATCCCTTAGATCCATGGTTCAAGAGTACCATCACCTTGGGAGCGCCAAAAAGATTTTGGGCATGATATGAATTTTTTTTTAAAAGCTATTTCATGAAATTTCATATTTTAGTATCTATCATACACAATATTTCTAGAGAAATATTATTTGCCATGATGTTTATTACATAAACTTCTTTCAAAAAATTCAGAACCCATAGTCTAGAGTGAAAATAAACATAAGATCTACCAAGCAGTAGCAAATAGCATATTACTTTTGAGAGGTCAGCTTGATCCTTGATGAAATATTACATGCTGGTTAATTTAATAATTTTTAACAAATTGACTGCCATGCAATGTAAATAAAAACATCTCTATTCAGGCAGCCAGGTTTGTCTTTTAAATCAATGATTTACCTTTATATCACTTTTTTATATATGTTTCCCCTTTTTGTAAAAGGGAGACAGCTGTGTATAAAAAATAGCCTACAGGAATGATTTTTTATCACAGGCCAAATAATTCTGTTACAAGTTAGACAACAAAATGTGATTTAATAACACAAAATTTTCCTGATAGAAAATGATAGTTTAACTAATGTAAAAACATTAAATAATTATACCAATGTTTGTTATACACAAAACCTAAATTTTGATCGTGTCTGTAAGGGGCCTTTAAGATATTGGATGTTATTGCAGTATTTTCTAAATTAGTTCATCTATTTTAAATTAAAGTTAAGTTCTTGCTTTGTTAATGATTATTCTTATTTTTTATATATAATTTGTATGAAGTTTGGAGAATTATAAAAGAGTAAAGAATTAAATTTTTAAAGGTTAATATAAACAATTGATGGCCTTCAGCAGTGTAAGAACTACGTATATTGTTTGGAGATTTTAAAATTTTATTCTATATTCACAATTATATGTATATAAATACACCTTAATTACAGTTTGACTGTTCATCTTGCCTAGCCTTAAGCTGGCCATCCCTGAAATAATGATTTTAATTAAACCTAACAGAAATATAGTATAATGATATCTTGTTGGTTTTAAAATTAAATTTTAATTTAGCAACTTTAATATAAGCATTTTTTTATATATATATATACATCTTTTTCAGAATTGTTTAACTTTTATTTTCTCAACTTTTTTTACAAAAGAACTGATGCAGAAGCTACCTTCAATATAAGATAAGAATATCTCCAAAAATTGTTGACTTCTCAAATGGATTCATTAATTTCAATAATATTATCAAATAAAAAGCAGTAATATAATAAAATGTTCAACATATCTACATCTATATTTGTAAACAATTTATTTAGGTTATTACTTAGTTGGATTTTCCACTTCTCGATGTTGAAATGGGTTGTATAAATGTCTCTCTGTTAATGTTATTGATTCCATTGTAAAAAATGTCTTTGTATTTACCATGTTTTCCGGTTGTTTAGCATACCTAGTCAAAAAAACAATTAAATTACAAAACTTTTTAATATTTATTATTGATACATTTCTTAAACAATATAATTAAATTACTTGGTTTGAACATATATTATTATTCATTGTAATTATGTATAAAGAGATATTTTTCATTAGCTGTTCCTTTTTTTGTTTTCATTTTACTTTCTTTTTTTTAACCTGCGTTATTCAAACTTTTCCTAGAAGCAGAGAAGTATTACGATTTTGTGTTGACATTTACTCATTTTTTTGTGTAATTTACGAGTTGATCAGATAACTGCCATAGTTATTAGCTGCTAATAAACAGCAACAGCATGCAAGGAGACAGCAAATGATGTTTAATGTTTTTAACCTATGGAAACTGCATTATTAAAGATGACTTCAATCATTAGCATTTCATCCTTACTTCATACCCTGTGATTATGAGGACATTATGTCTGTGGTATTTCAGTTATAAATCACATTATAATAGTTACAGTTTACAATCTAACTCAAGATAAATAAATAATAACTTATCTGTCTCTTTTTCTCATCTTTCCAATATAATAGAAATGCTATCAGTAATTAATTCTCCAGCAATAAATTCTTTTTGAAAATAACGATGTGCTTAAGTTGATATCCTGACAACATAAAGGAATGTAACCTTAACTTTTCTGATTAGAATGAACAGCTCTTAACTCTCTGATTTATTAGTTTATGATGTGAGTACCATCCAAAGATAACTCCTTGAGTTAAGTAATAAAAACTTACTTTATAATTCTGTTTTGGTTCTTTGTGTTACTGTCAATAACTCAATTTAATGTATAAAAAATGGATAATATTTATTTATTAGCTTGATTATTTTTTATTTTTTTACTTTATGTACAATACATACCACAATAAAAAACTCGTTATAAGAACTGAAAATACTTAGAATGACACATTTTATATACATATTTTTTTATTTGAATTAATTACATTTTTTGAAGTTGTTTTGGCCAACTCTAACCTAATGATTTATCAAACATTCATTGAACCCAATGGTTTAAGCACATTAGTAATGCAATTATTTAAATGAAGCAAGAGTAATGCTGTTGTGGGGCTGTACTTTAGGAGCATGTTTTATCTTTTTGATTTCATATGTACTAATAAATTGTAATTTTGATGAAAAATGTTTAAGTTGTATGATGAGTTCACTTTAAAATTTGAAACTAAAACTGATTTGTTAATATAATAGAACCTGTAGTATTTAAAATCTGTTCAATCTGACCTTAAGCCATTAAAAAAAAATAACTAAAATAAATATTCACTTCCAGCTCGTATTTCCTTGAAAAACATAATATTAAACTTTAAACCAGTATGTATCCCGTTGTTTAAAACATTTTAGAATTTTGTTTCAGAATGACAATCAGGAATGCTATTTGTTTATTTATTATGCATCCTCTTGGCTCTTGCATCACAATCCTCTTTAGTGGAATTTTTAGCTTGAAGAATAAATAGAAGTTACAGAGAGTGATATTGCATATTTAACTGAATCATTTTTGAATAGTCTAAAATGTGTGTTGGGCCAGGGTCTTTATATAGTTTCCTTTGATTTTCATAGAAAATCACCATCATATTAGCATCTCAAAGGCAATATAGAAGTTCCTGTTAGCAATATTTATTAACTCTTAAAACAGTTGAAAAACAATAAACTGTATAAAATTCTATAAATTCAGTATATTATTAAGAAATATAGTCAATTGCCCTTGTGCCACCTTCAGTAACTGTCAATGTGAGTCACTGAAGATGGTTTAAGAGCAACTAAAAATACTTTAAAATAGATTATTAAAATGTTGCATTTATCAAATTTTGTTCAGTTTGTTGTTTTGAAAGTTATTTTTTTAAAATAATTTTCATAAGAAAAGCAAATTTATTAATCATTTGATTTTTAGATAGTATTCGTATACACAATCCACATCAGTAAGAGGAGCTATTTGTATTGTTTTAATTATTCTTTTTCTTTCTTTTATCTGTCTTGCTTTATTTGATCTAGGAGAAATGGATTTCTTCTATGATGACTTACTTGAGTTATAGATCACATTGATGTAACCAATTTTCATTAACCAATTTAAAATTTTCTTACGGTCTTAAGAAAATTTTAAGTATTGTTGTTGATATCCAATATCACATCAAAATTTTGATGTGAGGCTTTTAAAGCTCTTTGTTAACAACTGCTTGGGTTCAAGCTTTTTAGCCACACTGCACATCTCCAAATCATCCTTAAAATTAAATCTAAACTTTCACTAATATAAATGTCACCTTGTCATCATTCCTTGGCTGGTTAAGATTTTTCTAATGATCATTCATGATAAAATTTCAAACTTATTTCTGTAATTTCAACATTTTTTCTAGTTACTGGTCTATCAGAATGTTTGTTATTTTTGATTAAGTTTAGTGATATTTTAAGTAGTTATACCGTTCTTTTATTTGTATAATCATGGTGATTATACAAATGATTATCTCAATGATAGCATATTAACAAATTCTTAATGAATCGTTTAATTTTGCTTATCAATAGTATTGTTAAGAATCTTATGGAAAATATTTAAACCATTACTACCAAAAACTTGGTTGATCTTGGAATAAAGTTGGCCATTAAGTTAGTATAAAAAATATAGAATGTTCTTAGACTTACATATCTGAACAAGTATTAACTTAAAATATAGATTCATAAATAAATAATTTGTTTTTAAAATAAGAAGTAAATATGGCTTACTCACCTTGTATTCATCACCTGTGTATTGATTGCATTATTTATTTCATCTTTTGATATCACTGGAATTTTATGTTTCTGTAAATATATTTCAGATTATTATAGGTTTTTTTAATTTTAAAAAAAATATGGTCCATAAGATTAAAAAAGTAAAACATTACTTATAAAAATACTAATAAAGTTATTTAAAATAATGTTATTTAAAATACTAATAAAAGACTTTCATTTAACAGAAACAATTTCTACATTAATTATTGCTTTGTAGATGAATTTTTAAATAATACAAAATTTTTAAAATCCTGATTTTTCTGCATGTTAATCAACTCGTACTTATATATGCTCAAAATAATTTTCAATAGTGCCTTCCCAGTTGTAAATTATTTGTGGTAATTTTTTTAATTTAATGTCTTTGCCTTAGTGTATATTTAAATAATTCACTTTAACTTTAATTCCATCAATTTTTTATCTTATAATTTATGTTTTTATGTTTATAATTCATCTTACATTAGTGTGATATGTGTGATATATATATATATATAATGTATTATTATATATCAATCAAAATTATATATTTATTTACTGCTAAATAATAAGAAAAATTCTTTATTCAAGGAATAATATCTCATGTTTCATGATAGATTTACAGATAAAGTTTTTTAAGGTCCATAAATTTACAGTTTAAAAATAATTTTTTATTTATGAATTAATTAGTTAAACAAAAGATCTATTTACTTTGTGTTTGTCTGTAACTTTTAACTATTTTAAAATGAGTATAAACTTGTTTCCTTAGTTTGAGTAAAACAGAAAGTATGATAACAACTTTGTAATTTTTCTGTTGCGAAATTTAACTGTTCATCTTAATTTGTTTCATTTAACAATACTGTTACAGTAAAAGAATATTATTATACTGCAAAACTCAAAAAAAAAATATATATATATTGTTTTGTCTGTTAAAACAAAACAAGACAAGACTACACAAAAACAATTCACAGTTAATTATTTGGACTGAAAGTCAGTCCAAATTTACGTTCAGTTATCATTACTTAACTTAGATTACCTTTGATCTTTTATCGTTGGTGTTAAGGCCAGTGATGAAAGGTCAATTTGTAAAGTGATTTTGAATGATAACAACACTTATACAGTTTACTCAAGATAAACCCTAGTGAATATTTAGGGAAGTTGTTTATTGTACAACTAAAGATTAATGTTTTTTCACCAATTCTATTTATTTATTTTATTAATGGATATAATTTTTCTTAAGTTTTATATAAAGGAAAATTATCATAAGAATAAATAAAATAGCTTGTAAATGAATAAATATTTGAATAAAATTATCAATTGTTTTTAGTGAGAACAGCAATATCAGTTACTGAAGATAGCTATAAAAGGTACTGAAATTGTCTTGACAATAACTACTGTAACAACAGTTTATTAATACTTAATAGATTTAGCTTGGATTTCCATAAAAATATTGGTAGTTTTACATAGTTTTCATTATCAGTTATCATTGATAAAAACAATGTAAATAACTAATTGTTATTGCATATAAAAGTTAGTGTGTGTAAGCAAGATTGATCAATATTTAATTAAAGGGGCTGAGAAATTAATTCTATGACACATTGAAATCACCTAGTTTGACCAGGATTCTAACCTAAGAACCTTGTGAGACAATCCATTAATTTGATTTTTTGGCACAAATAGATGTTAAAAATTGTATTCACAAAACTTAAAATGAGCAAGCAAATCAAATATTTTTATCCATCACTTTGACAAAATCAAATTGCATGCAAGCTAAAATTGAGAAAACAAGATACAAATGGCATGGTATACGCTACAAAATTTCCATTCTATATTCCTTGCATGAATTTCAAGCTTATGTGATGAACTAATTGTAAAAAAAGTCATATTTTATGCCTGGGAGAACTATTTTATTATCAGCTCCCAACTCCAAGAAAAATAATAACACTATTATCTCCAATTTTCCTTTGTTTAATTTAATTTTTAAAGGTGCTTAATGACGTTTGACTTGAGAAAGTATTTTCAAGTGATAAAATTAAAAAGGGATGCTAAAACCAAAACTGCTGAAGACTTGTAACTTGGATATTTCTGTTAGGCTTTATATATATATATATATACATATATAGGTTTTGAAATTCTAGTTTGCATCCCCTTTATTTCCTTAGAGATGATTGAAAAGAAATCCTTGTTAGCTAAAGCCAAGTTTCCAGCAGTTTTGGTTTTAGCATCCCTTTTTAATTTTATATATATATATATATATATATATATAGTTAAAATTGAGATGAACATAAAAATTTCTAGGTATTTACTATGACAATATTTATTCTGCAGTTTATAAATTTCACTTAAAAGTACTGTCATAAGAGTTAAATAATGTTAATTAAAGTTACATTCCCTAATCTCCATGTATCTTTTGAATCTGTAACAGAAGCATGGTCTAGGGTTTGAATCCCAGTCAGGCATGGCATTTTCACACGCTACTTGTTGTTCTTCTCATCCTCTGAAGCAATACCTAACAGTGGTCCGAGAAGTTATAAAATTAAAAATAAAAATAGAAGCATGAAATTAGCTGAATGGTAATTACAGCATTCAATAAAAATACTATCTGGGGTTTCGCTTTAAACCATTACTAAAAGGTAAAAACTGAATTAAGAATGGACTTCATATATTATGAAATTCACTGTGACAGAAACTAAACCTCAGCTCTGAAAATAATATATTTTTGGGGTGGTCAAAATCACACTCATAGATGAAACAGAATAAGCACAGGTAATCTGAATTTAAATATGCTGGATACTTCTAACAAGTTATTAGAAACTAAAACTTTGAAATAAAAGGTATTTCAGAATTTCTCTTTAAATTGTTAAGCAAGTGAAACTGAATAAGAGTATTTCATAATTACAATTTACAATCATAAGTGCTGGAAACATTTAATTAAAAAATTATGTAATGGAGAAGAAAACATTAAATTTTTAACTGAAAAGGGCAAAGATACAAGATAAAATATTAAAAATTTAGTTAATTAAAATTTACTCTCATGAAGGATGTGTTTTTTTATATGAAACAAAACACTAAATTACATTTTTGTAAAAATCTTTATATAAGGTAACCAATTCCACTGCATATTCATTATATTCAACAATCTATTGTGTAATATAATGATTTAGTGATTTGATGTTTACATTTTGAATAAGTAACAATAATTTTAAATAATAATATTTTCCAGTGTTTTTTGTATATATAATTCATTTGAAAGAAATTATAAGCAAATAGGCTTATTCATTAATTACGCTCTTTAATGTTTTCTATACTCAAGTTTGATGCATTTACAAATAATAACTTGATAATCACCTTACTTATGTAGTAATTGTTGTTAAAACTAGTTTTGTTTCTCTTTTCACAGACTATTGGCGTTCTCTTGTCATAAATTGTATAGATTTCCTACTGTTTATGGTCATAATGATGTAATGTTTTTTCTGCTATTTTTTTGTATTTGATCCTTGAGTTATTTGCTGGGTTATGTATATGTTTTTGCAGATATATTTGCATAAGATTATTGGATTTGTTGTATAGTTATGGTGTTTGAAATGTAGTATTCAGAAATTTTATTTTAAATAATGTAAATATATATATATATATATATTTTTTTTTTAAATTTATTAATGTAAGTCACCCAGTACAAAATATAGAGACAAGACATATGTTACCTTAATTATATCTTGATAGTAGTTTCAAGGGAAAGTGCATCTTCAGTCATAACTGAATTCACAATAATTTCATTTACAATAAACCAACCATGGTGTGTGCAGTAAACCACATACATGGTTTATTGCACACACCGTGTGTGATTTATTTTAGCAATATAGCATATTGTTAATTTTTTAATATATTTATTTAATGTGCAATTTAATAAAATGAATTCAATCATGACTGAGAATACAGGATCCTGTGAAAGTACTATCATGATAAAATTAAGGTACACACATACACACACAACAAAGGATTTGCCTGAAATCAGACAAATATAATTAAAGCAGCAGAAATAATGGTGTATCACCAAGACCACAAATAATAGAGGAATGTTGATTTTGATATATCCAAAGACAAAGAAAACCAGTAGTCTGAGAGGAGATGTTCTGTAAGAAGGAGAAATGAAAGTAGACTCAACTATATATATAATAATTTAGAAGTAAAACAAAAATCCCCATAATAATTTTATCATTATCATTTGGACACCTTTTATGTAAAATATACTTGAAATATACAATTCATCTATGTAATAATTTTATTTATACGTAACTAAAAATGTATTTTATATTTGAAAAACCAAACCAAAATTACTTAAAATTAAATTTTTATTTTCTGTTTTATTTATATCATAATGTTTTACAGTTACTCTTGTGAGCTTTGTAACATTATAAAGTAATCGTTTTGAATAGTCTTCACAGCTAACCATCTCAGCTACACTGGTAATTTCATTTAGTTTCATTTACTGTGGTTTTTTTTTTACTTTTATTAATGATTTACTGTTGGGATAGAAAAATGAGAAAAAAGTAATAATTATAGTTAGTTTAGAATAATAAGGCATATTATTATAAGAAAACATAAATAAATATGGTTAAAAAAAGAATAATAAAACAAGACTGTAGCAAACCTCTTGTACTGCTTCATTTAAGTAGTTTTCTTGTAGCGGTACTTTTACTGATGTATTTTCATTATTTTTTTCTTGTAGTAATGCACAATTTTCAGTTTTTAATTCCATGTTATTATTTATTTTCTTATTTAAATAATTATAAACTACAATTAAAATAATTTAAGACAAATGATGTGATTTATTTTTAATCCATTAGTTTATTTTTATTTTATGAAATATCTTGAATGAAAAATCTAAATAACTAATAGTATAGCATACTTATATGACATAAATTGTGTTTTTAATCATGAATGGTATATATACTGAAATTTTTTTTTTCAAAAATCACATGATTTTATTTTTCTCTTTTATTTGCATTAATGATTAGTTATTGTTATCAGATTTAATATTTTAAGAACACCAATGGTATTAAAATGTTTATTAATGATTAATTAATGTGCTTTTTATAATTCTTATATAAATATGGAAGTCATATGATTTGATTTAAAGATAATTGTTCCAATTTTGTTTTTATATGGCTTTTTTTGTATGGAATTAATTGTCTCATTCTTTTATTGTAGAAATAAATGGATTTTCCCTAAAATAATTTAAAAATAATATCAATTTGTTATTTTTATTGAATTCTTTGTCATTTTATTATTATTAGGTTTTTTAATTCTTTATAAGACTCTTTTATTGAGTTATATAGAACATTTTGTAGATTAACATATTTTGGTTAGTCTTGTCAGTTTTCACACGGTTCAAAATTCATTCACTAATTTTTTTTTTTTTTAAATAATTTATTAATTAAAAGAAATAATAGGAGAGGGTAGGTGTAAGTCTGGCATCAGCCTATAGTTGTAAAAATGAATTAATAAATACCTAAAAGTAAAAAAAAATAGATTTTTTATTATAATATTTTCTGCTACAGTGTGCATTCCATGAAGAATAAATAGGATCCCCTCTTAATCTTAGGAAAAACTTTATTATCTTTAAAAGCCTGGAAGAACTTAAAGAGTGCTTCTTTAGGTAACCAGAAGCTTTGTTTAGTTAATATCTTAAGTCCATTTAAAGTAATCAGTATACTGTATCTTACATACAAATTTAACATTACATACAAGAAGATTTACATTTTTCTTTTTCTTTCCCTTCCTAGTTATTCGGTTATGTAATACTATATAATTCTTTTGGTTTGCAATACTATAATTATTTTTTCTATTGTTGATACCCTATTCCTCCATTACCTTTTTAACTTTCATACTGCTACCTATAATATATGTATTAACTTCATTCAGCCGCATTTTTGTCTCTTCTCATTGCCTCGCAATTCAAAAGTTTCAACATTGTTCTCTCTTCCCTCAAGTCATAATAATACTGTCTCAGAATAATACTTGATAATTGATTAATTCTTAACATATCTATGATAACAGTAACCTTCTATATTATCATCTATTACATTCCTGTTTCTAAGTCCTAAATCTATTACATTAAAATTTATAATAATTCCAAAGAAGTTATCATATTGTCTAACAATTTATATGGAAATACATAAAATCATTATATCCCAGAATTGATTAAAATTTAAGGGTATCTTTAAGCAGATTAATTTTTTTTTACATTTCAGTTTTTTTGAGGTATTCATACTACATAATCATACATTAGAGTAGAATTACTATAAGAATAATAAACTTCAACTTAAGATTCAACAAAACAATTGTATAAATATATGGTATTTAAAAGAAAAATGTATATAAAACAAAGACTGAAAATTTTTTACTTGGCTAACTATTATCAGAATGAAAAACAAGAAATCTAATACTGGGTTAAGTAAATGTTGCTATGAGTTTATATTTTACAGAAGTATATAAATTATCTTAAAGATTAGGTGCCGATTGCTGGAATAAAAAAACATAATTATTACCAGGTTTCAGGACAGATTTTTTTTTGTCTTTTAAATAAAGTTACATGCCTGATCACAAATTTTTGGCATAAAATGCTAAAAATACGAGTATTATTTTATACCATCTTTAGCAAATCCGATCAGATATGCTAAATAATACAGTATACTCTTTTCATACTTATCAGTTTCAAAGATGTTGGTTCCTAAGACATGTCAAATGTTGAAACATCAAACTGACGTACTTTTCTTATCAATATTTGTTGGATAATTATTTTTATATTAAAATACATGTAGTTTTTTCCTAAGGCATTATCTTATCAGGCCATTAGCTTGTATTATTTAATCATACAACTGTATTTCCATGTTCACATATTCACATGGAAACACATGTGTATTTACATTTGCATGTGAGTGGATATACTTCTGCCCACATTTATTCTATTACACAACTGATAAAACACATTCATTATGAAATTTATGATAAAGTTGTTACATAAGGTATAAAGGACCTTATACAATATCGTTAATAAAAGCTCTACGACCTAAAACTAACTAAAATCTTACTGCATAAGGTGTAAGTGTCTTACCCAAAGTTAGACAACATAAACAAATAAATATAGTCAAGTTGATCACAGATTTAGAAACCTAAAACAAAAACCAAACTAATAAATTTATTACTGCATAAGGTGTAAAGAGTCTTATCCAGTTTTGGACAACCATGCAACTTAACATAAGTATCATAGACAAATAAATCGCACAATAAAAATTAAAACTGAATAAGATGCAAAGGCCTTAGGTAGTGTGAGACAATAGAAAACAAATGTTTAAAAAAAAAACATATAAGATGTATGTGTATAGAACCCTTCTTCTTTTGATCCCCCCTAGACCCTGGACCCTGGATTGGGTCGACTCCTAAGCCTGAAATAAATAAATAAAAAGTATAAAACATTTTAAAATTGACTGTATGCAGTCTGTTAACCCAGATTTATGTGAGAATTCTCACATAACCCATATTATGTGCACAAGATTCTCTTGTAAGAGAAAAACCTTTTCACTTTTTCGAGGTCCTCTGCAATATTACTTTTCCTGTTCAGCTTTGATTTCATGTCAATATAGATTTGATAGCCTTCAATTAGATCTTTTACTGTTAATGGATTATTGCAATTGGTGAATAAAGGTTGGACTCCTTCTATTACGAGATTTGAAGAGATTTGGTTTTTAAGCTAATTTAGTAATGTATTCCTGAGATAAATAAATCAGAAGAAACAAGCATATATCTTCAAATTGATGTACTATATATTTTTTTTTTTTTTTATATAAGCTGGCTTTTAATTTAAAAACAGAAGTACAAACTTCAAAGTATATTGATTGGCTGATACCAATTTGAAATTTAAACTTTCTGTAATAATTCACTGAACCAAATTTTACAATAAAATGTTTTTTAAAATTTAATTCAAATTATCGTTGATTGCCCCTATGACCACCCACAGTAATTGGTGTTAACTGTTTTCTCAATGGCAACAGCTGAAGTTTTTTCAATAATCTTTTTTTTTAATTAGGCAGACACTCAATAAGAATGAGATCAAAAGAATAGGTGTCAATTAATTATAATTGCAATGTGTTTTTGTATATTTTATATTGTTTAACTTTTATATGATGTAGTCCTTTTTATTTTGTGTATAGAATATGACGACTATTGTTAATGTTGGTGGACATTTAATCTCTGTTAATGAGGTGGCTAGCAAATGTTAACTGTTTATTACTGTGGAGGATAACAATAATGTACTAAATGAACAATTCAAATCACACAATTTTAAACTATATTATTGATATTTCTGCTTATATATCAATCGTATTCTTAATATATCTACCTAAGAAACCACCTGTTGACACCAATATGAAAACAACGGCACTAGTTACTGAAGATGATTGCAATTATTACTGAAAAACTAATTTTTTTTTAATATAATTTGATTCAGTTTGTCATTGTATGAAAGTTACATTTTTTTATTAATATCATCACTGACTGATACACAAAAAAAATCACAGCAAAAATTCTGCAAGTTTTTTCATGATATATCAGTAACTTTGATTAGGAGCCTGTAGACAAGAGCATCCTTTTTTTGAAGTGATTGTATCTATAGCTTATTACATCTCTGGATTTCTAGCAGTATATGTTGTTAATTAGAACCCAGTAACAAAAGATTTTTGTTATTATAATGGTGAAAAACATTTTTTATAATGTTATGGATTTTTTCCATATTATAGAAATTAAAATAAACAAAATTTATTTATAAAAGTAATTTTATTAGTTTAAAAAATCAATTTTATAAAGAATTTTTTAATCATATTAAAATATATACAGATTATATGTTTATGTAAAACTTCTTAATGTGATCAGTCAAAAATTTACACATAAATTGTGGAAAAATTTGTATTTATATTATAAACAGTTGTATATTCATCAGTTAAAATTATTCATTAAGAAATCTTCTTTTTTTTTTATTTAGAAACAAGCCTTGTTCATGTGATAATATTCACATAATGTGTAATATATTCATATGTAATATAATTAATGTCATACATATTTAAGAATATTTAATAATTTTTGTTTTTTAAACCAAAATGTTCTTTGTACTTTTTATGACAAACTTTGTTAAAAATAATGTTTCAAACTGTAAAATTAGAAAAAGTTTTTCCTTCATAAGATTCACTGCAATTATAATTTATAGATACTATTACTTTTTAGCAGAATAATAGTTAAAATCAGAGATTAGAAAATTATAAAAAGGATTGAACTTTTCTGGTAGTGGTAATGACAAGGTTATGAACTTAAGCAGTACATGTTGTATACCTGCTGGCAGATTAATAACATGAACCATTTAGTTTCAACATTTGATTTACATGTACGCTTATAATACTTTTAAGTTATAAAGTTAAATATAAAAATATATCTAACTACTTTAGAAATATAATTTTAAAAACATTATTTTATTATTGTTACGTTAACTTTCTTCAGATGAGAACGTAAATTCTCTAAGACTTGTTACTGTTCCAGTAAAAAGACCAATTAATCCACATAATAATAAAAATGCATTTTTCCATATTCTCCGTGTTTTATATGACTCTGTTTTCCAATATACAAGAGAATCTATAATTGGTGGAAATATTAAACCAACTATGGATAAACTAAATGCACCAATCAAAGATAAAAATGGTCCAAGATTAGGAAACAAAGCAGCAACTAATACTGAAAAAAAAGAAGAACTAGTTAATTATTAAATATTTTGTAAATATTAAATAATATTAATATTGACATAAATAATATTATATTATAGAATAATATTACAAAAAATCAACTCCTCAAAGCAGAAAGTTAACAATTGTTACTATCTTTCTGTCTCAAAAGATTAATAACTAGATATGATCTATATTTCAGATTTAAACTTTCAAATTTTGAAACGTAAGCAAATATTGAAGTTCCTTCATTAAAATTCATACAAAAACCTATCACTCCATAGATTGTAGTTTAACCCAACAAGGCATTAATATTTATTATTAAAAAACGTCAATAATTTTATTCACTTTAATACATTTTTTTAAAAATATAACTTTTAATATTATTTATTGCATTTGAAGAAAGTTAATTTTTGTTCTTTACTCTCATTAATGTATTTTAATAAGAAAGATTTTCTAGAGATATGCAATACATAAATCATTAAAATTATCTAATAAATTTTAATGAATGCAATACTTATCACAAAAAAATAATAGTAATATTATTTTAAAAAAAAGAAAATCATATCTTTTTTAAATATTGCTATATTTGACATATTGCATTTTTAATATTATTTAAAAAAAAAAGAGTGACATATCGCACATCAAACAATTTACTAACAAGCGTTCATGCAGCTTTTACAGAATGTAATGACAGCAGAGGCCAGTGGCATCCGTGTTTCCCAGATTAATCTAGTTACAAATTTTTCCTCTGGAGCTATTAGGATAGAGTTTATGAATCGAAACCCCACACCCATCATTGATGTAAAGCCAAATATTCAACAAGAAATTGACAGCTTTGACAACAATATTTTGGCTTCAGTGACTCTCAGTATGATCACTCTAGTACAAAAGTGCATCGCTGTGCAGGGTGTTCACTTCAAACATCTTTTATAAAAATATAATGAATATGTAAATGTTTGCTAAAGTAAATATAGAAGTTAATAAAATTTACTTTTTAATTTTTTCATTTCTACCATAAAATGTTTAATTTCACAACTGAGTTTAGTCTATAGCGGTTCAGTCTTAAAACTGAACTGTTTCTGATTGGTCAGTGGTTAAAAAGAGGTTTTTGATTGGTTGAACATATGTATCATAATTAAAATTAATCATTGCAGAGTGAGTTTCTCACTCTGTATGTGAATAAATTCATTAAGTAACAAATTTCTAAAAATTATGTGTGTAAATTTTATGTTTTTGTGCAGATCAGGTACCCCATCCAAAATTCAAGATTCATATTCTATTGTAAGGAATGTGATTAACAATTTAAAATGTTAATTTTTATTAGTGATATTTACCAAATCTACTCATACAACTAATAAATTTAGATTAATTAATTTACGTTACCTGTTCCAAGAATAATCACAATTCTACTGAGATTTTCAAAAATTACACGATGAGATTTAAATATTCTTCCATTCAAAATTCCCAATAAATCCATAGCTACATAAAATAACAGAGCATATGTAAAAAACACAGCCATCATTACAATCACTTTTAATATTTGACCAAGCCTGTTTCAACAAAAGTATGACATTTACATTACAAAGATATGTTTTAATTTATAAATATATTGCATATTTATAAAATATATATATTACATATTATAATTAAATTATAAAATTTCTTTTACCTTTCAAGTACTGCTATAATTCTATTTTTTTTTTAATTATAGAGGTACTTAAAAGTTAAAAAAGAAATTATAATTTAATTGTAATATTAAATTGCTGCTAGGATGTTTATATTACATTAAACAACGAGACTATAATGATGGTCATTAATGCATGAGTGCAAAGTAAGTTATGACATTCACCAACGCTCATGTCATAAACTTCGCAGCAGTGCATTAATGGCCTTTATAAAGTATAAGGTAATACATACTGCATATTTTTGATGGCAGAGAAAGTATTGGGATTATTAATTTAAATCAATAATAGAATACATTGTTTAGAATATATTTTTTTATTTAAAAAAAAATTAAACAGTACATTCTGTGGCAATATGTTATTAGTCATAAGTTCTGCCTTCTCTTTAATATCGATTGGTGTTAAAGATATTCTTCCTCAGAATTCAACATAATTAACAAAACGATAAACAGTATAATATAGAAACTTAGTTACCTATTTGTACACTTCCATTAACCTCTGCTTGCAAACTTTTTTTTCAGAGGATGAGGTGAGATGATAATTTTATACCAAATGAAAATGCCATGCCTGGTCGGGATCCAAACCTGGGGACCTCTGGATGAAAGGCCGATATGCTACCACTCACACCACAGAGGGGCTTGCTAACTACTAAATTGATTTAAAATTCAACAGCTTAACTAATACCCGCTTCTGATTAATCAATGTTTGAAAAGAGGCTTTTGGTTGATTGAACACCTGTATCATAATGAAAATCTGTTTCATAATGACCCCTATTATGATACACGATCCAGTCACATAATTCAAATGTCATAATGTAGATGTAGAAAAAAGTAATGCAAATTATTTTCCATTACTAATGTATTTACTATTGTATATTTTCATGATTTCAATTATATTTTATTGTAATAGTTTCAATATTATTAAATTATTATAATTTATTACACAATAACATTAATAAAATTATTCCAATTGAGAATCTATAAAATAATTTAATTTTATTTGGGTGGAATTGAAAATGGTTTTATAATCTAGTGAGACTTCAATCATTTTTGCAATAACTTTGTTATTTATGCAAATGGATTTGAATAAGTAAGGTGTCATTTTCTTTGTCGTAAAACACTTAACATTTTTTGTAATAAAATAAAAATTAAATAAACCAGCCGTTGCAAAGATATTAACTATTAAAAAGTTTACATGGCCACCAATTTGAAATGGATTGAGAGACCATGTTCATTATTTTTATATAAATAAACTTCTAGGTACTCCAGCAGTATTCAAAATTTCAGCTTGATACGATTAACCATTCCTTTATGTTAAAAATACAAACTGGCAGATAGCTGATAAAGTAAGCATTTTCTAGACATATGTTGATAATACATATATATTTATATACACACACACACACACACAAAACAGGTGATATTTAAGTATGGAAATAGCTATATATTACATATCTGAGAGGTATTTGGAGGCAGAAAGAATTGGGGTTCTACATAATTAAAAAAAAAAATCTGCATTATGACGGGTTTTTAATTTTTGTCCGCCATCTTGGATCCACCATATTGAATCTAACTGAATTTTTTTAAATAAGAAGGTGGACATATGACACATGATTTTGATTCAAATTTTACAAGAAAAATAATGGTGAACCTGTTTTTCTGTTAATGCCTTTATTATCGAGCCATAAGCATTCAAAGTTGCAATGATGGAAAAATCATGTTAACAATAAAAAGAGGTAAAATGCACTGCTCAAATAACTTTATTGGATTTTATATTCATAACGCATACAATAATGAACTTTGAACAGTGTTGTAATGTTGATAATAATACACACTTAGTAATAATTAACAACACAACAAATTAGAAGGCTATATAAACTGATATTATTTACTTTGTTTTATTTCTTATATATATATATATATATATAAGAAATAAATATATGTAATTTATATGTAATATATAATATATACAGCTCATTCATTTCTATACTGAGCTCTACTTCAAAACTGAATTACTGAAGTGAAAAATTAAAATAAAGTAAAAAATTGAATTTTTGATCATAATTGACTGGGATTTTTAACTAGTCCCAGAAATAATCTTACTCTATTGTATTAATAAACCCTAAGCACTGTTTTCAGAGTCATCAGACATCAATGACCATTG
Source organism: Lycorma delicatula (assembly GCF_047948215.1). Taxonomy (NCBI): domain Eukaryota; kingdom Metazoa; phylum Arthropoda; class Insecta; order Hemiptera; family Fulgoridae; genus Lycorma; species Lycorma delicatula. The sequence continues at coordinate 70,786,815 of NC_134462.1, forward strand.
ACTGCCAAGAAAAAGAAACTTCCATTATATCCCCATTCTTTTTTGTTAAAAAAAATTTTATTTTAAATACTGCATATACAATAAATTTAATATTTACGTATTAGTATGTATGAAGAGGATCTGTCAGGCAATGAATCACCGAGTTGGTAGTTAATAATCAGCACTATTTCCAATATCTGTGCTGACAATTTTTTAAAACAGAAAATTTGATAAGAAATTGTTACTCATACTTTGTTTTATATAAAAATCAGAAGATGTGTTTGGACTGTCCCAAACATGTAATCAGATGATATGTGTTTAAACATGACATGACCTTTATATAAAAGTAACAAAATGCTGAACAGGGGGAGAACGAAGGAGAAATTGCCATTTTTCCTAAGGATATTTTTTGTTTAGTTTTCCAAGTAGAATCTGAAAAAGTATAGCCCCAGCCCTAAATTTTACAAACACTCTATATATACATACATATATATATTGAATTTTTTTTTCAGCCAATCTGCCAAGTACAGAATTAAAGAAATATTCTTATCTTTTTCTTTTTTTTACTATATTTCCTTTACATTAGAGTGCTTTCAGGCATAAGCCTATCCTCAGTAATATTTTCTGATTTATCTTCATTTGCATTTACACATATAAACTACTACTCAACACCTTTACGCTTTAGTTAATTTTTATAACTTTGGTTATTGAGTATAATATAAGAAATTTTAAACATTTATAGAACATACATTTGTTCAGTCAAAAATTTAAAGCATCTACTAAAAATTACAATTAAACTTTTTTACCAAAATTTATTTAAAATTTCTTTCAATATGTTGTTTTATATAATGTTAATATAGTATTGTAAACAATCATTTAATTTGATTTAAAATTTTGTCAAACGTATTACCAACTTAAATAATTTTTATAAGAATATTCCCAACAAATTCTGCCTGCAGATTTATGAGTCTAAATTCATGTTTATATTTGTATATATAACATTTTTCTAAAATTTTTAATTTTTTATTTTTATTTTCATGTACAATATTTACTTTTTCAATTATTTCTAAGTTATTTCCCAAACTAGTTATATTATTTATGTTTACTGATTATTAAATGGTCAGCTACATTTGAAAAACTATTTTTTTTTATTTTTAAACAATCTAAAATGTTGAGTAAATCTATCCTTAAAAGACCTATTTGTTTTTCCAATAGATATTTTTTCACAATTATTGCATTTTTTTTTATAAATATCAGAAAAATCATATTTATTTTTTATTTTTTTTATTATAATATTTTAAATATTTTATTACATAGTTTATAAGGAGATAGTTTATAAGGAGGATTCAAATTTATTTTGTTTTTTGACATTTTTAAGTAAAAAGATAAAAAGTAAGAATGTTTCTTTAATTCTGCACTTGGCAGATTGGCTGGAAAAAAAATTTCTATATATATTGAAAATTTTTATATATATATATGAGAGTATATATAGAGTTAAAATTTAACATACAGAGGAATTGTGGACTATGAAAAGATTAATTTCAATAAATTAATTTATATATATATATATATACATAGGACATCTGTGGAGTGCTTACAATTTTATATTACCTTGAGATTTTATAATAATTTATACTTTACAATATAGTTATGATAATTAAACAGTTTGGAAGTTTAATACATTCTCATATTCTAATACACTGTACATTAACATTTTCCTGTTAATACATTAAAGTAGGTTTTTAGATAGTGCCCTTAAAAAAGAGAAAAGAATTGAGTCTTAGTAATATTATTTAACCCTTAGTAAGATTTGTTAAATGACAACCCAAACCAAATTTATTAGATAATTTTTAAGACTTATCATAAACTGCTCGTGAAGCCATCATCAGCAACTGGTAGGTAAGATGCAATTCTTTTTTTGTGTATGTGTACAGAATATTGAGGTTGTTGTTAGTCTTATGGATTTGAGTCTATGAGATGATTGGTATGTGTTAACTCTATATTGCTAATGAGGACTTTATCTGCATCTAACTATATAAAAAAAAAAAAAAAAAAATGGGTGAAATAACATCAGTTGATGCCAGAGTGAGAATGGTAGAACCATTGATGAAAGATGATCATGAGAATGATTGAAAACTTTGAAGCAAATTGTTAAAAAACATTTTTACAATATTTGATTCCGTTTCATTTTGTATATATATATATATATAATTTTAATAATGTTTATTATACAGTTTAAATATTTAATATAATATGTTTATTTAATATAATTAGTACAGAGGGAGATATGGGCAACAGTAAAGAAAAAACTGATTTTAAAAATCAGTTTTTTAAAATCACTGGAATTCGAGAACAGCTCCTCCGTGTTAGGAAATACAGGCCCCGCGACGACGCCTTCGTGCTCGTCTGTCGGCATGCAACCGACAACCCGAAGTGGGAGCACTTGCACATCCTCCACACGTGTAAGGTGTGAGGCGGGATCTGGTTCCCAGATCCGGACAAGTATCCAAAACTGATTTTACTAAATTAATATATATATGTATAAATAAACCCAAGTATATCTATAAGCATTTGTAATGATATATCTGTACATACAACGCAACTTGTCCTAATTGACTGACTGTTCATCAATACCCAGTAAAAACTACTGAAGATAAATTGATGAAAATTTGTATACTTGTTCTTCTTATGGTATAACTGCATACAAAAAAGGAGTTTTTGAAATTCTGAGTTTATAGGATTAAAATTGAGTAACATTGAAATTGCAGCTATTTTTTTAATTTCTCAGTAACAAATGAATATATCAACTTGATCTTTGGCGTGTATAATCTTCATGAGAATATTTTTAAAAAATTTCTAGATTTTTGAAATTCAGTCTTGAAAGGGATGAAACAAATTTTGAATAATTATTGCATTTCCTGCTACACTAAACAAGATATTCAGTAAATTTGGGCTTCCAAATACTCTTCAGATCTAAAAAAACATTTTTGGGTTTTTTGAATTTTTATTTTTTAAGTATGCAATAGTGTGTGCGGAGCAACCAACAAACTGTTGTCACTGTTACTGTATATACAACATGACTGGCTGCACCTATCTCCAATTACGTGACTAAAAAAAAAAATTTTTTTTAAATCGAAATCAACAGGAATCACAAGTAACCAATTAGCATGGGTTAAGTCACGATCAGGAGGCTTAGTAAAAATGTTGTTTTTTTATACTATTAATTTTAAATGTTTTAATGATTTTTTTAAAAATTATTTTAAATGTATTTTATCATAAAAATTAAGGTTTCAAATTTATTTTGTTTTTTGAAATTTTTAAATACATATTTTAATTAATTTTTAAATTATAAAACACATCTTTTTTATTTTAGTTATTAATTTTGTGAAACTATTATCTAGTGCTGTATTATTATTAATTTCTTTATAATAATCATCTCATTCTTTGAATTGTAGAGTTCAGATAATGGCATAATTATCTCCAGTAAAATAAATTTTTTATCAATAGTTTACTATAATTAAACTTACAAGAATTATAATTTAATAATCTTAGCTTGAAAAAAAAATTAAAAAAAGAATAAATTCATTAAGTAATATTTACATACATTGAATCAATTGGAATGTTTAATGTAATTGAAGGCGCAGTATGTTCACCATATTTAAGATAACCAAAAAACCCAGTGATGACATAAAGTATAATTAAAATAGTCATTCCAATAAACAACACTCCTGGACAATGATTAAAATGTCTTGGAGTTTTCATATTATTTTCTAATGGCATTACCTAAGTTAAAAAAAAAAACATACATAGATGTTAATAATACATAACATTATCTACTAATAACTTTTTTTAAAAATAGAATCAAAGAAAATTATGGTTGGTAATTTTTTATTATAAAACTTTTAATGCTTAAAAAAATAATCATGTATTATTATCTGAAAAAATGATGTGCACTATGAGAGTACTTAAAAAAGCTATCAAAAAAATAATAAGTCAGCTTATAATGTAAGATTACTTTTTAATTTATTCATTAACATATTCTAATATATAATAGATCGTCATCTTCTGACCACATAAGCACTACTATTTTTAAATGTATTTGCTAGAGAATAAAGAAACATACAAATAATGAAATTTGTACTCTATCTAGTATCCATGAATTCAGAATGTTAGAGAAAATAATTAAATATTATATTAATGTAATACTCGTAATAACAAAAAAAGGAAGAAATTACTTAGTTACGATGGAAAATTTCTGTATTTATGAAAATAAACAATAAAGTGTTTAAAATAAAGTAGTCTCCTTGTGTGCTAATTTAAACTCTATAACATTCTGTAACAGGTGGGAAATTTTGTTTCATGGTTAGTAGTAACTAGCTTATATAATTACTATTCAATTGTTCATTTCACTTTGGTCTGTATTGTGAGAATAATGGCATTTAAGTAATTAAAAAAAACAAGGTTAATGCTTTATATTGGAAGAAAAATAATAATGACTCAACTGTCATCATCCATGGAGAATTTCATTTGAAATTTCCTAATTCTTCAGTACTCTTTGTCTTTAATGTAAGCCGAACATAAAAGTAAAAAATACTGGAGTCATAGATGTTCCAGGTAGATTTAGAACTAATTGCACTTGAAAAAACAAACAACTTATTGTGAAGACATTAGTAGAAAACCTTCAAACATCAACCAGAGGCTTCCATTAGGCTGGAGATACCCAAAATAAGTTCACAATAGATTCCAAAGGAACTGAAATTTAAATGTTAATTATCAAAATTACTTTATTCACTTTATGAAAATTATTTTAATAGAAGATGGGACATTGTGAGGAATTACTTTTTGTGAAGCAGATGCTCATTTCTCTACTTCAGTGGTGTGGTCTGATGAAGCATGCTCCAAACTGAATGGTAATAATGAATTGTCATAATTGTGTTTTTGGTCTGACGGAAATTTTTGCATTAAAATGGAGGAGGGACTTGATTTACTCAAAGTTCATGTTTGGTGTGGAATACAAAAAGGAATGTTAACATATTTCTTTGACAGAAGATTATTGAACTTTTTGAAGGAAATTTTTTGAAGACAACTTTTTTTAAGGTAATTCACATCTGGAACATTATTATTTCTGAGCTGTTAAACATCTTATTTTTGTCATTGGCCACCCCTATTTGACAGCAAGTTGGAGCATCTTCTTACTGTGCTTTTCAAAATAGAGATACCAAGTATATCAAGGAGATACCAGGAAATCAGTAATTCCCTGAATGGGTAGAATGGCAAGGAACAGCTTAATATGTTCATGTAATTTGACACCTTATATTTTTCTTCTAGGGAATCATCAAAGATAATGTACTGTTTTCAAATTTAAATGACCTGAACCATCTTTTATCAATTGAAAACACAGTTGACTATAAAAGGGAACAAAACTTTATTGGAAAAATTGGGAAATTCATAGTTGAACACTGCCTAAAATGTATAAGGATGTTAGAATGGCACTTTGAAAATTTGTTTTGATCTGTATTAAACATGTAATAAATGAACTCTTCTTCAGTTACTTTTTTGTTAACTGTTTAACAGGCTTTTTTAATAACTTGCATCATCTTACAGCATCTGGAATCTCTCAGGGAATAACTTAATGGAAATTGATGAGTGTGAACTAGGCTAATATGCCAAAGTCCAAAGCCACAAACAATTAACTAATCAAGGTTATGAACACCAGATGCAATTCACTCCTTACTGTTATTCATTAGCTGATGACCATAGTAGATAATTTTGTAGAGAAAAGATTTATAATTATAAATAAATAATCTCATGTTTATAATTACAATAATGTGCACTGTTTTATATTTTAAAGCTTTTAAATTCTATAATCTGATATGACTATGAACTTTATGATTCAAAAAGCCAAAGATTTTTAATTGTTCTTACTACATATAGTTTTCTAATCCTGTAGAAAATATTATTTCATTTTTTTTTATACAGTAAAATTTTAACATTTGACTTGAAGTATTAATTGAATATTCATACTTTTTTTTTTAAATGGCAGTGATTTTTATTTTTAATTGTGATTTCTATTGAATCTAACTTTAAAACGGAAAAAATTTCCCACATGTATTCCTCTGTTTTATTTAATTTTAAGCATTTTACTTATGTATCTTTAAATAATATGTGTTTTGGTCTTCCAGCAGAGTAGTGGAAGAAGTCTATTACTTTCTTAACGTAATTATACCAAATCAAACTTTATTAGTAAACTTTTTTTTATGTTTTCATGTGTTTAAAATTATTTAAAACTATAAATGGTTCATTTTAAAATAAAAAGTGCCTTTCATAAGTAATACCTTCTTCAATAGAGTTTCTAGTAGCAATGATGATAATGATACCTGTCTTATAAAGATTACAGAAACCTTTAAGTGTGGAACTGAGTGGTGTAATCGATCTATATTGAGTTTTTTCATATATTATTTTTGTCATATTTAATATGTGTATAAATCTTATATTGTTCAAGTTTTGATTTCTAAAACCAAAGATGTTTAAAATAAAATAATTTCCAATAAAAGTCAAAAATACTGGAGTCATAGATGTTCCAGGTAGGTTTAGAACTAATTGCACTTGAAAAAACAAACAACTTATTGTAAAGACATTAATAGAACATCTTCAAACATCAACCAGAGGCTTCCATTAGGCTGGAGATATCCAAAACAAGTTCACAATAGATATGCATAGATATACAATAGATTTTGCAAAGATATTACGTAATATGTAATATCTTACATAATAACTTTGCAATACAACTTATTCTATCAGGCAGTATGAAAATGTTGATTTTTTTGTTGCTAAAAGTGCCTGTATGTATTCCTTGCCTAAGTGGTTTAATACTTTGTGCAATAATTATTAATTTAACTTGTATTCCCCTGGGTTGTCATGTCTGTAAGGATGTGTTTTAGTTAGCTGTGTGATATTGTATGTTCTGCTGCTTGATTTCAAATATGTAAAGTTATGAAACAATCATACATAATTTCTAATTTGGCAACACTTGGGTGCTTTTGAAGGTGACCAAGTATTTATCATTGAGTATTTTAAGAATGGTTATTTTATATTAGTTTATTTATTTAAAACTTATTGCATCTTGAAAATAAAGAAGAAATTTAACACATTTTGAAATTTTATTACCAAAAAAAGGGGAAGAATGTGACTCAGGCTGCTAAAAACATTTGTAACGTTTAAGTATATCATAAATTTCAAAGACATGATTATGATTCAAAAAGGCTCAGATTTTTAATTATATGAGGTCTGTTCAGAAAATAACCAAACATTTTTAATTACGCACCAATGGAGATATTTAGTGATGTGCAGATGGCAGCATTGTGTTCCGTATAACCTCCATGTAACCACATGTTCTTGGATTGTTGATATCTCATTTAGTTTTTGTGTTATTTTTATTTGAGTAAAACATATTTAAGTGTTAGTAGCGATTTTTTAATGTGCGATTTTCAGGAACAACGATACAATGTAAAATTTTGCGTGAAACTGAGGAGAACTTTCACATAAGCCTTTCAACTTTAGAAACAAGCTTATGGAGATGATCCTCTGGATCATACGTAATGTAATGAATGGTTTTCACGATCTAAAAGTGGTCACCTTGTATTGTTGTTATTCATCTAAAGATTTTAATTCCTATTGGTACTGCAATAATTATAGTTGCTGATATGAAGTATGCTCATGTACCAATATCTATCTATTCCTACTGTAAATATGTGCTGTGCTTTAGTCAATTGAAGATGACCCTCGACCACGAAGGACTTTGACTTCAACTGATGACTTCCACATTCAGAAAATCAATGATCTGAAGTATGCAAATCGCCTATTGACTATCAGAGTTCTTGCAGAAGAGGTTAGCATCTCAATTGGATCATGCTATGACTTTTTGACTAAAAAATTGAACATGCATCGAGTTGCAGCAAAGTTTGTTCCTCATTTGATGACTAAACATCAAGTAGATATTTGTCTGCAACTCCTTGAACAAGCCAATGATGATGAAACATTCATGCAAAGGATCATAATGGGAGACAAAAGCTAGGTTTATGGTTTCGACACTGAGACAAAAGTTCAATCTTCACAATGAATTGGCAAAGGATCTACACACCCCAAGAAAGGATGTCAGTCTCGATCCAATGTCAAAGTGATGCTCTCTGTCTTTTGATTTTAATGGAATTTTGCATTTTGGATTCTTGCCTCAAGGTGAAACAATGAACCATGCGTACTATCAAGGCTTTTTACAACGGTTACATGAAAAAGTCCACAAAAAGAGACCAGAGTTGTGGCGAGACAACTCATGCTTCCTTCATCACAACAATGCACCTGCATACTCAGCTTTGTCAATTTGTCAGTTTTGTGCCAAAACTCAGATGACTGTTCTCCCTCAGCCTCCCTACTTGCCAGACCTCGTTCCTTGCAACTTTTTTTTTATTTCCGAAATCAAAATCAGTGATGAAAGGACGCCGTTTTGAGACTATTGATGACATTAAAGCAAATTTATCACGGACCTTAAATGCCATTTCAAATTAAGCTATCCAGGACATCTTCAGGAAGTGTAAACACCACTGGGAAAAGTTTAAGAAAAGGAGAGGGGAGTATTTTGAAAGGGACAAGAACCAATAATACATAAAATTAATAATAAAGATTAAAAAAATAAAGTTTGATTATTTTCTGAACAGACCTCGTACTACTTAAAATGTTTAAACACCTAGAAAAAATTATTTCATATACTTTTTAAACCAGGAAAATTTTAAACATCAAGACAGTATCAGTAGCAGTAGTACAAGTAGTAAAAACTGGTTCAAGTATTTTCAATCTGGAAATTTGATGTATCTTTCCCTAATTGGCCAACGTCTGAAAAAATCACTGAAATCATGGAAAAATTGATCAAGCCCAGCATATTAGCAGTTGTAATATCTGTAACGAGCTAAATATCGACCACAAAACAGTTTTAAACCATTTGAAGAAGGCTGGAAAAATTGATGATTGGGTGCCACATAATTTAAAAATGCAAAATCTAATTGATTGATTTCCATCAGCAAATCACTGTTAAACAGAAGAAAATCATACCATTTTTGAAAGGCTCATCATACAAACTGAAAAACAGATCATATATGTTAATAATGTACAGAAAAAATCATGGTCAAGGTGAAACTCCACAAACAGTGGGAAAGCCAGGATTGATGCCAAGAAAAGTGAATCTCTCTTTCTCTCTGCGCCTGTGCGCACACGTGTGTGTGTGTGTGTGTGTGTGTGTGTGTGTGTGTGTGTGTGTGTGTGTGTGTGTGTGTGTGTGTGTGTGTGTGTGTGTGTGTGTGTGTGTGTGTGTGTGTGTGTGTGTGTGTGTGTGTGTGTGTGTGTGTGTGTGTGTGTGTGTGTGTGTGTGTGTGTGTGTGTGTGTGTGTGTGTGTGTGTGTGTGTGTGTGTGAGGATTGGAAAGAAATTGTTCACTAAGAGCTGCTGCCATTTGGTCAAAAGAATGATTTTAATCTCTATTGTCAAAATTTGAAAGATTACCCTAAGCAATAAAGTGACCACAATTTATCAATAGGAATCGTCTTCCTTCATGACAATGCCAGAACCTAAACATCAAAAACTGAGAGAGCTTGGCTAGGAATTTTTATTATATCCACCATATATTATTGATCTTGCACCATCAGATTACCATTTTTTTCAAAAAAATATCTTAACAGTATAAGGTTGGCTTCAAACGAGGCTTGTGAAAATAACTGTTTTTTATCCAAAAAACACAGAAGTTCTGAACAGATGGGATTATGATAATATTACCTAATAAATGTCAAAAGGTGGGTGATCAAATAGCACATGTTTGGTTTAATAAACTTTATTTGAAATATAAAAAAACCTTGTTTTGCTTTTGCATGAGAATATGAAGCAACTTTTTCTGCAACCTTTTACAATATATTTAATTAAATAAGTATTTTTATGAAACATTAATGTCAGTGCAACATTTTCAATTGTCAAGAATAAAGAACTTACCACACCAATGCCTTCTAAAGCAAAGATTGTTGTTCCAAAAAATACTGGAAGTTCTGCAAATGATGAAAATGCTGGTCTTTCTGATACAGAAGGTAAGTCATCTAGAATATAGTAATAAGTTACACAAACACCAAAAATAAAAAATATGTTTGAGATCATTGATAATGGTGTTAAATGTTTCAAGTTTTTTAGTAAATTCATTCCAATTAATGGTGGTACTATTATTATCATGTAGATTTGAACATGTAAATTTACATTGTAGTAATATTCAATGACCTAAAAAATAAAACAAATATGAATTTTTTTATCAGAATCAGATTTTTGTTTTAATAAAAGTTTAAATAGTATTTCTGTACATAGTGTATCACAAAGTACTCCTGGGACTTTCATAACCTACTCTATTCGTGAAAATAATGGAAAAGTTCATATAAATAAATTACTTAAAAAGTGACTGCATGAAATTGTTATCTTAAAAATAAGGTTATTTTAATTTTTCTGTAAGTGTTAATGGTTTGGAGCAAACACCAAATTAAAATTCTATCAGCTTACCAAAGCTTACTTTGGCACAGCATTATTATTTTACTTTTTACACTTTTTTTAACTTGGTTTTGTAAATATTTTTATGCAAAATTTTATTTTAGAACTAGTACAAACTACTATTTTTTGGGCCTGCTTACAGACCTTTGGGCTCCTGTGGTAATCTTTGTATTTACACTGATTATGTATTTTTTTTTGTATGCAGCCTAAATAAATAAAAAACATTTTTTATAAGTAAAATCAAACTCTTCACTGCCTTTTAATTAAAATACTTAGGAGTATAAACCTTCATTTTAGGAAATAATATCAAACAAAAAATAGTATATTATAAAGTAATATCCTTTAATAATCCTTTAATATAAAGTAATAAGAATAATATTAAAATTATATTACTGTTAGATAATTGTCTTGAAAACAGAATCATCTGAGGAAATAGAGGTACAGAAATGACTGATACAGGGATGTGTTTCGCCTACCTCAAATAAAGCAAATTCAGAGGAGGATGTAAAGTTTACTTAGGGAAATAACTGGTATTTGAGTAAATGGGAGATTTATAAATAATTTTGCTATGCAGATGACACTGATAATTGCTGAACATCTGGAAGATCTTGAAAGATTAATGAACAAAGTGAGAACTGTGTAGTTAGAAGTGTAAATTATGCCTTAATACAAAAGCTGAAGATCATGAAAATCAATTCTTTAAAAGCTATTCTTATAAATTGGCTTGCTCAAGCTCAATCCACTTTTACAAGAACAAGGAGGATACTTTAATTTATGAGCCTTTACAGCTTAAGGTCTGACTTGTTACATGTTCAGCATGTTACATGGTGTAGAAATCTGGACTCTGAATCTAGCTGCTTAAACAAATAAAACACTTTTGAAGTTGCTTCTTTACGTTTGGATATTCTGTAACCTTATGAGAAGATCATAGGTGCTCAGAGCTACAAACATGAAGATTTTAAGGATATAACAGTAATAAACAACAATAACAAGAAATAACAAACAAAATAAAAGCATAGGAGGTAATATTTAGAATATATTATGCATGGTGAGAAAAACATTGGATTACAGCTTCTAATCTAGAGGAAAATTTAGGGAAGAAATGTCAGACTGAGAAGAATATCGAGGTTGAGAAACTTAACAGAGCAGCTTAGATGCAATTTCAATCAGCTGTTTAAAATGTCAGTATCAAAAGTAAAGGTTAGTTCTCATGACTGACAGCCTTTGAAACAAAGGTGCCACCTAGAAGAGAAAAAATGCTGCCAACATAAAAAAGACACTCACATGAAACACTTAGGCAAGAAACCTGAGGCTTTATAAAAATAAGGATAGGAATGCAGAGAAAAACATTAATAGACTGTTTCTTAGCATAACTATAGCTGTCTAGAATGAGGGAATATATTTGCTCTTTGTATATTTTGATAAAAATAAAAGAAATGCAGAGAAAATATGCAAAGAAACTGTTGAGTGAAAGCTAAGGCTTATTGAAATGCGGAAATATGTATTTATTTTTTTACCTTAAGAATTCAGATTAATTTTCTTGAATTTTCAAATAAATATTCTTTGAAAATAAGAATAATATGAAGGTATGGTACCTTCATAAAGTATATGAAGGTAAAATAGCACAATATTACTGTGCTATAACAATGAATAAAGCAATGATGATGGCCAAAAACTGAAAAATATCTTCAAATTGTAGTATCTAAATAATATACTTTTTTTAATTTAAAAAGTCTTCCATACAAGATATATAGAAAAAAACTTATAAGGGACCGCAGGTGAACTTCCACAAAATAAAAACAAGAATAATTGTAGTCAGTTTACTTGGTAAAGACTTCAAAACTGCTGAAAAAAATAAATGGATCAAAGTGGGAACATTTTTATTGAAGTCGATTAATGCTGATATTGGTCATTGCAATCGAAATCTTCTTTCCTATCATTTACCGTAAGAAACTATGAGTGGAAAATTGATCCTGAGAGGAGATTATCTTGTATTAAGGAGAAATAAGTAATAGTAACTTGATATTAATTTGTGTTTATAAATTGTAATAAATTACATTTAGTTTTAAATAGCTTTAGGCCAGTTGTAGGTGATTTTATTCTTATTTTAATAAAATATATTATTAAAAGGCAAACAATTGAAAAATTTTGTTCAATGGATTTTTAAAAAATTTTTATTAAGCAATGATTTTTTTTAAAAATCACCTGTTTTAATGATTTAGCTACAAATAAGACATATGCACAACAAACTCCCAGCATCTCTAGTACCAGTCCTGCATTGATAACATATCTAAAACATTAAAAAAAATTAACAAATTAATGACAAGTAATAAATAATACCCAACAAGATTATTAAATTCTTTTTAATTAAATTTATTAAGATTTCTTCTAGTATTGTTATTTATCTCATCAATATTTAAATAATAAAAAGGGCAATTTATATACTTACCAGTACTTACCCTGCAAATTTTGAAAATTTTTTTAAACATACTGGTCCCTCTAGAAATGCTAATTCTGCAATCTTTCGGAATCCAATTGCTGGAATTTTATTTCTTTTACATAAAATATATGCACTATTTACCTGAAAAAGAATTTATTTTTCATTTTAATTTTATTATTTTCATAATATTAACTTAATTGTTACTGTTTTTGTAATAATTTAGCTGCTGCCTTTTTTTTAATAATAGCTTTAAGTTCAAGAAACCTTTTTTTAAATAAAATGTATTTAAAATTACTGCTAATTTATTTCAGCTTCAAGATGACACATATGGAGATCATTTATTTACAGCAGTGCACAAGTACTGCTCATAGAGTTGTATTGTTTGTTATCTACAACCAGTTTCTAGGTGTAAATAGTGCCCATTTCTAGGTGTAGATAGTACACCTAGAAATGCCATAAAATTGATAAAGATTAGTGTTACTGATAAGAATACATGTGAGTATTGGCTGCCTGTAAGTATGGCAACACACTCCTCATACCTTTTAAAAGTAGATATACAGCGTCTGTAAATAAACTAATAACTGGTTCAGAAAAACTTTTCATTTACAGTCCATTATACATGGACTCTATCACCTTCGAAATAGTTCCCTTGGGAAGCCAAGCAATGCAATAATTTCAAGCAACGCAGAAATTATCCAGAAACCAGAATATCCTTCAGATGGTCAATTACATTTTTTTTATGTTTTCTACGTTCCAAAATGGTGTCCTTAAGGTGCTTTTTTAAAGTTCGTAGCAGGAAAAAGTCACAAGGACTCAAGTCAGGTGAATAAGGTGGTTGAGGAACTACAGGAGAGTTCTTCTTTGCCAAAAACTCATTAATTGAGAGTGCAGTGTAACAAAGTGCACTGTCATAATGCAACATCCAGTTGCCTTTGATGGCTGATCTCATGCAGGCAACTCTTTTCTGCAGTCTTTCAAGAATTTCTTGGTAAACATATTGATTTACAGTTGGTCCTGTAGGCAAAAACTTCTTATGGACAATGCCATTACTATCAAAGAAACAAATTAGAAACAAATTGTTCTGATTTTGCTCATTTTTGCTTTTTTGGATGTGGTGAGTTTGAAATGCCAAAAACTAAATTAATAGAAACGAAAAATTGATAATTCATAGCAGAAAACCCAACCCAACAGTTGGGTTTAATGAAATTATAAAACTTTGATACTAAAGTTGTAAAATATAATGACTGGTAATGAGAATGGTTCAGAAAAACTTTTTATTTACAATCCAATTATACATGGACTTTATCACCTTCGAAATAGTTCCCTTGGGAAGACATGCAATGCTTCAAATGGTTTTTCCACTCTTAATAGCAGTGTTGGAACTCAGAAACTGGAATATCCTTTTATACTCCTCTTTTTCCTTTTATACTCCTTGCTCTGGCAATTTGTTTCTGGGTCATACTCAAATTCCATGATACATCTTCAGTAATAACATTTTTTAGAAAATCAGGATCAGTTTCAGTTTCAACTGCTCAAGGAGATCGTGGCACTTATACCCTGTTGTTTTTCTGTTCAACAGTGAGGGTTTTTGGACCAGTTTTGCACAAACTTTTTTCATGTCCAATTTGTTTGTCAAAATTTGGTTCACTGTGGTGTGGTTCAAATTCAATTTTTCAGCAATCATTCTGACAGTTAATCATTGGTCGTACTGTATCAAGACTCTGATTCGCTCAACACTGTCATCACTTTTTGACATTAACGGTCTTCAAGAGCATGGATCATCCACAACTGATTCTTGGCCATCTGAAAATGCATTAAACCATCTAAAAACTTGGGCTTGTAACAGAGAGTCATCTCCATAAAACATCCTTTTCAATTTTGAAAAAGTTTCAGTAGCATTCTCACTGAATTTAACATAGAACTTGATTGCATAACATTGCTCATATCACTCATTTTTGTAACGCACAACAAAAACTCGTTTCACGAAAAGTTTGTTTACATCTCATGTGATAACAATAGACTAAAAATATTAATACCTAATATAACAGCTCTTCATATAACCATATGTTTACTAGTAATTTTACAGTGTTGCCACTTTGGCTGCCAAAAAAAACTAGTCTCATTACTTTATTTACAGACATCGTACATTGGTATAATAGGTGTCACCATAACAACCCACCAGGTTGGTCTAGTGGTGAATGCGTCCTCCCAAATCAGCTGATTTGAAAGTCGAGAGTTGCAGCATTTGAATCCTAGTAAAGCCAGTTATTTTTATTCGGATTTGAATACTAGATCATGGACACCGGTGTTCTTTGGTGGTTGGGTTTCAATTAACCACACATCTCAGAATGGTTGAACTGAGACGATACAAGACTAAACTTCATTTACACTCATACATATCATCCTCTGAAGTATTATCTGAAAGGTAATTACCGGGGGCTAAACAGGAAAAAGAAAAGGTGTCACCATAACAGATGTGTATGGGTGGAGAGGTCAGAAAAAATAAAAATTAAATGAGCCAGCAGCCTACTTAATAGATGTTTAGTGTGTCAACTAATTAATTGATGGTTCATATGTCCTGAACAACAAAATTAAAGATTACTTATTTTATCTTAGTACAGTGTGGCTGAAAATAATGGAAAACTGTATCTGTATTTCCAAGGAAATAGTTCTCTTCACTCCTTTTCTTTTTTATAAAATGCTATCATGTCTTTTTCTTGGGTAAAATATTCCAGAGTAAAATAATCCACCAACTGGATCCCTCCAGATGAGAACTACTAAAGAGGAGAAGTGCCAAATTCTAATAAAATATAAGAATTATGGCATTCTTCAATTTGGAGTGAGATTTATTAGAAGTTTAAATAAAAGTGATCAGCTAAATAATTTAAACCAAAAAATAAATTAATGGCTAGATATATTAGGAATTTCTGAGATAAAACACAAAGAAAAAGAAGATTTTGATCAGGGGATTGTAGGATAATTAACATGAAATAAAACAAAAGGCCGATAAAAGTTTCAACCGAAACCGGAAAGTTTTGGAAGTCTGACCCTCTATTTGAGAAACTACTTCTTAGGAGAAAAATAAAATGGAACTTTTATGTTTGCAAGTACATAAATAAGAATTGTGTAAAAAAAAATATGGTACTTCTTTGTTATCACACTGACAATTGTTTTTTAATGCAACTTCTACAGATTTCATTAGAAATGAATAATAATGTTTATTTAAGGTGGAAAAAACTTTAATTTTTCATCTTTTAATAAAAAATAAAAATTACAAAACACTTTCAATTATGCTGACTCTGTGTACTGATGAATATACGTATATTAACACAACCTAACCAATATATTTATATTCTATTTAACATATATATATATATATATATATATATATATATATATATATATATATATAAGCATACAACGTTAAATAGCATATATACTATATTTAACGTTGATTAGACAAGATTAGCGAGCAAAGCAAATGTAGGTTGGTTAGGTTGTTGATATACATATGATTCATTACTTCATGGAGTCAACATCATCTAAATAAACAATCTATGTTCGCTTCACTTGCTATCAAACATATTTTTTTAATTAATAGATTGTTTTTTGACAAAGAAGTTGCATAAAAAAAGTTATGAAGTGGAAAAGATAACAAAACAATTACCAAGATTATTCTACTACAGTAAAATTTTGAGGTATGGGCCTCATGGTGACTGTATCTTTACATCCCCTTGACCAATTGTAACCAAAATTAAAAATTATTACCCTCTGAGTAAAATTCCGAGATACAGGTTTGTACCTCTCTGTCCCGTTCACTGATTGCAGCCAAAATTAAATATCATCAATGCCCCATTTACAAAAATCATCTTGCCAAATTTTATACAAATTGGTCCATCCAGTCCAGAAATATCAAGCAAAAGACAGGCTGTCATACATATATATGTATTAATGGATGTATTATGTGCAAACATCCTCCCAGAATTTTTTATTGCTAAAATTGTATATGTATGTATTTTTTTATTAGAAGAGGTCATGAAACATCAACACCAGCCAAAACCCTGAGAAAATTTGACCCTATTAGCAAACTCTCCCTTGTATAATATTCTGTAGCATTACAGCATAATTATATAACCAGGAAAATAGATGAAAATACAGTTGTAGGAGATAATGAATAAGAAAGTAGGGCAAAGAGTGTGCTACTGCAAGCAACACAGCCAAAAATTATAGTAATGAGAAATTCAAAGCCCTAGCCTGCTATAATAGTGTAAAGTTATACACCAACCTTTTCAGAAGAAGGTGAAGAGGTAGAAAAGATGTATGAATAAATAATCTAATAAAATATATAAAAAGAGGTAATTTTATAGTACTATACCGTAATAGGAGAAGGGAAAGAGGTTGGAGATTACAACTATTACTAGTTTCCGTCAATCAAATGAAAAAGTTTTGCTTTTCGAATTTAGTTCTGAGTATAATCTATCAATTTTAAACACTTTATTTAAAAATCAGAAAAGAATGTGCATGTAGTTGAGACCAGGAGATCAGGTAGATTTTACAATGGTTAGGTAGATTTTGGAACTACATTACGGACTGCAACACATACCCGGGAGCAGACACTAATTTTGATCACAAATTAATAATGACAGATAATAGATTGAAATTTAAGAACTTAAAAAAAAAGAAGAGAACAAAGAGATGTGGTATAGACATACTTAAAAAAAGAGTGATATCTTCAGGTCCAGATGTTACTATAACAAAAGATTCAGTTGAAAATTAATGGATAAAATTTAAAAAATGAATAATTAAGGAATGAAAGAGATATTAGGTAGAGAAGTGTCAGTAGATAGAAAGCCATGGATAATGAGAGATAAACTAAAACTGAAGAATGAACACAGAAAGTGCAAAAATATAAGAAAATGGATAAAGGTAGATAATAATATAGACCTATAAACAGGGAGGTTAAAATGGTGAGTATATTGGTGTTGGAAGAGGTATACTAAGGTAATGAAAAATTAATACTGAAAAGGTAGATGGATGAAGCATGTAGAAAAAAAACACATTGGGAAAATTAAACCAAGACATTAATATCAAAGATGTGAATAGAAAACCTTTGATACAAAGAAGTGAAAGAACATGTTGAAGGAATACATAAAAGGGCTAAATAGAGAAGAAAAATTACTATACAAGATTAGATACAAGAGTAGATAAAATCTGATTATGATTTCAGAGAAGATTCTATACTGTGATCCAGATTTGATAAAGCTGTAAAGTATTTAAATGAGAATAAATTTAAGAAAATGTATGATGCACCATCAACTTACTTTGCAGTTTGGGAAAAATTGGACTGAATAAGCCTTTATACATTTGTATGCAAAATTTATGAGACTAAAATTTAAAGAAAATTCAAACTTAAATATAGGGAGAGTCTAATTACGAAGGTAATTAAATGTGATAGGAAGGAGGAGGATAATGAAGAATTAGACATTAAAGTAGTAAGGGAACATAACACACCAAAATTACGATTTTATTATTTAGGTAGTAAAATTAGAAAAGGAGGATAAAGTAATGTTTATATCAAATGCAAATTGGCACAAGAAATTTCATTAAAAAAATAGATCTGTTAGTATCAAATATAAATCTAAGAATTACGAAAAGGACATTTTTGAAAATGTTTGTATGAAGTGAAGTGTTCTGCGATAATGAAACATGGACAGAAAAGAAAAAAAGATAGGAGAACCAGAAACCTTTGAAATGTGGTGTAACAGAAGGATTTTGAAAATTAAATGGATTAATGAAATTCAAAACCAAAAGGAGATAATTTTTTTTCTCCTATCATATTTTACATATTAAACAGATAATTATGGATATAATAAATATTTTGAGTTAAGTAGTAGCATAGAATAGAGAGGAATGGAGTTTACCATTAAAAAAAATATATAGTACATCCTTATAAACACGGATTATAAGAAATACAAGTCACAGTTGATAGGAATTCAATGCCTTCAGTTGCAAATGAAAACTTACCGATACCAAGTTCTATAAAGTCTCTTTTTCTCAAACCCAATAATTGTTTTGTAGTATATAAAATAATACCATCAATGGCTGATAAATATTCTGTTAGGTTTGATGGTATAAATAATAAGATTCTACAAGAAAGTGCATGTATGATTTCGAATAAATTTTATATTTATCTCAAATCATGTTACTGATAATTGATTCTAAACTGCATCAAATGAAAAGTATATTTTCATTATATAATTTAGAAACATATTTTTTTAAGTAATAACCTTTTTTATACAAAAACCAATAAGGTTTCAGGTTTTGAAAATAGATTTCATGTTTTTCAAACAAAAATCTAGATATCAATATAAACAAATGTATTAACAACAACAAGAATTATATATTCATAGATATGCAAAAGGCTTTTGACGTAGTGGAGCATTCAGTTTTATTATATAAAATGGAAAAAAATGGGTATTAGAGGGATTGTTAATAAGAGATTTTCAACATATGTGCAAAATAGAATTCAATCAGTTAAAGTTAATAATGTACTAAACAGGCCAGGTAAATTATCTCATGGAATTCCACAGGTCTATGCTTGGTCCCATCTTATTTCTTATTTATGTAAATGATTTTTATAATGGAAAATTTAAAGGTGAAGTTGTTGGACATGATATGGCAATCTGCTATCGATCATTTAGAACACAGAAATTACATACTAATATCGTCAGTGACCTCAGACACATAGCTAATGTTAATTAGAATTACTTTAAATGTTCAAAATATGTTTTTGTAGAAGATTTTTGTTTTAAGTTTTAAAATATGTTTTGTTTAAGATTTAGGGATCATATAATTGATAATCTAAAATATCATAATGTAAATTGTGTGGATGGAAACTTACGTAACTGTGTATCTATCATTCAGGTTTATAGTGTTAAATATCTTGGAATGACCTTAGATAGCCAATTGACATGGAAGAGTCATGTTCATTATGTTAGAAATCTCATTGGTTTTTGTAAAAGAAAGTTTTATTACTTAAAAAATACATGTCCAAGTTATATAATGAAAATTTTGCACTTTTCCCCATGTGGAGGTGTTAGTATCCCATTGGGCGCCTCTCCAGGTTGCAGAAAGGGGAATGTTCACTAGATATAGTGGGTACCAGGGAAGTAGAATATCCGGACTGGACAAAAACTAACACTGCTGCCTTGTAGTTTGAAGTTGATTTGCCAAAGACTAGTACAGAAGACCCAGACATAAAACTTCCTGGTCCCAGTTTGGGGATTAAGGCATTCGTCCAGCACCCCATCACTCATAAAAAGTTTATTTTTTCATTAAAAGTCATAATAGAAAAAAGCCAGACCAGATTACTCTGAAAAAATATTGGATTCATCAACGAACAATGAACTTTGGAACATGGAATATTCAGGGGATTAGAACAAAGCAGAGGGAGGTTTTCCAACAGTTAGATAGGTTTGGAATTAATATTGGACAATGACTGAAGTAAAGAAGGGTAAAGGAAATGAACAATAAGGTAATTATTGAAGTTCTATAGTGGAATGTTGCTATGAGTCAAAATGCTACGGCAGGGGAGGCATTATAGTAAGGAAAACTTTTAAAGAATATGTAAGGGATGGAAAGAAGTAAGTGAAAGGATTTTAAAAATGGAATTTAGGATTTGGTGTCACTTGATAGTGGTGATTGCAGTCTATGCTCCTACAGATGATGCGGATAGTAATACAAAAGATGATTTTGAGAAGAGCTTTGTTGATACCCTTACTGGAATAAGCCAGCATAAAAAAATATTGATTTTGTGGGATTTAAATGTCACAACAGGATGGAAGAAACATGATGAGATAATATGAAGGTTTGGAGATAAAGTTGTAAATGATAATCGAAGATGGTTGATTAATGTGTGAGAGACATTTTGCAGGTAATGGACTGATATTTTCAACATAAGGAGATTTGCTAGTATACTTGGGTACAGCCTACTCAGAACCTGAAATCTATTACTGATTATTTGATTCAGAGACAGAAACCTCAGTTACCTACCAATGATGTAAGGGTGTTCAGAGGTACTGAGTGTGGAACAGATCATTTCTTGATAAGAAGAAAAGAATGTATACAGTTTAAATATAGTATTAAAATCCAGGAGATTGAAGCAAAAACTGAAATAAGAGATGCAAGGTACAAGCTAAAGCTGTTGGATCAAGAGTAAGTCAGGTTCTTGTAAAAGTTGTGGTTGACAAAAAAGATTACTGATCGTAGATGAAAGGAGAGTGTGGACGAGAATTGTAGCCAACTGAAAGGTTGTATTCATGGAGCAGTGAGTGAGGCTTTAGGGAGATAGACAAATCGGTGATGTTGGAAAGCTGTAGGAATGAAGGTTTGGGTGGCTTGATTATGGAGAAGAAGAGCGCATGTGAGAAGTGGTTGGCTAGCAAAGAATGAAGGACAGAAAGTTGTATGCAAGAATTAATAGGGAAGTAAAGAAGGCAAAAAGTAGATATTTGGGAAAGTAGATGTGAAAGAATCAAAATGTATATATATATATTTTTTTTTTTTATAGGGCGAAAAACGAGCGGTCGTTATCATCGCCCGGAAAATAAATAAATAAAAATAAAAGTAAAAGTAAAAGTAATTAAAACTTAAAACTACTATCACAGTAAGCAAAATCCGGAATGGGTGTAAAAGGCCCATTCTCAGATAACAAAAATACTAACATGTAACTTAAAACTACGTTAAAAACTATCATATTAAAACTAAATAAAACTTAAAACTAAAAAAAGGGATAAAACTTACAACTAATATCACAAAAATCTTACAACTAATATCACAGACGAATTTAAAAAACATAAAAAAACAAAAAAAAACAACAAAATATGAATATATATATATAAAACAAAATTCCGATAGGGAGTGTAAAAGGCTCGCTACTCGGATAACAAAAACAATACATAAGACTAGAGTACTTAAATTTTTTGTATTAACCCTATACTACGCAAAAACAGAAACATCCGGTTTAAAACCTCTTTATCATTACGCAAGATACCACGGATGTTACTGGGTAGTTTAAATTTACGACGTAATGCCGCATAACATACGCAGTCCACGAGTATGTGGTGCACAGTCACGTGGCAGTTGCATCGTGTGCATAGAGGTGGTTGTCCTCTTATAAACAGGTACTCGTGTGTGACCCTCGTGTGTCCTATCCGCAATCGACAGAGAACTACTTCCTCACGCCGGGGTTTTCTGTATGAGGAGTCCCATGATAACACAGAATCTTTAATCTGACGGAGTTTATTATCAATGGTAGCCGTCCAATCACCTTGCCACCTTGCTCTTAATAATTGTTTTACATAGTTTATGAAATCAGAAGTAGCAACTCGGGTGGTGAAAGGAGGCTGGTTACATGCTTCTTTGGCAGCGGAATCTGCATGTTCATTACCTGGAATCCCTACGTGGCTAGGGACCCAGCAAAAACTTAATTCTGTGTTGCGATTATTCAACTCAGCGATTGCATTATAAATTTCAATGACGATAGGATGTTTAGAATAAAAGTTTTTTAAGGCATGGAGAGCACTACACGAGTCACTGCAAATAAGAATTTTTCTATATTTAGGGTTAATGATGTTTAGAGCCTTATTTATAGCGTATAGTTCAGCGGTAAACACACTCGTAATACCGGGGAGACCAAACATATAAGTTCTCTCATTGACAACAAATGCACACCCAACTGTATCGTTTTGTTTCGATCCATCAGTGTATACAACCGCGTCTGGTTTCATCCTGGAGAGAACACACTGAAACATTTGTTGAAAGACAGTAGATGGTGTTGATTGTTTATTGTATGTAGTCAGGTCAAAATTAAAATTTATGAGGTTTATTCTCCATGGAGGATATGAGCAAGGATACGTAGGAAAGAATGACGGTGTGTCAACATTTATATGCTGCAGCAGACGCCAGGTACGGACACCTACAGGTGCAGTACGACGTGGATGGTCCTCATACTTTCCTAGATTAGGATTTCTAAAGACTGACTCAAGAACCGGGTGATTTGTCTGTCCTCTGAGACGAAATGTATATTGGTGGCAGTTGGCATGGGAGGTTGTAAAGAGCTTGAGGAAGGAAACTCGTGAAAGTATAATAAGTGTCAATGGTAAAAATGGATAAATGGGAAAGATATTACGGGGAAATGCTGAAAGAGAACTGTAAGGTTGTCTGGTACTGAGGGTAGAAGGCAGGAGGTGGTAAGTGGAGTAACAGAAGAAGAGAAATTTATAGGGCAATGAGAAAGACAAAAAAATGGGAGATCACCAGGTCCTGGAAACATTCCAATAGAACTCATTAACAATAATCCAGAGAGTGTAATTGAAGTGTTGCAGAGTATTTTTGATGGTTTTCATATTGAGGGGCAGGAAATGCCAAGGGAATTGAGAAAGAAATGGAAAAATGAGAATATAGAGGGAGATAGTGATTGGATAAGAGCAGGCAGGTTTTACAGCAGGGAGGTCATGTGTAGATAATATTTTTATTCCGAGACAACTTTTGAGTAAAAGAATAGTTAGAAATGGGAGACCCACATGATTTTCGTAGAACTAGAAAAAGCTTATGAAATAGTGGCAGTGAAGAAATTGTTCTAAGTTGTTAGTAATTGTGGCCTTTGTGTGTAACAGCAATTTATGACTTTATAGGAATCAAGTAAGTGGTATTAAAGGGGGAAAACATCTGTCAAAGTTTTTTAAAGTTAATAAGGGTTTACATCAAGGTTACTGCCTTTCTTCCACGTTAATCTTTATTTGGATAAGGCACTGGAAGAATGGCAGATAAAATGTAGAAGGATGTGAGTGGAGGTGGATTGTGAGTATATGTATGTATATGTTGCTGTTTGCAGAGGATCAGGTCATCATAGCATCAGATTAGTTTGATATTAGCTATATGATAAGAAAATTGATGGAAACCTTTATTATGTAGGGTTTGAAAATAAATTTTAATAAGAATCTAGTGGGTGGTGCAAAAGAACATTTGACTATAGATGGGAATATCATCAAGGCTCATAAGGACTTTAAGTATCTTGGCTCTATATTATCACAGGAAGGAAATAGTAGATAGCAATCACTGTGTAGCTTTCGGGTGGATGGTTATTCAGAAGTACAATTCTTCGTGGTGGTTTGAAGGATTCTGAAACAACTAAATGTAACATTTAAACGTTTTAAATAATAATAATTTTAAATAAGCATTTTATTGCATGGATCAGAAGCTTGCGAAATTAGAAAAAGAGATGAGGGAAGATTGTGCTGTGGAGATGAGTGTAAAGCTCAGGAGTTGTGGAGTTTCTAGAATGCATAGTATGAGAAATTAGATCAGAAGTATCGGGGCAAATGATACAGTGATTGATGTTTTAGAGGGAAAAAGACTACAATGGAATGGGCATGTTCAGGAAATGGAGGAGTATAGATGGCCTAGGAGGATGTTGGATTGGACTCCAAGAGAGAGGAAGTGGATGTCTGGAATGATGGTGATGATGAAGAGAAGGAATTTGGAGGAGGGCAGTTGGTGGGCTAGAAGAGTTTGGTAGTAGGGATGCAAGAGGTGGCCTTTATAGCTGTAAACACTCACCTGGAAGACGAAGAGTAGTAATTTTCTCTTTTGTAGTTCAGAATCAATTACAATAACATGTTGGGGAAGGTACATTTAAATTGGTTGAGCCATTAACTATAATCTAAAACATATTGTGAGGTTGATTGCTAATGAATCCAGGGTAAATTCATCATTACCTATTTTTAGAAAATTAAGAATATTATCTCTAAGACAATTTTACATCTTTAGATGAATGGATAACTTCCCTTTAAGAACAGAATGTATTGAAGGAAAATATAATATCATAGAGTCTGGTAGAAATTAGGGAAAAATTATTATTCCTTCCCAAAAAGTGAAAATTTCAAGATTGTATGTTTATATGGCTTCTAAGATTTATAACTCAATATCTGATGATATCAGGGAAGGTGGAACTTATTCTATGAGAAAAAGTTCCCTTTTAAATAAAATATTTTAGATTAATGATCCGGAGCGTTTCTTCTTGTCAACTGACTGATTGCCATACGTATGAGGTTTGACTGGTTTGTTGTTTGATGAATATTTGTTAATCGTTCTGGCTTTTCATGTTGTTCAATATATGTGATTTAACTTATGTAATGATATCGATCGTGATATGACATTTTTCTTCTATAATTGAATGGTTGATTTTTAAAATTTGACTACAGTAATAAGGGTCAATAAGTCAACTAAGTGAAATTCTATAATTCTTCAATGGGGAATACAATAACTTACGGTGAATACCACTTGTTACCTCTTTAAAGTTAGTATTAAATTGATGTTTTATTTTTACTCTTATTATATTAATTTACTATATTGCTAGTAATCTCTGAAACAGGCTTGCCTCTAGAGGTACCCAATTTCCAATAATTTGGAGTGTTGTCTAAACTGTATTATTAAGAAATCTAAATTAATTTTGATTGTATGATAGAATATTAATTATGAGTTGGTAATATTTGATTTAATTGTAAATTAATAAGTGGCTTATATACTCACAAACAATGAAACACAATATGTACAAATTATTCCAATTACAATTGATCCTATTAAACCTGTCCATAATCCAGCACTTTTAAAGGCCATTGGCATTGCAAGAATACCAGTGCCTAAACTTGCTTTCAGTAAATGTATTAGTGTTTCGAAATCTCTGAAAAATATAACAATTATTAATTGCTGGGTTTGTTTTCATGCAAAGTGAAATTTATTTCTTACTTGTTACAGGATTATTATCTTTAATATATTCTAAAGAAACTAGAATGTTATCCTAAAGAAGTTGTTCAACCCTGCATACCTCTAATCCTTTTGTCAAAGGCTCAATTAATGAGGATTCATGACTGATGTTAGTGTTTGTTTTGCATCATTATACCTTATGAATCGCTTCTTGGCCTCTGGCCCCATGCTGTAAAACTTGTGTTTACCGCTACCGGTAGCGATAGTTTGCTTTCTACAAATAAAGCATGACTATGTTCACGTCGTCGGGGCTGACAATGATCAGTGGCTGTCAGTTAACCTGCGCTGCTGTGGAGTTTGCGCTACGCAGCCGCGTAGTCTGTAGCAACAGTGCTACTGTCAGCTTAGGACATTTCCTTTGTTAAATTGTGTCTCCATTTCATAAGTTCATGAGGCCAAAAAAATTTTCTAAATCCTCTGACAGGTTCAGAAAGCAACTTGCTCCGACCTTGCCAGTGGTCTTAGGAGTTTTTAGCTTTTGACTTCTCAAGCAGGTTGCATGAGAACGGACAGCCTTGCTCTGGAAAGAGATCGTGAAAGCTCACCAGGTCTTGAGATAGGTGATAGTTTCATTCAGTCTGAAAACACAGTGACTGGCATTTCAGTCAGTGCTATTTCATTTAAAGCTGCTTTGGAGCAATCCAGAGGAGGTTGCTTGGACGACTTGGACCTGGTAGCCGGTGATCCCTTCCAGCCGAGAAGGTCAATCGGCAGGTCTTTGCCGAGAGCCCGGTCCTCTGCAAAGGAGGTCTCGGAGGTCTCCACGAGCGTAGTGGAGCGTCCTTGTGCACGGGGAGATTGCACTAAAAGTCCTGCCGAAACCTCTGCGTCGAGCTGTGCGGGGAAAACGGTAGTTGGAACTGTGCAGGGCGAGCGAGGCTGAGGAGGGTGCAACCAGTCCGAAGGGCTCCTCCTCATGAAGTCGAGGGTGGTAAAGGACAGTGATGTGGTGGTCGGCCCTAAGTCGGAAGTCTCTGAGGCAAAGTCTTCTACAAGGAGGTCTAGCTCTGGGGCTGATGGTATGGGGAGGATCGAGGAGATGCGGTCTGCATGGACTAAATTCTCCTCAAAGAAGGAGTCTCGGATATCGGTGGAGGCTCGACAGTTAGTCGACTCTTACCTGTTCGAGTGTAGTTTGATGGTTGCTGACCTGGCTTTAAAGTGTAAAACCCTCCAGGGCACTTGATACAATTGTGTCAAGGCTATCGGACAAGATTGACCAAGTGGTGGAGGGTTTCAGGGTTTTCAAACCGATGACAGGTGAAGCTCTTGGCGAACTTCACAAAACTATTAAACGGGTGGAGGCGAAGGTTAAAAAGGCTACCTCCTTTGCCGCGATAACTGCCACACCTAGGCTTAAGGATCTAGTCCACCGCTGCCAGTCCAGGCTCTAGCTGCAAACATTAAGAGGGCCTCTATCAAGGTGGTCCCGATCACACCTGGTCCGGGGCTTTGGCAGCAATGACGAAGCTAACCCTGAAAACGGTCCTGGACCCGAGGAAAGAAAAGTTCCAAATTTCGAAGTTGTAAATGAGCAGCAGGTGAAGAGGCTGCTGGAGGCCGACGTTCTTAAGAAAAACAGGCTGAAGGCTCAGTTGCTGGCCGAGCGGAGGCAGCAAATACTGGTCTACGATTTGCCGAGGGCAACGAGGGAAGAGGAGCCCGAAATCCTCAGGGCCAAACACAGCCAAAATCCTGTGTTGGATATGGCTGTCGAGGACTTCCTCAAGGGAACCAGGGTAGTCCGGCAGTTGGAGCGGAAAGAGGCCCCAAAGAGCCACTGGATGATTGAGACCTTGCCAAAGATCCGGCAGGTCTTGGTGGCCGGTGGCCGGCTGTTCTTTGGGTGGACCTCTTGCAGGGTTGTCGATCATATACAAGTACCCCGGTGCTTCAAATGTCATGGTTTTGATCACACCTCTCTCCGCTGTAGAGCGCAGTTGGAAATGTGTGGTCATTGCGTCTTTGCTGGGCACAGGGCAACACACTGCAAGGGCGCGAAGAAAACCAGCCACTATAGACCATTCTTCACGGATCATCCAGTTGGTACGGAGATCCAGAAAGGAATGTATTCTCTCAAGTTCCCTAACAGCTCGTGAACGTTCTACCTCGTGTCTGGGACAGACGTAGAGGATGTGGGCCACTGTGTCATCAGTCCCGCAATCCGGGCATTGTCTCGAATCCACCAAACGAAACCTAGCCAAACTCGCCCGAAATGCACCATGCCCGGAGAGAAACTAGGTGATATACCGATTGGGGGAGACTCATCTAATCGCACCTAAATTAGACAATACAGGAATTCGTCCACCTGACCTGCCAAGACGCAAGGCACCGGTCTTCAATCTTCTACTTTCGTTCTGACGTCAATAGGTTGTTTACCTTGGAAATGTAGCGTTCCTTATGCTCATTAGCCAAGATATCTACTGGTTTGACTCCGGCTATAACACAGACTGCCTCCCACGAGACTGTTCTGTAACCGTCTATAACAGCCAGCAAGAGGAGTCGCTGGGCCCGCAGCAAAATATCCGCGCAATACTGAAAAGCCATGTGGTGAGTCCAGACAGGCGCAGCATACAGCATAATAGTTTCGTTGACACCTTTGTAAAGGATACACATGGTACGGTAATTCAACCGCCAATTGGGATGATTGACTCTACGGATTCCATAAAAAGCATCAGCGACCACTTTGCTACATTCTGTAGATGTTCCTTGAACCGAAAATTCTCATCAATGATGATACCCATGTATTTTCGAGTCGTAACGTACCAAATGGGGAGACCAGCCATCCGAACCCGGATTCGTCGGGATGCAGCCAATTGGCCCTTAAGCAACATCATTGTGGTTTTCTCTGAGCTGAAAATTATCTTATGTTGGAGACTCCGCAGTCGAAGTGTCTCACAAACACGAGCAGCACAGGGCAGCTAACTGCCCTAATAAGACCGCACCTGCAAAGTGCGCTCCCTGTGCCTTGGTGAAAGGCTTTGATGCCGGATACCGGGTCGGGGGCAAGCAATGCAGGTCGCACGATTCAGGCCGGGCGAAGATCGTGAATAATACGGCGTATGGCAACGCTTGAATTGGGGGAAGATTTCAAGGATGGTCGTCACCATATCGAACGCTTGTGCCTGGAGCAGTTAAACCTGCATCATTCTCGGGTGGCCACCGATAAAGCCATGAGGAACTTGAGGAGTACGAACTCGAGGTTCTCTTGGTCCAGGAGCCGTACACGGTCGGGGATAGGGTGGTCGGCTTCCACGGAGTTGATATTATTCAATCTTGTGGGGGACCCCTTACAGGGGTTGGAATGGCGCATGAAGCACAGGGAGAAGGTGGAATTGTTGACGGAACAACTTGGCCGGGCCATCAAGATTGACTGCGTTAGAGTATCTGCTTCCAGATGATACTGAGGTTGATGAAACCTCCTATCATCGACGTGTTCGCAGGGAAGTCGTAAGTTTGCGCTCTGAGAATTTGTCTTCAGAGATTACTGAGGCGGAAGTCCGTCAAGTAATTTATAGCCTGATCCTCCCCCTGTAGGAATAAAGCCCCCTGGTATGATGGTACCACAGTGGAGCTCCTTGTTCGCACGCTGCCAGTAATTCTTGGTCCCTTGACTAGGGTTTTTAATAGGATGCTTTTTGCTGGACATTTCCCAGCGTGTTGTAAACGTGGTGATGATTTGAAATTGCTCTTCAAAGGTGGCGACAAGGACCGCACTGTAAGTTCTTCTTACCGCCGTCTGACGCTCTTGCCTTAGTAGGTAAGGTTTTCGAGAAGGTCTTGTACCTCCGGATTAATAGTAGTTTGACTTCTAACCACATGCTGATGAATGGCCAGTACGGTTTTCGCCTCGGCAAGGGCACAGAAAACGCAATTCTTAGAGTAATGGATCTGGCTTCGTCCAAGTATGTACTCGGCGTCCTTTTGAACATATCCGGAGCCTTCAATAACTTGTAGTGGCCCTCTGTCTTGTTTCAACTTCAGCAGCATGGGTGCATGCCAAATGAAATTAGAACTCTCTCGAAAGCGACAGAACCGTTGTCCTTTGCAACAGCGGCTCGGAAGAAGGAAAGACCCTGTCAAAAGGTTATTAACAGAGCAATGTTTTAGGTACACTCGTTTGAGTGGTTGAGTTCGACTCTCATGCGGTTGCGGATGCCCAGTGGCTGACGCATCGTGGCTTATGCCGACGATGGGTTGCTACTGGTCGAGGGCAACTCGCGTACCGAGAGAGCTCAAGGCGACACAGGCTTCTAAGATTGTGGAATGTTCAGCATAAGATGGTTTTCAATGCGGAGAAAACCACTTTCATGTTTCTTAAAGATCGTCTAGCCCCGACCCGTCACCCTCGAGTCGTGATGGACGGCCTTCCGATTAGGTATGTCACCGTTCAGAAATATCTGGGTGTCATCCTTGATGAGAGGACCTTCAATTCAAAGAGCACCTTCAGTTTTTCGCAAGGAAGGCCATTGATGCCTTCTTTGGTGTTCGTAGAGTCGTCCATCCCAATTGGGGTTGAATTATCGTACCATACATATTCTTTACAAAAGTGTCTGTGAGGCCATAATGTACGCTGCGCCCGTCTGAGCTCATCGTTTACAATTCCAATGCTACAGGGACATCCTATTGCAAGCTCAGCGTCTTCTATAGTTAGCTGTTGTCGGTGGATACAGAACTGTCTCGAGAGAGGCAGTCTCTGTGATTGCCGGTATTAAACCCCTTGACGTTCTAGCTACGGGAGGTAGCAAGCGGTATGTTTCTAGGAAGGGAGGCCTTCTTACTTCTGGGCGTATGCGAGAAATCAAAGACCAAGGTTTTGACTCTTGGCAAGGTAGGTGGAACGATCCTCCTACTGGTCGATACACGCATGGTATTTTTCCAAATATTAGGGAGCTGCAAGCAATTAGGTGGGTCTCCCCTAATCGCTTCAGAACACAATTCCTTTCAGGGCATGATGCTTTTAGGAGTAATTTGGCTAGGTTTGGTTTGGTTGATTCGAGCTTGTGCCCGGATTGTATGGTTGGTGATACTGTGGACCGTGTTCTTTATGTTTGTCCCTAGTACGAGGCTGAACGTACCAGAGTTGTTAAGAAATACGAGAGAGTGGATTCCTTCTTTGATCTGCGAGTCAACTGGAAGACTCGCAAAGAATGGACTATTGTGGCTGGCTTCCTCCGTTTCTTCGCCCTGAGCAGTAAGGCTAAGGGGTATAGAGTAGCAGCCCGGGTGGCTAGGGACAGCCTGGACAGTTGATTGGCCGGAGGTAGGCGTGTTGGCATCGACCCACGGTTAGATAGAATTTGTGGTGATTATTATTGAATGTTAGCTGTCTGCAGGACGGGACTGCACTGCCGAGGGCATGGATTCTCATGCAGCCGTGAGGTGTAGCGGCATCTCGACGATGGTAGTAAAGCAAGTAAATGTCACGCGGGACTCTGCGATGGAGCTGAGTGGGAGTAGTAGGTCTGTCCGCCTCTCCCTTGTAGACCAGATCGGAGTCCGTAACTTAACTAAGTCAGGGGTATGAACTGAAGTTTGAGTTCACTAAGGGAACTAGGACTAAATTTTGTTGTTGCAAACGATATTTTTGGTGGTATGTTGTTTTCCAATTTGCCTCGAAATCTATGAGACATTTACAAGGAAGTGGCTCAGTAAAAGTAGAACTAGGCGCGGGGTTCGTGCTTCCGTGAACTTGGTTAACTAGTTCAGAGGGCAATGATGTAGGACATTCAAGATGTCCGGACGAAGCCTATAGCGAAGCCAAAAGCCAAGTTTAAAATCACTGATGTAAATGTCTACCAAGGCATTTACATCGGTGGCATCCCAACAAGACCTGGCTTATTACTATAAGATGTTAAAAGTTGTAAAAGATGTAAAAAGAGGGCGAAAGACGTCTCCAGTAAAAGCCCATCAGGGCTAGGAAGAGGGGCGGGGTGTGGCGACTGCGGAAGCATCACAAGGGGGGGATGTCTTCCCCTATGGCGTTGGGATGACCATCTGTCAAATATAGCTCCAAGCCCTATAGGTACTTGCTGACATTTAGCGACCTAGGCGTGGCAGCAAATTGCTGTCCTTATCGGAATAAATTTTAATTTATTGACGTCATATATTTTAATATGTAGAAGGGGTGCGCCTACCCATTTTAGTAACAAGTGAGCAGTGGGACTTCCAAGGGTTGTAGGGCACCACGCTTATTCCACTCACGCAGTTAGCTAAGCTCTAGGAGCTAATTAGGATATTGGTCGCTAAACCATTTTGAGGCACAGTAGCCGTTTGTGGCACGGAGATTCCGTCTTATACTTTAGGGCGACCAAATGGGGTGGTGGTGGGAAAAATGCCAGACAAACCAAAACCAAAATACCTTATGAACAATATTTTTTTGTGTAAAAAAACTCTTTAACGTTTTGTTTAACTCTTTAACAACTTTATAATGTGCAGTTTAATTATGTATATACATTTATTTGTATATATAAAATGAATTGGTTTGTTGGTCTAATCAAATAATAGTAGTCTGATAAAAATTACATATATGTACTTTTTAATTTAGTTTAATAATTTAATTAATAAAGAGATTATAAAAAATAAACATGAAGCTAGGTTAAATTCCACTTTTTTAAGCTTTCTCTGAATTTGTAAGATCCAGGAAATGGAAAAAAAATTAACAAAAATTAGAAAATTAATTCAAGAAAATTAAAATAATTAAATTAAATTAATTCAAGAATCTAAATTTTAAATTTGAATATTACATTAAAGTTAAGAATACAAACTGAAGTTCATATATTACTGCAAAATTAAAGGAGCAAACAAAACAGTCTAAATATAAATCTGTCGACATACAAATCTGTTTGTATGTCACAAATCTGTTAACATTACCACAAATCTGTTTGACAGATGATTGTATGAACAAATCTGTTAACATTACCACAAAGTTTGGTGTTGATCTAAAACACTTTTAATTGTAACTGATAAAATATTATCTTTCATATTAGAATGGAAGGATAGGCCTTTTTATCCATATAAAAATAATGAAGCAACTTTTGTGTGAATGATGTAAATAATTAGCTATATATGGTAGAAAAAATTAACTGCTCATAACACAGACAATTAGTTTTGATTTATAAAAAGGTATTGTCATACTTCAAATTAAGAAACAATAACAATAAATCCACCATATAAGTAACTGAAATATGCAAGTATTTTTCCTAGTATCAAATTTTTTTGTCATCCATAGTTACAAAACTGTAACATCTTTAAGCTGTCAAGCCATCAATTAATTAACATTTATAAGCTGTTCTAAAGGGACAGCTTACAAATTATACAATCTTTTAAAATTCATAAATTATGTAGTTAATTAAAAATATTAAAATTTTGGAGGAAAACTGATCCCTATAAGAGAACAGAGATTAGACCATGCTTCCTGAATCTTATTAACAGTATAAATGTACTAATCCGTTAATCACAGAGGAAAACTTACATATCAATTCAGTACATGTTAAATTTGGCAGTTCATTTTTCCCATGTTAGACGACTTTACATTTTAGAGATTCTGTTCAAATAAATTTGGGGACTTACTGGATTATTAACGAAACATTCCGCCTAAAACTATATAAATTTGAGACAGTTCTATAGTACATGAATTGGATAATGTGTACGAAATCGAAACGGAAAACTCATTTCAAAGCCATAAATTCACATAGTGAACGCGTTTCGTACTAAACGAACAGTACCGACAAATCGCTCAGGAGTACATGATAACATTCTGCATGATCCCCCTAGCGTCATTCTGGAAGGGAGTACTTTGTCGTCCCAGTGCCATTACAATTTGAAATGTTTGTATGATATTATTTTATTAAAATACCTCTACTTTAGTAAAACCTTTTAAGTATACAAAATGTTTTATTCTTTGTTAATAGTTTGACAAAATATGAAATTGCTGAAGAAACTTCTTTTGTATTAAATAACCATTAACCTTTATTTTGTTCGCTGATTAGAAAGATAGAGGGAAACTGTCAGATGTATGATGGGAGCAGTGGGGTTCATTTATCTGTTGTAAAATTAAGATGTGATTATACTTAATGTTATGTTTAACGTTGTGATTATACCATTTTTTTAATATTAATCTGTGGTGAGTTGAGAACTGAAATATTTTTCTTAAACTAATCGTTAGAATTTTTATTCTATTTCAAAATAGTCATTTTTTTCCTAGATTTGAATACTGTTTCAGAACGTGTATTTTTTGGGTGTAAAATGAAGGCTTTGGAGAGACTTATGTATTGTTTTAAGCTACTATCCATGTCACAGACTTAAGTTTTGCTTTTATGGTTACAACTTCAAAATTATCACATAGAAGGGATTCTGTGACTGAGTAGAACTATTCATTATTTTTGTTATCTTTGATAACAGGCTGAATTCGCAAAATTGCCCGCCATGTTACTGTAGATGAAAGTTTTGCCTAACAATTCATATGTTGTGAAAATCTTTTCTAAATTTGTTAGTTCTTTAATGTTTTTACAGTTAATGCTGGAAGTTTAGGTGAAGCCTTAGTAATATATAATAATTCTTTATCCCGTCAGAATTAAAAAGTAATGATTCTGTTAGAAATGCAACTTAAGTTAGATTATTTGAACTACTGTTTGTTATTTTCCTTTGCTTAAAAATTTTATTACTTTTTTTTCATAAAGAATATGTTATCGTGCAAAAACTCAATGTAGGAGTTTGTGTTCTTCATTTTAGAAGAATCCTTTTATTCATTTAAAGTGAAGTTTCAGACAGCTTACTAATGTTATAGTTTTATAAGTGTGTGGATGGCAAAAAGTTTGATATTGTGAAAAATTCTTGAATATTTCAGTTACTTAGGTGTTTGATTTATTGTTCATGTTTTTTTTTTTTTAATTTGAAGTTTAACCTTTTATAAAACAAAGCTAAATGTCTATGTTGTGAGCAGTTAATTTGTTCTACCTTATGTTGCTAATTATGTCACTCACACAATTATATCTTTTGCTATATTGTTATTACTACGTATTACCATCTGCATAATATTTTAAGGTTAAAAACTTTCTGTTGTAGAATATGTCAGTATTTATTTTTGATTTAAACTTAATTTTGTAATATTTAAACTACCATTTACAAAATTCATAGTTTTTAAATTATAAAGTTTAAAGACTTTTTAGAAAGAAAAAAGTAATTCAGTACTGATAAAATTAAGGGTGGTTTTCATAAATTGAAAAAACAAAATTAAATTTGATTTTTTATTTTGAAAAATATTGTATTTTTTTATTTAAAAAAAACAAAAGGATTGTGTTTCTGATATAGAACCCACTGATTTGTGAATTGCAAAACTACTACAGTTATTAATTTTACATGTATTTTGCATTTGTTGATGTAAAACAAAGCATTGAAAGGAAAAACTGTCCACCACAAAAAAAAAAATCGGCTAGTTTTGATTCTGAAGGTATGTTTTATTAGTTTGAAATTTGAATGTAAAGTTAGTTTTCCTTAGGCTTTCTTGTAATTTTTTTTCATCCGATTTTTTTTAATTTTTAATCAAATGATTTTTGGAGATAAAAACTTTTTTTTTGTAATGGTTTTATTTTATATTCATTCTTAAATTAGTAACATTTAACCAAAAAAATAATTATGCTATAAAGAATTGTTTTTAGTGGTCTATTATAGGCTTGTAAATATTTTCATGAAAATTATAAACATGAAAGAGTTATACAAACTATGTAGTTTAGATACCTTGCATTTATTAGATAATACTTGTTATTAACAAATCAGAAAATGTAACTTATATTTTATTCCTGTTACTTTTAATGGTTCCTATAAAAATAGCACTATGAATTGAAATAAGTAAGAATATTCATTAATTTGGTTTTTACAATAAAAATTAACCTTGCCCGCTCTTCACAGCAGAGAATTAAATTAAAGGTATATACAATATAGCTGAGTAATTTTAATGTACCCTAAACTTATGAAGTATGAAATGAGAGCTTATACTTTAACTAATTGTTTTCATTTCTGATTATTGTAAAAGTTATGTTATAGATAGATTAAATTTAGAGATAAAATCCATAAAGTGCTGATACCTGTTTTATTATTTTGGGCATATTGATTTGGTTAAAAACCTAAGTTAACTAATTTAAACTGATACTGCTCTTTTGAAAAGTTTATATTGGTTAGAAATATTGCTTTTATCTGAGCACAGTAAAAAATATAATAAACGTATTAATCTAATATTTTATAAAACACACACACACACACATACATATATATATAAATTTCTAGTAAACAATATCTTACTTACGTAGTTGGGTGTAAGACATTCCGATGTGCGTAAGGATCATAGTCATCTTTACTTTTAATATTTTCTTTTTGATTTTCCGGTTTTTGTGGTGTTGACATCTCTGTTTCATCCATGATAGAAAATCTGTTAGATCATATAAAAAACAATTTATATTCTTTTTAAATACTGTTTTACATGCAAGCAGATCTTTATCACCAAAAGTTTTGTTAATGTATAAAAATGGATTAATGGTTATCTGCATACTGTAGTCTGTGATTTCTGCTCTAGGCAAATCAGAGTTATAAATTTATTTATCTAAATCAGTAAAAGAAATTAAGATGCTTAAAAAAAATTATTATCAAATTAATGTCTGGTTCAAGCTGGGAACATAATGACTATTCATTCAAGATTATGTAATGTTATCTTTATGTATCTCTTATCAATATAGTGAATTGATTTTATTAAAGAATGATTGTTGGTCTTTAATTATTTTTTTGTATATTTATTTAAAGCATCTTTCTCTTATATCTAATTTACTATTTATTTTATCCAAGTGAATTTAAATATATTAAAAGAAAGACTTTTTGCCTAATTTATAGACAAATAAGTTTTGGATAGAAAGTTATGTATTAAAATATTATTGCCATAATCACTATTTTTTTTTATTTCCAATTTTTCTTTTGTTTTAATTTTGAAATTTAATTCAAAAACTATTTATAGACAAAACTCATAAATTCTGTCAAAGTATAACTGAGCTGCACAAAAACTGAACTATATTTCTTTTTAGTGTAATGTCATAAGTAAAATAAATTTTTTGTCCAAACATTGCCATCTGTAAATACCAAAAAGTTGCTCATAAAAATCTTTAATTACACACTTTAACACTTATACTTAAGTCATCTCTGCTCTATAGGTAATAAATTAAAAAGAAACTGGCCACAAAATAACAAACAGGGAATCCTCAGGAGTTATTGTTTGATAAATATCATACCTTCCTCACATTTGAAACAAAAAAAAATTTGATATCAATTGGTCAAACAGTTTAGAAAATATGATTGCCTCCTCCCCCCAAAATAAAATGCCAAAATATATAATTTTTTAGTAACGATCATTAAGTTGTAAATTTAATTTTTTAATAAATAACTTTATTATTTTATTTTTGTTATTAAAATGTAAATTAAATTCTTAAAACAATTTTAGTATCAAAAGTTGATTGATATTTTTCCCGAATTCTATGTTATAAATTTATAGAAGAATCAAAATTCAGTAAATAATGAGGCTTGCTTGACTCATGGAAGCATTGAGATATTGCAAGTAAGGCACTACAACACAGTTATAAAACTGGAAGCCACAAATGCAGCATAAACACTTTTCCACCTGAATAAACAATCAAAGATCAACAGACTCCAGAAAATCAAAAGGATTGGAAGAACCTGCATCAACAAAAAGTACCAGAAAGATGGGCACTGGTGGATTGTGCCCAACAGTCGTGTACAAAGAGTTAGAATCCATCACTGATACCTTGCATTAGAGGAGATTAGGGTTCTTTGGACACATCATGAGGATGCAAGATTTGAGACTTGTGAAATAGCCGGTGCTGTACAATGTCGACTCAAAAAAACACCAAGACAGGATGCAGATGGATCAGAGGATCTGAAGAAAATTGGCCTTACATTAGAAGATACCAAACACAAGATAAAATTAAACAAAAAAAATCAAGGACAAAAATACTTGCTTCTTACAAGAAAGAAACTCACAACATGAATATTTTACTTGGTAGCGACCAAGTATTCATCAACTGCATTCAATCAATGCACAGGTGAGTATGAAGAAAGAATAAAGAGAAATAGTACTTTCCTGTCTGCTTTTCTATTCTTTCTATAACTGAATGTCATCTAACTGCAATTATGGTGTATTCATATAACTGGATGTTCAGACTGTTAGGGTTCTACTGTAAATCATTAGAATTCATGTATTTTTCAATTTTATAATATTCTAAAAATAAATATCCATTTCATAAAACTAATACGTTAAATACATAACAAACAGAACATGTTTGTCAATCATGATGGTCGTCAGAGATTCTAATGTACAAAGAAAAAAAGACAAGAAGGCGTTTGACCACCTTCTATCTTACAAAATATAGTGTATTTTGTTAAGCATAATACATGGTAAATATCACTTATTCTAAAGGATAAGAGTATTAGGATAAGTGTAATGCCCAACTCGCATGGAAAGTTAAACTAAGTTATGCTATAGTATGGTATTAAAATTTTGGTGGTTTTACACTCATTAAACTAAGTTCCTCTTTTCTCTTCTAAATTCACTATAGTTTCTGTTCAAAGCCAAGAATGATATTCATCATTCAAAATGAAAAGTCATGGTTAAGAAACAGCATCATTAATTTTAATTTGTGATTAGCTCATGTTTATTAACTTTTACCGTGGATGAGTCAAACAATTACCTTGACACGAAAACTTAACTCTAATTAAGATAGATAAAAATTTGATATAGATTAGATATGGTGTACAGTCAATTCAATAGTAACAAAAATATGTACCTGCCCTGGTTTCCCAAATGATCTTTCTTTGTGTATTACTGACTACATGTGATGCATGTATCTAACTACAACTTATTAACATTTAAAAATGCATGTTGCATAAATACACCTTCATCAAATTTCAAAATTATAATCCATTGTCATTGAAAAAAAATGTCATCAAATTTTTATCTATCTATTATTACTATGTAACAAGCACATCAGATAAAGATATAATATTATGTATATTTATGAGTTATTATCAATAATGATCATATAGAAAATTAGTTTGATTTATTATGACAGTTCTATACTAAATGAACAGTTTATAGAAATAAATTATTATTATTACTTACATGATTGCGGAGTCTCCATTTTTTTGTGTCATCACTCATCAAGTTCTTTACTGAAAAAAAAAAAATCAAAGCTGGAGTACGTTTTTGTAGAGTATTTGTGTCTGTGTGTGTGTTGCATTTTTTGCATTTTTTTGCATTTAATTAGTGCACTGGTCAATGTGTATATGAATTATTTGAATTTTCAAAAAAAGTTATATAAATATATACATTTTTTTTTAGATGATTATTTCACCATATAAGCTTGAAAAGCTTTTTCATGGGAATATTGATGTAGGAGTTTTGTAGTAAAGAGCTAAGCCTTACGAGGATTTAAATCTGGATTAAAGATAAATTATTGCTCTGGAGGTTTTTATTTAAGACTAATTTTTAAAAATTATTTTTTTACATGAAAATCAAAATTTTGAGTGATGTAATTCCCTTTTAATGCAGCATGAAATTTGTGGTAGTTTGTGATTAATTACAAAATTTTTGTTATATGTAAGGTGAAAGGTGTGAGGACTAGGCAATGTTTTTGTTGCATGGGTAAGGCTCCCAAGGTTCCTGTTAAAGCTTATCAGGGCTAGCAACAGGGGAAGCATCACAAGGCGGGTGTTTTCCCCTACAGGGTTGGGATGCATGGATAAGGCATTGAACTGTATCTCTGAATTTACAGCTGTGCAATGCATGGAACTTCTTAAGGTATATCATACTGGAAATTAAATGATGTAAAGCTTACATATATCCTTTGCATGTAACAGTCCTTAATTTCAGTGATCCAAAAGAATTGGTTCATTAAAGATGGATTTATCTACTTGAATTTAGGAATTAAAGACTGTTGGATGCAGTTTCATTTCATACTGTTGATTCTTATTAGTGGTTAATGCCCATTGTAGGAGTTGTGCCACTTAAAGAAATTCTTTGTAATAATGTACCAATTTTTGTTTCTATTACTGTCTTTCTATTACTAAACTAATCTTCTGACAGGCAGTGTGCATTGTTTTAATTTTTTATTTACTTTTAATTGCTTATTTCCTGAACAAGTTAAAAAAAAAGAGTAGTAAAATTTTTAATAAGATTGAATTTAGTTTGTATAGAATGCTTTCAGCTGAGTGTTGTGGGTCTTCTTTAATGAATGTACTTATTTTATTTTGTCAGTAATCTAAATTATTATTTTATTGAATTATGTAGATTTTTAAATTATTTTCATTAAGAATACCGATATATATTTTAAAGGTGTTATGTATTTTATCATGTGATTTATAGTTTTGTGTAGTTAATAATACTAAATGAATCTGTAATTAATTATAGTCAATCAAATGATTTATATATCTAAACAGAGTTATTTAGAAGTCGATAAATAAAATTAAATCTCTTAAGTAATTATTGTTTTTACTACTGCTACTACTATTATTCACACAAACATATTGCATAATTTCTCAGATTAATACAAATTTAAATATAATTATCTTTGCTGTGGGTAGAGGAAATTAATGGGGGTTTTATCTCCATTTTTTCAATTTAATGAACTTCATAAATACATTAAAAAATTTAATTAATATGTTTTCCCCTAAGTACCTTTGTTTTTTCATTTTAAGTCTTAATTGAAAATTAGAAAAAAAAATCCTGTATAGTCCTATTAATTAGTTATTTTTTCTTGTTGGAAAGTATTAAAGAAACATTTAAATGATTTCCAGTAATATTTGAAGAATATATAAATTTATTGTGTGGTAAATCACTAGAAAATAAAATGAATGTGATAATAGCTGTGAGTGTCTAGTAAGAAGTTAAATTATATTCCCTATTAGCTTTTCACATCTACAGTGTCTCACTGAACATTATTGTGGAAAATAAATCAAAATATTAAAAAATAAAAAATAGATTGACATCTGTTGAAGACATGTTTCAGAAACGAGTTTCTAGACAACTGTGTAATTATAAAAAAATGAATATAATTTTGTTCTGGATGAGAAACTAAATGGTGTTGCTATTTAATGGTTAATGACCATAGCTGTTGTCACAAATGATATATTTAAATTTTTAATTATTTAATTAAAATTAATGGAACTTTTGTCTTCCTAAACTTTTTTGCACAGAATTTTGAACAGGTTAAATTCACATCTATTCAAGAATTGCCTTTAAGTAGTGAATAAATTGGTGTTTAGTATGCTTTTGTTAAAAGAAAATTATTAGACTGATTTTTCTTGTAACATTGCTATAAACATTTTTATTAAGATGTAAGCAAATATGTTACTCGTTTTAGAGCTTGAAGGTGGTATTATAATATAGTAAATGATACTGCAACAGTCAAAACTATTTAATTTTTTTTTTTAAAGTTTTGATAACTGTCACTTTCAGAATGGTTATGCCTCCCCCAGGTCTCTTTGATTTTACATCAACAGTTTTTTATTTTTTTTTTAAAAACTTTGAATAATCTTTTTATCACTGAAGAAAAGATAAACATAAACCTGACAACAAATTTCTTAATACTTTCCTAGCATTGGTTATTTATCCTTATATAGTGGAAATATAATTATACATAAAGTTACCTAAAATTTCTTTTTTTGAGGTGGGGGATAATTCTTGATGAAATTTTATTGTAAACTTATTATTATATGTTTAAATAAAAAAAAAAGTTTTAAAAATTCAAGAAATAAGTATATTTTTAGTTTTTCTGCTCCCTACCTCCAAAATTATCTTCTAAGAAAACTTATTGATTTTTCTAGGTTTACTATGTTAACATATTCACTGCTGATGATACCACAGTGGTGTCATAGATTGGGATTGCCCTGTGCGCCTGACACTGGAAGTGCGTCAAAGGAAAGGCATTCTTTTATCCTCTCATACTCTTTGTCAGCATCTGGAAGAAACAATTCTTTGGTGGTTGTGTAATTCATTTTTACTTTTTTATTGTTTTACACTCATATAGGCTTTCTTCAAAATCATTTTTATACAACTTCTTGGAGATTATTTTACAGAAAATAAGGTAGGTAAATTTTTTTTTCTTATTAATTTATTTTAAAAATGCTTAATGTTAACTTAGTAACAAAAAATATTTAGGAAATATTTTCCTTTTTTAAAAATTCTTTAAAAATAAACTTAACTAAAAAAAATTATTTTTTAATATTGTAAATGTATCATGGTAAAATATTATAATGTCTAGTTTACTTATAAGATTATGCAATCATAGTTTTGTTATTGTTTTTGACATGAATTTTTTAGGCCCTAATTCATTACTCCCAACTTTTCATTTTATCTTGAAGGAAATTTTGTGAAGTATAATACATAAGTCTTCATTTTTATATTTATTTTATATAAATTTACATTTCTTGTTGAAATTTGTATTTAATTAAATTCTGTTGGCTTAATTTTTCTTCACATTTGAGAACTTTTAAAATTAAAAAAAATGGAACATGATAATATTAGCATGTTAAAAATGCTTATAACTTTGTAATGTCAATATTGGGACTTTTTTCTTTAGTCTTTTAATTTTTATTTGTTTTAGAATAGTGGCAGTCTTTGATTTCTAGAACTAGCAGCTTGCGCAAAAGAACACTAGACAAAATTGAATTTGATGAAGAACTGATGTGTATATTAGATTAATAACTACTTCTTTCGACTATACTTTAATAGCTACTTTTTTCTAATTATGCTATATAATTTAAATACATAATATATGATCATTTCTTAAAATTTAGGTACTTTAAAATAGTCTTTTAAAATTTTTTTGGTAAAGGCTATATTTTTTGATAACCTGAAAAATAGTTGTTAAGAGTATAATAAATTAATTACCGTTTTTACAATAAGTACAAGCTACTTGTGTCAAACTTTGTTGGTTAGTATAATTTTTATCAATTGTTCCAATTTTCATGAACTATAATTTTTATAATCATAGTTACGTGTTCCAAAAAGCTACCTTCTCATAACTAATGGTAGGCGTGCATGTATATATATATATATATATATATATATATTGTAAAAGATGAAAATTAGTTACCATTTATTATCTAATATTTTTACAATTTTTATTGCAAATCAGAAAACTATTACTCAGAAAAGGAAAAGTTTCTATGTAAATGTTTAAAAAACTTTTTTTGGTAAGTTATATTATAATTTCAGTAAATTATAATCTAAAAAGACTGCCTACCATTGTTCAGGCAGAATATTAAACTATAGATTTTAAAAACCACTGAATAATAATATTTAAGAAAAAATAAGAAATATATGCCAAGTAGCAATGTAATGCGCAAGTTGCATAATTGTAGTAGATATTTATATGGCATTTGCTGATGACGCATATGTCACTTGTGCCTTAAATACATAATCTTAAATATGCCATCGCTTATTTTTAAGGTTATGAAACTCTTAGACTTAAAAAACTAGTTATATATTTCTGTGCTATTGTTATATACTAGTACAGTTTATTAAAAAAAGAAATAAGCACAGCAGGTAAATAGAAAAAGAGATTTAGCAATGAATGTTTAAATGGAAGAAACTAAAAAAAATTCCACTAAAAAATGTACTATAAATAAAATGTTATCTATGTTTCTTTTTTGGGGTGGGAATAAATTTTATTATAATATTACTAAAAGTTTAAATAAACCAAAAAAGTTTTGAAAAATTCAATGGTCAATAATTTTAAACTTTGATTGGCTCTCCCACCCTCAATATTGCCCCAAAGAATTTTTTTGAGTTGCTTGCATGTCTTGGAAGACATAAAAAAAAGTTCAGTTAAAAAAAAATATGCATTAAATAAAAAAATATTTTGATTTTTGGGACAAATTTTTTTTAAATCGTAAGTATGCACATATGCGCTGAGCTCCATATAAAGTGGGGTTATGTTTGCAAAATTTTGAGAAGATAACCCTCCCAAAAAAACCTCATGCCCTGGAGATGACCAAAAATATTACTGACAAATTGCCCCATATATGTGAGTGTTCAAAATTTCATCAAAATCGATTTATCCAGTGAAAAGTTATTAAGATTCAAACATGCCAACACATACATATGTATGTGTGTATGAACGTTACCTGTGCTTTTTTTTTATTTTTTGGGATTCCTGAGTCATGAAATGCAAAAAAACCCATATCCAATTTTTTGACTGATTACCCATTTTTTTCCTTGCAGCATAGCTCTATAACTATGATGCCAGGAATGTAAAAATTAAATTGAAAAAATTGTTCAGTGTATATTATGAAAGGTTTACCCACAAATGCGATTAAAAGAGTGAAGCTTGTCAAGAGGTGGTGGATATTTTCAATAATAATAAAATTCTATACTAAAAATAAATACTTTGTAAGTTTTTTTATGACCATAAATTGAAAAAAAGATAATTATTTTGTAAACTTAATTTATTTCCCTGAACAATACAGTTAAGATTAATTCGCTGTGTTGCGAAAACAAAGATATTCATGTTTTACTGTAATTACACATTTAATCATTCATTAGAGATAAGAGAAACCTAATTACATCAGAAAATATCTTTAATTATAAAGCTGTAAATCTCTTTTTTTGAAGATAATTTGGTTAAGTATTTAGAAAAATTTCTGATATTTTACATCAAAAGTAACTGCATACATTATTTATAACCTTTTTTTTTGAATTTTTGTTAA
Source organism: Lycorma delicatula (assembly GCF_047948215.1). Lineage (NCBI taxonomy): Eukaryota > Metazoa > Arthropoda > Insecta > Hemiptera > Fulgoridae > Lycorma > Lycorma delicatula. The sequence continues at coordinate 70,831,390 of NC_134462.1, forward strand.
AATATAATATATAATATTTTATTACCCTCACAGCATCATCTTGTATAACAGTAAGTGTCATTTATCATGCTGGAGGTTTTCAGAAGCAGTTCTTTAGATGAGTTGGATTAAATGAACGTCTCTCCTGTAGTTTTCATTTAAAAAATGTATATTGTTTATAAAGTGCTGATAATAACATGTGTTCAATAAACTGTAATAGACTTGATTTTCTGTTTTTATCAAAAAAAGTAAAACAAATTGTAAGAATAAACTTTTCTATTGCATATGAAAATGTTTGTTATTTGTATTTAGTCATTGTATATGAAAAAAATATTTAATGTCTAGTCTTATACTGGAAAATTTTATCGATTTACATTTCTTATTAATGTACAAAGAGAACAGTAATTACAATAATATACTATATTCTGATGAATATTCACGACGTTGTTAAAAATTGAATTTGGTAAAAAATGCTTGGTTGCATAGACAATTGAATTTTTGCATAGACAGTGTGTATGTAAAAAGTATATTACATTAGTAATACTGTTTTTGGAAGGTAAAATGCAAAAAATGAATTAAATTTCATGTAAATTATACAGGAAGTGACTGTTTAACTTTTATTTGATTAATAAGAAATGTTTATTTAAAGTTATCTATTTTAAATGAACAGAGAATTATTTAATATGGAAATTCAGGAAAAAAATTAAACATCTACTAACAAGAACTGTGAAATGAATTTTTATTTTTTACTCATTTAATATTATATAAATACAGTTAAACTTAGTCATTGTTAACTAAATAAATATGTTTAAAAGTCACATTTTATGACCTCCTAGAAAAATATACATTTAATACACGCATATTTATGAAAAAGACTATTTAAAAAAAATATTGTTACAGGGCAACACAAATGAATATTACCAGTATATATTACCACAAGTGGCAGACATATGATTGGATAGATTAAGAGGATTAATTTTTTTAGACATCATCATTATATGTTGTTAAAAGAAGTGTCTTTTAATCTTGGAATCACTAAAGATGGATTTATGTTGAAAGTGATCACTTTGATTGAAAGAGGGTCTGTGATTTGGAGTCCCTCTTGGATAATCAATGAAGAGTAAGAGGTTGTGTATCCAATTGTACTAGTTAGATTTTATTTTAAATTTAATTTTCTATTAAAAATGTTAAATTACATTAACTTAAGAAAATCCTTCCCACCAATATTTTTAAAATAGAGTTTAAGTCCTTTAAACTATATGGAACATTTTTTCTTGCTTTGAAATATATTAAGAAATCTGTATTCTACATACGAGAGTTAACATTTAAAATTTTATCAAATTCATATGAAATGTTTTGTGAAATTTTTCATTTTTAAGAATTATTTTTCAACGGTTTTGTAAACATTCTTTTTATGTTTTAAAAACATCTGTTTAAATGAGTTTTCTTTATAAAAGTAAGCATATTGTGCTGTCAGAATTGTGATATTTAAAATTTTGTTTTTAATTTAAATTAAAATATTGAGTTTTATTGAAAATTGAGTTTATACATCCTCCTGGGTAGTAATTCTTTTTAGAATGATTTTTTAAATTGTTTAAATACTCTGCAATTTTTTACTATAAAATTTATTTGATTTTCATTATAAAAAAATATTGTAATAAGGTACTATAATTGGTCACAATCAGTTAAAATAAGTAAATTATCATCAGGACAATAATATGTCAAAATATGATGTTAAGGAGAAAATGTCAATGAAAGATAAATTTATTATATTTATGATTAAATTTGATAGCACATATCTAATATCAAGATTAAATGTTACCTATTGATATATGTTTAATTTTACTGATAAAATTATTGGAAGACATAAAAGATGGAAGAAGACATAGTTGACATATAAGGACAAGATGGAAAGTGGACATTAAGGAAAGCATGGAGAGAAGAGGAGATAATAAGATGAAATTGGGAACACAGGAGAAAATGGAGGAGATATCTAGTGCATATCTAGTCTGATGATAGATGTAGTGATATCAATATATATATTGATATATATATATATATATATCATATATATATATGTGTGTATATATATATATATATATATATATATATATATATATATATACACACACACATATATATATATATATATATATATATGTGTGTGTGTGTGTGTGTGTGTGTGTGTGTGTGTATGTGTGTATGTGTTACATAATCAAAATATTAGGTAAAAATGATTTCACTATTAAAACTAAAAAAAAAAAGAAGCTAAATATACATAAGTGAAAAGAAGTAAATTCTTTTATTTACTTATGGTACTATTTGTTAGTGATTTTTTATTAAATATTATTGTTTATATGCATACAGTAAAATGTTTATTTTCTTAACTTTCATATGAAACCAACTGTTTTATTGAACAGTTCTTTTGTTCATATTACTGTAAATAATGCTTTTTTTGCCTGATGAGTAAATTCAGAGGTGCTTGCAAAGCTTGTATGTAGAAGTATGAAAATGGAAATTTTATAGTTATGAAAAATGCCATGCCCAACCAGGATTCAAAGCTGGGACCTCCAGATGAAAGACCAAGAAGTTATCACCTGGCCACAGAGATCAACTGAGTTTTTTTATCAGTATACATTATTGATTTATTTATACATTTTATTCTTATAAGTACATTATAAAGGTCACATCAGTAATCCAATTATGTTACTCCACTGATGGGAAAAGGATCTTCTTCCACATTTTCAGATTAAGGAAAAGCCTGGTAAAACTTTGATCAGAGCGTCACAATAAAATTCACATTTTGTTATAAAAAACTAAGATGTTTGAACATACATAATAATAAGTGCACGACAATAGTAAAGAAAATATGGAGGTTCTAAATAAATAAAATCAATTCAAAAAGAATAACTATTTAGAAAAATAACAATATAAATGTTATGTATAAATTATTGAAAAAGGTACAGAATTTTAAAAAAGTTTATTTTATTATTTTGTAAAAACTTCTACTAATATTGGATTTTCTTTATAAGAAAGCTAATGTTATATGATCTAAAATTTTGGCAATTCAAAACATTGAAACAGAAGCATAAATAATACCTTATCTTGTATGCTAAGTATAGTGCTGTGTTAAACTACATTAGTTTTAGGCAGTGATTTTGATGGAGGTGGGTTTTTTAACAGTAAAGGTAGCACATACCTAAATATAGATGCATAGTTTACAATTTTTTAATTTACTAAATACAGGTGTACATGATTCATATTTAAATAACTATTTGACTGGTCATTTTTATAACCTGATTGCTCATTTCAACTTTTTAAGAAGCTGCTAGAGATGTTGTATTTATATTAAATATACATAAGTATAATTGTTTACTAATGTTAAAAGTTGTATTTTATTAAGATGCTTCAGAGGGAAACTGTACACCATTTGATTTTGTAGGAAATAGAATAATTTGATCATCCCATGAAAATTTATTATCTAAATACTTAAATTCTCTAAATAAAGAAACTTGTTTGGTAAGAAATGTTCAATGTTCTTAATATAACTTACATAAACAGCAAAAAAAAAATAAGTTCAGATTTTCTTGTGCATTGTCTTCATCTATGAGGTAGTTATGAATTATAAGAAAATTCCTTATTAGAAAGAGTAATATATGTATTTTCTAAAACAGCTTAAAACTATTTGCAATTATCTTGCTTTAAAAGTCAGTGAATAGATTTGTATTATAAGAAAACTTGTAAGATAACTTAGGTATAAGATTTTTGTATTTGGTTTGACTACTGACAGAAATCATTTGTTTCATTCATTTCTTTCTTTTTCCTGTTTAGCCTCTGGTAATTTCCATTCAGATAATACTTCAGAGGATAATATGTATGAGTGTAAATGAAGTGTAGTCTGGTACAGACTCAGTTCGACCATTCCTGAGGTGTGTGGTTAATTAAAACCCAGCCACCAAAGAACACCGGTATCCACGATCTAGTATTCAAATCCGTATAAAAATAACTGACTTTACTAGGACTTGTACGCTAGAACTCTCGACTTCCAAACCAGCTGATTTGGGAAGATGCGTTCACCACTAGACCAACCCGGTGGGTTTGTTTCATTCATTTAAATACGCTTATCTATACTGCATGAATTTTATTACACTTTCAGCATATTCCTTTTTAATCTTCATAGCTGTTCATACATGCATACATAACTGATAGAAATGTATCAGAAGGAAAATGCTGCTGTCTGGAAAGAAATTACCTTTGAAATTTCTTATTTTCGTGTGTTTTGAGGTCCCTCTGAGTAAAATCAATGATAAAATTTGTGATATGACTTTTTTGTTACTATTTTTTGAATATCTTAAGAACAGTTTAATTTACAATAATTACACATGAAACATGACTCATGTTTACATGATTAATCATGTGTTAAGGTGAATAATTCTGTTAAGGTTCTAAAACATTGATTCTTAAACTTTTTCCACCCACTGCCCACTTTGAGAATCAAACATTTTCTAGCGCCCCTCAAAATTTTTTTAATTTACCATCTGTTAGAAATAATAGTCGCAAATGTGATTTTAAGATATGCTTTTAAAAACAGCAATTGCAATTATTGTTTTTAAACATGGCATATCCTATTTCTGAGTTGAGGTAGATCAAAACTCTTTAATTTCCATATTTATTTGTATCAATACATTGCTCAACGTATTGATAACTAGTCTCATTTCTTCTCTTTCTGCATATTTGAAAGGCATCGTGTCTGTTTGTATTTGACTGTGATAATAACATTTTTGAGTATCATAAAGTTTTTCTGATGCCTATTTTTTTAAATTGATGCCATTAAGTTGAAAGTCTGGAAGTTAACCACTTTTGAATGAAAGCCTGATATCTACAATGTAATTGTATCTTTCTGATCCCAAGATGCAGTGTAAGTAGTCTGTTTAGTCCTGTCCAGTTAATAAGTGAACAATACAGTCATCATTTTGCCAACCTTTATTTGTCATATACTCACATTTCTTGTAATTGTACTTTATTTTTCTTGTGCATAACTGTTTTTCTGTGTTTAGTGCAATGAGATAATTGACAATTTAAGGTCATTTGATTACTCTCTTCTGTTTACTTTGGAATTTGTTCCATTTAAATTCCTTTTTTTTTATTGTTATTCTGGGAGATTTGTGTTTTCCTTCACAGTAATTAAAGTTCTGTCATGCTAAGAATTTTCTTTTGAACTATAAAAATCCTGAATTCTTTTAATTACATCTTTGTCCAATTCCTCCAGGTTCACAGCAGTGCCATGATCTTGTTATTCTGTCTTTCCTTAGAGTATTTAAATGTTGGTCAGGGATGCTTTTAATTTTCTCAGTGGATCCTCTTAACGGTCATATAGATAATTTGAAAAGCAACTAGTCGCAGGTTTATTTCCTTGGGAAGATAGTAATGTCCGTTAACTTCTTCATTTAGCTGAATGTATTTTTGCACATCAGCATCCTAGCAACAGAGCTGATATTTAAACCTACTAATGACATTTCTACCTTTTTCCACAGTGATTGGATATATTGGAGCTTCGATACTTTCAAATAAAGAAGTTTTTATTAGTGCCTCTTTTAATTTAGATGCTTTACACTTGTATTCGTAAGAAAGAGTCATATAAATAATGTAAAGCAACAGATTAATGTCAAAAACAAGTAATTTTATTTATTGCTTCTGCTTAATAGGAGGAATATCTTTATGAAAGAGCTAAGGAACAGTACAATTCTCCCCTTTAGAAACAAATACTTTATTAACTTTAATTCTGACCTCCTGATTAGAAAATTTTTTAAAATAATTTTTATTATAATGAGATGTTTATCAGGATTAGAACAGTTCTCTATGTTTACTAGAGGATTAGCTGTAATAAATCCTAGCTGGAATAACAAAATTACTACATTTTTTTTTATTTGTTACCATTTCAAATTTTCAACTTAAAAAAAATTCAGCCTTTAACTGGTGTTTAAAGTATACCAGAAAGAAAAGAAGTGTGTAAATAATCTTTTTTGAAATCATTTGTGCAAATGTAAAATGTTTTTTTTTTATTTAAAAAAAAAGGTGTTATATTTAATCAATTTAAATTATTTATATTTAATTAGTACAGTTAATTATGGTTGTGGTGTGTGATTTTTCGCTGGATCATTAGGACTGTATCAATTAAAATGATTTTAAAATTATAATATGACCATTGAACTATTGTTATAATCATAAGTAAATAATGAAAGGGTCCACTTAATATGATTTGTTGTATGAAGAATTTACTTAGCATTATGTACTGGAGAGACTAAATTTAGGAGGGGGAAGTTAAATAGAGTGAGAATGGTAGTCTGGGAGTCTACTGTCTTTCTCCCACCATTAGTGATGCCCAACGTTTACTGATCATGAAAAGTTACATAACTAAATTTCTGTAATATTGTGTAGTGCAAATTTACACTCTTAGTTCATCACATTTAATCATGAATATCACAACTTATTTATGAAGTTAATAATTTTTTTTTAATATTGTAATATAATATTATTAATTTAAAATGTCTTTAGAAAAGGTTGTTCAGTTTGTTGATAAAAGTAATTCAGATGTATTTGAAGAAAGTGAAAAAATACCTTTAATCACAACATCCAGTAAAAGACGATCTGATTTAGGGTATGTATAAACGTGTCTGTACATATACATATTTATATATTTTAATATATTGTATACACAACAAATTTAATTTATTTATAATGAAATTAAGAATTAGCTTGAAAATTAAATTTGTTAGTTTTATATGTAAATTGAGTAATTTTGCATGATAAAAATAACACTTAGTCCAGACATTATTTTGGTAGAGTAATTGTATTAAATACACTAAAATTTACAACTTAAAAATTAAAGCCTGCCAAAACAAAAGGCAGTTCATAAAAGTAAACAGCTTATCTATTTATTTAATAACTTATTATGGAACAGATGTAAAAAGAAATGAATGAATTAAAGGTTCATAGTCTTCTGGGGGTCATTAACCTGTAAATATGTATTTTTTATAAATATTTTACATCTTTTATAAAAATTTACTTCACTAATAATAAGTAATAAAAAAAAAATGTCATTACGAAATAGACAAACTTTTAAAGAAAGAATAGATTAGGTAACATAAATTTAAAAAGGCCCTAAAAGAATACTTTATACATAAAGCATTTTATGAGTATTTTGGGAGAGGGCAGGTGTGATAAATACCCTCTGGTTTTTTGGTCCTAATTATGTAAGTAAAAGTCATGTAGTGAATAAATAAAAAATATGATTGTGGTTATTTAGACTGTATTGTGTGTGTGTGTGTGTGTGTGTGTGTGTGTGTGTGTTATTTTTGTATTGTTTATATTGTGAACCTTGTTAAGGTATTCTCTAAACATAATATGGTAATTTTTTTTATTTGCTGTAAGCTTAACAATCTGACAAAATAGTAAGATTTTATTATGGACAATAAAAAAAAAAAAAAAAAAAAAAAAAAAAAAAAAAAACATTTTAACTGGAAAGATTGAAAAGAAATAGCAACTCTCATGAAAAAAGAGTTTCGGGAAATTACATTATTAACAGATGAATTTTTATTGTTTTTGGTAATCCATCTTGCTGAGATTTTTAATTTGTTAATTAGCAATAACTGTAATGTAGTGGAATACCAAAAGCTTTAACCAAATTGTGTTGCAAATTAATTATTGAAAAAAATTCTTGATTACAATTTTACTTAAAAGATTATTCAAGATATATGAGCACAAATGCTTACATATTTTATAGTTTGTCCCAGCTTATGTATGAGAAAGTTTTAAATAAAGCAGGTTTGGTTGGTGAATTTAAATATGTAATGAAAGAAAATGTTTTAACTTTGTTTTATCTTAAGAACTATCTTGCTGACTGGGCGGATTTTTTTTAAGCTACTAGAAATTACTTATTTTAAAAAATACATAACTTTTTTGTTGATTATAATTATTTACATTATAATTAAGAAAGAATTTTTGTTCTTGTTCAGAATTTGAGAATAAATTTATTGGTCATGAATGGTTCCAGCATTTAACATTTCTGTAAAGTATTTTATTAGCATGACAGTTTTAATATGAAAAAAAATCAAGGCTTTATCAGTTCTTCAATATGAATTGTCATATTTTACAACAAAAAAACCATATTTCTTATTAGTAGCTCAGTGAATTATTTATTTAATATCTTACTTGACATATTTAATTAAATATTAAATAGTGTTCCTGTTACGTTATTAATTATGTTATCTTAAATACGTTTGCAAATAAGATTATTTTTATATATATATACAACATGATCAAATTGTTTAAATAATAGTATTTTGTATATGTTGTGTGTATTACATTGGACATGCCTTATTTATGATATAATGCTAAAAACCTTTTTCTTATTTGAAAATGTTTATAAAACGTAATAGCTTGTGGAATTTTGCCAACAACAAAGTATATATAAAAACCAGTTTACAGATTACAAAAAATGCTAATTCTGACCACATTTCAAGGCCGTTTATTTCCTTTTTGCTTTTTTTATCATTTACAAATACTTGCTTTTTTTTTGCTTTTCTTTGTATAAGGAAAATAAGTTATGAATATTTTGCTAATTCCTTTTTTTTTTATTTGTATATTATTCCGTCTATAAATGTATTTTTGTGTTTATAAGAGAATTATGCTGTACTCAAAACACTTTATTTTTGTTTCCTGTTTATATAAATATATAAAAATTACAATGAAATTGTAAACCGTACGGTAAGAGTCTCGCAGACATCATTTCTTCCACTCATAAAGCAAAATTTCTGTAATGTCAAAAAACTGTTTTTAATAAAATGATACTGATATCAAAAGAGATAAGTCACTACATTTCTGTTGTCAAAATCTATTAATTTAGAATTTTGTTTAAAAAAAATACATGTTAAATTTATAAACAATAGATATATAATAATAGGTAATAAACAATATTTAAGCATTCCATATAATAAGCAAAAAATAGAAAAATTTATTACAAAACTCTTACCAGCCTGATTTCACTTGCTAAACAGTAAATAATTTTAAGAATTTTACTGTTTCTGTAAATGAGAGTATGTATTACATATAAATTAAATCAGACCAGTAAGAGTTTTGTAACAATTAGTTACGTAAGAGTTTTGTATGGTTTACAATTTCATTATAATCTTTTTGGATATCACTGTGTTTTTGTTATATTATTTTATTTTTATTTTTTATGAATTACTGATTTTTATCTTATGGATTTATTATTTAAAATTTCTAGAACCTTACCAGCCTACTTATTTCCTTATTAGATTTTCTAGAACAAACAAATTACATTTTTTAAATTTCTTAGCCAATTTTTTTGTTGATAGTCGTATCATTCACTTATGTTTCCTTTCTTAATAAAACTAGTATAAAGATGACCTTCACAAATCGAAGATCCGTGATGTAATATTGCATTTATTACTCTGTAAGTGTAACCCTCGATTTTTATCGTATCTGTGGACACACTTTTTATAATAAATGAACTTTTTTTTATTTCTCCGTCAGTTAGTTCAAATAGTTGTAATTGTACAATAAAAATTTTACCAATCAAATTTATTTCTGTTTTTATAATAAATCTTGTGTAACATTTGCAATGCTTTCCTACTGTTCATGTTTTTAGTGTTTTATTAGCAGCTATAATCTCTTGTAAACTAATACTTTTATTTTTTTTTAATGAAATGATGGGGATTAAAAAATTTGTTTCATCTTCAGTACTTTCATTTACATTGAGCATTTCTATTAAAAACAGCTGTAGTATATTTTCTTTAAAATTTTATTATTTCAAGTACATTATCAAGTTTTTGTATGCTAGCTAGTACTATCAAGCACTGTTGGTGCAATTTGTAAACCCACCTTTTTGAGGAAAAAGTGACATTTCGAGTCCTGTAGTTCATCAAATGGAAGAAAAAAAAGACTAACAAAGTTCAAGGTATTTTTTGAAAGTATTCTTTATTACAAATCTAACTGAACTGAAATATAATGTTTTCATGATTATTTTTTAATTTTTTTTCTCCATTTTCATTTCACTTTTAGGTTAGGTCATGTTTAGAACTAAACATAATTTTTTGACTTTGCCGTGCTGTCCAGTTCTGTGGACTCTTAACCACCAAAGTTCAAATAACTTCTTTATTTCCTGTACATATATTTTACAATTAAATTAATAATATAGTTTAATTTCCTTTTCTTATTTTATTAGTAGATTTGCTTTTAATACAATAGCAAATTTTTTAAGTGCCATTAATTGCTGTTATGGTCAACAGTTTTAAAAGGGGTTTAATGATGTACAGAAATTGATTTATTTAATATGACTTAGGCTGTTGTCATTGCTAAATGAAATTTCCAAAATTTTCTTGGTTTTGTAGAACCACCAGGTTGTAAGGAATGCAGTTTACAATCCTTAACTCTGGACATATTTTTATTAATGCTCTTAAAATATGAGTTGTTAAAAGGCCTACATCTTCTGCAAAGAAGTTTGAATCAGACCATTTGGAGTACTTCCCATTAATTCTTTTTATCTTTGTTATTTTTTTTAGTTTTATTGACCTTAACATTGAGTCCATTTTTGCCCTTAAAAATCATGAATCTTATAATGTTTTCTTAATTGAGATTTAAATTTGTTCTGCTCAAGCTCTAGAGGCCTTAATACTCTAATCTGTTAGTTTAAAATAATTCTAGACAATCAGATATCACGGGAATATTATTTATACAATCTTTGTTGACCAGGAACAAAGAATGGATTATTTGGAATAACAGTTAGACAGTTGTTTACATAAATTAAAATATTCAAGTTATTTATTGTTTGTTTTTCTGGTAATTTCCTAAGCAAACTTTTTCCAAAATTGCTGAAAATCATATGAGATAAACATGTGGCCAATAAGATTCACTGATTTTATTAAGCTTGTTAATGGTGATGAATTATGTAATATGTTGCTGAAACCAAGAAATATAAAAATTTAAGAAAAGGCTGTTTAAAGATAAATTTCTTGCTCTTTTTGAGGCTTCTCCGGTACTGTTTTGTTTAATCTTATGATTATTCTGGCCTAATAATTTGGAGCAATTAGTAATTAAATAAAATAATCATGTATTCCGTAAAAAAAAAATATATATATCATAGTCATCTTTATCAAATCAGATAACATAAGAGACCTACTTCATGTAACAGCACAGTGCTATGAATACAAGAAAGGGTCTTATTATATTATAATAAAAAAAATAATAAATCATGAAAGCACTAAAAACACTAGATAAATAAAAGATGGTAAAGTATAAATAAATTAATGCCCTAATGAAAATAAAAAATTAATTAAGCAAATTATACAGATAAAACTGGTATAAATTACATGAAAATAATTGCTTAAATTTATAGGTATAAAAGTTTATTTTAAATAAGTACATATAAAGAAAAATTGTTCTCTCTTAAAGTATTATTGACAAATTAGAAGAACAATTTGATCCAAAAATTGAAAAGTATCAAGGTGGATTCAGGAAAGGGAAATCTAGTACAGAACAGTTTTTTAGCCTAAAAACAGTCATTAGAAAATACATCTTTGTGAACGAGATAATAGTGATCACCTTGTAGATTTTAAAAAGGCCTATGATTCAGTTGACAGGAAAACATAGTTTAACATTCTTAAAGAACTTGGGACAGAGGACAGATCCAAAACTATTAAACCTAATCAAGCACTCTCACAGTTATAAGTACAAGATTAAATTTGAAGGGGAAATATCTCATGCTTTTGGGATAAAGACAGGAGTCAGGCAGGGAAACGGACTGTCTCCTCTTCTTTTTAGTCTTTGGAAAGCTCATAACAGAATGGAGGAAAGCTTGCCAAGATAAAGGCCTGGAGCAAGTCAAATTGGGATATGCGAGGAAGAATCTGAACATTGATTGTCTGGCCTTTGCAGATGATCTTGCCCTCTTGGCAGAAGATATAGAAACAGCTGAACAACAAATAAATGTTTTACATGGAATAGCCAAATAGCAGGCTTACAAATTTCTGTAGAAAAACAGAGTGTATGACAAATATTAAGAACTTACCAAAATTGTTAGTGACCAGAGCTCGGAAGAATTAAGAAGACAAGCAAATTTAATTACTTGGCTGAAGTTATCCAATCAAATGGAAAAGGAAGCAAACATCATCAGGATCAATAAGATTCTAAAATCCTATGGCCTAACGAAGGATGTGTACAATAAGAAATGGATCTCAAGGAAGGGACAAGATCAGGCACTACACAACGGTAATCCAACCAGGAGTTTTATATGCAACAAAATATGTAGTCCTGAACGAAGGGGAATAGATAAACTGGAACTTGTTGAAAGATGAATACTGAGGAAAATCATGGGGCCCCGAAAAACTAATGACAGTTAGAAATTAAGGAAGAATGAGGTACCAGGAATTAGATAGAATCGCACAAACAATTCATAAGTGAAGACTGGCATTTTACAGACTTCTGACAAGATTAAATTCAAACAGGCTTACGAAGAGACTTTTTGGCAAGCGTAATGGTAACAAAATGAGGAACGTTAAGTGGTTCAAGCAAGTTAAGGAGGACCTAAGAGTAGCAAACATAAATGTGTTGTATTTAAAAGACAGAAGGGTGCTTAGGAAATAAATCTTAGAATTCAAAGGGATCCGAAAGTTGAAGAAAGAATGCTCTAACCTAAAGTGGTCAGAAGAAAAGAGAAAGCAGCATTGTATAAGAATGCAGTTGTATTGGATAGTTAAAACGCTAGCCAGAAGTTAACTTTCTGTGTGGTACTACAGTGACCAGTGTCAAAAAAAAAGAAAACTGTTTATGGAACTGTAGAAAATGTATGAAAAAAAACTAACTAGAATTTTAAAAAATGTACAATGAAATTAAAAAAATTAACTGAAAATAGTAAAAAGTAAATTTAATAAATAATTAAAACGAACATAAATCACCAAAATATTAACAAAGTGTGTTGCAGTAATGATAAAGTACTTAAAAGTAAATTAAAACATTTAAATTCTTAAAACCAATGTTAATGTATTGATAACTTTTATTAATAATAATAATAATCAGTGAAAGAATATCAATTTTCTTCATCTTTTTATAACATCTTTTAATTTCTGTTTATTAAAAATGTTTTGTATTGATTTTAGTTATTTGTAATCTTCATATATTGGCTTTATTATTTTTTTTATTATTTTTAAGCAGAAACCACTCTCTTTTTTATATTTTGGGACATTTCTGTAAGCACAGGTTTCTCTTGGTATTTCCAGGGCAGGTAATTCCTTTTTATCCATGGAATAATGAATATGTAAATATTTATTTATTAGCTGTTAAAGAGTACAGTATTAATTTTGAATTATACTTAATTATTCAGTAATTATTATTATTAGTTTAATAATTCAAATGTTTTGTTTTCAGTGATCTGGAGACTTTGATGCACCTGCTTAAGGCCAGTCTTGGTACCGGTATATTGGCAATGCCTATGGCCTTTAAAAATGCAGGTCTACTGTTTGGTTTATTTGGAACATTTTTTATTGGATACATATGTACTTATTGTGTCCATATGTTTGTAAGCAAATGTTAAACCTTATATTAGGTGACTCTAACATTATTATTACTATTATTATTTTATTTTTAATAGTTAATTTTTGTTGATAAATTTTAACAAATCTTTATCTATTTAAAGGATCTCTTTTATTAATGGTGTTTGTGCAAGTATGAAATTTATTTTCAGTTATCAGTGATATCATTTTTATTGAAACTTAAATTATTCGTTTTATGAAACGTTTTATAGATTTTTTTATGACTGATGTGATGTGGTTAGAAATTTCTTTGTTCCTTACCATTAAGTGTTATTTATCTTTACGTGGCCAGTTAATTAAAGCAAAAGTTCTTGAAATTTCCATTTGTTGTTTACTAAGATTAAGCAAAAGTGCAGTGAATCATTGCTTATTTCAAAATTATTAAGATTAAGCCATTTAAGTGGGAGAAACATCCTGGATTTTTATTTTATATGTTCAGCTGATATCTGACTGATTTTAATATTCATGACGTATTTAATTACATTAAATATGTGATCGTATTTAAAACTAATTAAAATATTTTTAAAATGTACTAAAATTTACTTTAAATGTGATAAAAACTTTACCAGTGTGAGGTAGGTTTCACTTAAAGAAAATTTCTTTCAGAGAGAAAGGATGTTTGTTAATTATGTGTTAATGGTTCAAATCATGTTCATCTGGGATGTTTGTGTATTTTGAACTGGTCAAGTGTGTCCAGGTTTCTTTTGTTAGCATGTATATATAAATAAGATTTTTTGTTGTTATTTGTGCAACCATACTTGTTCCAATGAGATGGCTTGCAAAATTGGATTTAAAAATATTTTTTTTTTGTGATTACATCAATGAGTAAATTTGCTTTCTGTTGTACATAGTACTTATTACTGTTAGCAGTCATGTATTTACACTTCCAGGTAAACTAAATAAGTAAATTTTTATTTGGATCTTTTCTGTTAAGTGATAGCATTTGCATTGTTTGGGAATAGTGTAAACACACATCAGTATGGGATAGAATGACATCATAGCCACACGGCATGTTAGTAATACCACCACCACCACACTGTAATTAATTTATTTACAATATAAAAATGCAATTTTTATTTTATAAAATGAATTTACCGCAATTGATCGGCCACATTCACAATAACAAAACAGCTATTCAGTTCTTGCAAACCAAAGGTGTTCTACACAATATACGCTTTTGTCCTAATGGGTACAAAATGAAATTATACATTCGAGGTAAAAAGTGTTGGGTTTGTTCCAGAAAAGACTGTCGTGAGTCTAAACAGTCATGGAATGTGGCTCATCAAATCACGGTAAGATTTTTGCACTGTCATTATTCATTTACTGCTAGAGAAAAGAATACTCTTCAGTCAAACTCTGTTGACAAGAACTGGGAATGGACCACAACATATGTGTCTGTACACAACCTTATGCATGTAACTGTTCAGTGCATAAGTGCATGTAAATGTGTGCGAAAACAATTTACTAAATAATCCATTGGTAATTAGTGAACCTAATATGCGCGTCGAAATAGACAAAACTTTGGGCAGAATTTATGCCACCTGTATAAATTAACCTTCATATTTTGTATTATTTTTTAAAGCAGTTTTGTTTAGTGTGAATTAATGTAAATGTTATGACTTTTTTGTTATTCATCTTTTTCCGAAGTTTGTGTAAGTGTTTGTTTACTGGTGTTTGTTTAGGTAAATATTTTATTATATAAAACAATCATAATCTTTTTGTAAAAGTAGAATATTGTGTAGAGTCTGTGTAACATGGTTTTGAATGCTGAAATGTTATATTCATTTATTTATATTGTGTTTTTTGAATAGAAACATATTTAATGTTTATAAAAAATCTACTACAACTAACATACTCATAACATCTTCAAATCATGCATCCCATTCACAACTGTTAACAACCAAAACCACAAAAACACTACTCTCATGAGTAGTCTTTGAATAAACTTAATTTTGAGTAAAAGCTTGCTCATATTTGAATAACGGTTTTAACCTTCTTAAATTAAAAAGAGTATTGTTGTAAATTCAAAAGTATTTAGGTGAAATAATAATAACATATATATGAAAAATTAATAAAAAATCACCTATCAACACACAAAAACAGTTAATATAAACGTAACAGTTTATATGTAAAGCTTTCCAAACCCATGGATTCATCTTCAGTTACAGAGTTCTATATCAGCTAATGCATTGCCATCATTTATGATAAATCTGATAGTTGTGATCAAGCAAATTAAATATTGGTTTTAATTAAGTTATTAAAATAATTGCGGTAACTTAAATTATTATTATGTTTAAAAAGTTAATTGGTTCTTTTTTTATTATTTGGAAACACTAGAAAACATATTTAATAAATATATATAATGATTAATGTGTACCATTCACTACTACTACTATGTTATCTACTATACACTTTCAACATGTAACTTGAAAAAAAATTATTGTATTACTACCACACATTTTCCAACATAGATCAACTCAACACATGGAGCTGAAATGGAATAAAGGGCTTGTACGTTTAACATGTAACTTTTTTTAGCAACAATATGTTAATAATTTTATTGCACAAATAAGATTTTTTTTTTATGATTTTGCAAAATGAATGCTATTTTATTTAAGACTTTTTAAATATATTAACTCATCTGCATATAAAATATCTTCAATCCTGATTTACAAATAATGCACATAATCTATATTTTTTAATAGTTTACACAGTTTTTAATCGTGAAATTTTAGGTTTTAAGTTTAAATCATTAAATTTTAAAATCCTGAAAAAACATACTGGTTTTACTTTTGCATTATTGGGGTACTCTTCACATTTTTATATTAATTTTCTTAATTTCTAAAAATTTTTTACTCCTGTTTATATTATCAGTTAAAGGTATTTTTTGAAACTAGAAACAAGTTTTGTTTCTAGTTTATTATTTTTTTGCTAGCCTGTAACATATTTTTCTAATACTAGAATTTTGTTGTACATGGTTTTGCTCATTGTGGTATTTTGAAGAAAAAATTACAGAAAATTTGGTCACAGTTTAGTCAGTTAGACTTGCAAGGCATGACAGCAATATATTTAATGAAGAAGTTCATATGATTTATTATTTACTGTATACTGGTTTATGTAAACAGCACAACAAATAAATATTCAGCTCAAGATTAAGATATCATGCAAAAATATGAATTATCACCCATTGATTATTTAATGATTAAATTAATTATTTACTGTTTCTCGGAATGGTTTTGTTTATTTATTAAAATCAACACATTAGAATCTTTTATAAATATTTTGGTGCAGTATGAAAAGATGACTAATGCATTCGTTTTATATATTTTTATAGACTTTGATGTTTAAAACTTGATTTTAATATAAAATTCAATAATTACATTACATACAGATCATTCAAAAATATTAATAAACATGTATTTTAAATCTAACAAACGGAAATAAATAAACTAATATATATATATCAAATTTCAAATATTATTTTTAAAAGTAATATTAAATATTCAAAAAATATTGAATTAGAAATTTGGTTAACAGACTTGTGATCCTAATTTTAATGTTGCAAGTCTTTTAGTTTGTTGTTGCAATATCCTGATTTATCCATAGGTAATATATATGTATATACATATTTTTTTTAATGGCATTTAATATTTAGCATTAAGGCATGAGCATGTTTTGATATAAAGTAAAATATATAAGTTTAATTATAGAATAAAACAAACTACATGCCTTTAATTGTTTGTATTAATGTGATTTTCATGCATAAGCATAATATATCAGAATTGTGTTTGATATGAAAAACCCATTAGGCAAATAAAATTTTAATGACTTGAAAATGTATATTAGTGGTTAAAGATGAGTAGTTGTCACATAAAATACAAAAAAAAAAAACATGGAAATTTTTAATTGGTGTATTATTATTTCTATACATAAAACTGGTAAGATTAATTTTAATTTCTCTCTTCCAAAATAATAAAATGAAAATGAAAATGAATGAACAATTAGTAGTGTAAGAATTTAAAAAAAATAAAAATCAACCTGCAGTTGTAATAATTTGAACTTAAACTGGAATCATCAGTGTAAGTGATAAATGAAAAAAAAATTACATCAGCTAAAATAACAAGTAAAGTGTTAAACAGGATTGTAATTAACCCATTCACTGTCATAGATTGCATTGACTTGCAGCAAAAGATATTTCTTATTATGCTGAGTTGATCCAGGACTGTCATTCCAATATAGAAGTGACCACTTTACTCATTACCAGAATTTTCCTAGCATGCCACAGTTGATAAAACCATTGACAGCATAGCATGGCTGTCTTGCCCTCCATAGCACTTGCCAAAGGAAGAAGGGAAGAGGAAGGAAACAGTCAACCCACTAGACTGCCTTCTTATCAGGGTTTTTCTCCAAGACCATTGTTGTTGCTACTATATTTACAGTTATTTTTAGATTCTTTTCTGAAAAAAGTGATGTGGACACTACATGACTTCCTATTTTACTTTTTTTAAATGAGAAGCACATGAAATTTTATTTCATTAATAACTTCTGTTATTTTTTCATATTTTTTTATTTTTGTTGTTATTGAATTATTATTTTTGTTAATTTTTTTTTTTAAATCAGAGGTTAATAATTATTAATAAATCAATAGATTAAATTAAATAAAAAAAGAGATGAAGTCTGATTCAAACCAATGTGCCTTCCCCTTGATCCAAATATTTCATTAATTAAAACTTTATTTGGCTGTAACTCTGGAACGAATGAAAATAACTACCACTTATGATATAAGTGATAAATAATAAGTGGTTTGAAAAGCTCTCAATGAGAGCTTTTTACTGCACTTAAGAAAAAGTCCAAAATTCAAAATTTTTGATTTCTTGGACACTTTTCAGTCAATTGCAATCAAAAAAGGAGGTGCACAACTAGATGTTACAACAGTCCTAAATCTAAAATTTCAACATCCTACGGCTAATCGTTTTTGAGTTATGTGAGATATGAACAGACACATCATCAAAACTACTCAAAATGAATTCAGGGATGGTCAAAATGGATATTTCCATTGAAAACTGGAAACCAACATTTTTTGCAATCACAATACTTCCTTTACTTAGTACAAGGAAGTAAAGATGATTAAATAATAATTACAAAAGTAGTAATTAGCAAATAGTTTTATAGGGTTAGTATGTTAAGAATACAAATAAAATTGAATTTTAGTAAGATTATATTTTTTTGGTTGACATAAAGTGAAAGCAATCATATTTCTCACTGCCAAATTGTGATTTGTAAGTATAGTTGACAAGCGAACTTCTTAAATTCATATTCACATAAAGAAAGAAAACATTTGTTTTCCTTTTTCAGTGGATTAATTTATTGTTTCAGGTAAAATGTGCTCATATACTTTGTCAAAAAAGACAATTAGAATCAATTGGATTCAGAAAGATAGTTGAATTGGCATTTCTTGAAGGACCTCCAAGATTAAGAAAATATTCTAAAATTGCTGGGTAATTGATGAGAATTTTGTTTTCTTTACTATTCTTAAATTGTGTTGTTTCTTTAAATAGTAAGTATTATAAAGTGTTATAAAAAAATTGTTGGACTGTACCAAATACTTAATTATATTTTACTTTAAAATACTTTAAAATACTTAATTATACTTACTAATATTTAGTCTTGAAAGTTGTTGCTAAGAAGTGCACCGTGAGGTGCTGTATTGTGAAAATAGGAACTTGTTATAAATTCTTTTATGACCTCATTTTCCACTTTGCCTGTCAAGAATAATGTCTACTTATATGAATTTATGATATTTTAAACGTTGTACAGAAACTTATATAATGTATTTTTTTTTTTTTTTAATTTTTAACCAACAGCTAAAATAGTGTATAAAAATGTTGATCTGTATTATAATTTTATTTATTTTGTGAAGTTATTTATTAACAATTTCTTTTTTTTAATAACATTAAAATGAATAATGAATATTTCATCACCTGAATAAAATAGCAGTTCCATTATCTATACTACTGTCTAATAATAATAATATATCAATAATTGACTATGATTTTTCGATGTTTTAATTTATTTTATAATTACACACTTTAAAACACAAAAACTGAAAATAGAAATAAGAGTCATAATATTACAATAAACAACTGGTTACCAACTAATATTTACTGTATATTTTTTTCCAATAAATAATTAATAATTCATGTACTGATGCTGTGATTTAATTGTAATCTTTAATACAAGATGAGTCACTGTTGACTGATATATCCAGTATTAATTAATTCATAATTGGGGGTGCACATGATGTTTCCAGATATATCTTGAAACTTTTCATGCTGTTTGCATCTTTCTACATTCACAATAAAGTATTAATGGCTTTAATAACCAAGCCAATAATTATTTTACTTAATAAAGTATACCTTTCCTTCTCTAAAATTTATAATGCTCATAGTGTTAAATCTAGATTTTATTTTGTAATTATACAAATGTAATTTTTTTGTTTCAGGATTTTGATAATTGTTGCTCTTTTAATGGAATTACTTGGTTGTTGTTGTGCCTATGTTGTTTTTGTTGCAAAAAGTATTAAACAAGTATGTTATTTATTGTTTTGTATGTGCATGGTTTTTTAAACAAATGTAATAAAAAATAAGTTCATTAAGTTCTGTTTAAAATTAATATTATATTACATAGCTGACATGTGATTTGGTTGTGCTATGGTTTTAATTTACTGTACTATATGTAAAATTTATTACAAAAATTTAATTTTTTCTGTAAATTTTTGTTTCTGTATAATAGTAAGACAAATATTATAAATAAGACTGTCCTGTAAACTGTTCCAAAATGTTGTGGTAAATTATTTTTTTTATTGCAGTTTGTAATTATACAATTTGGAAGTAATTATAGTACTTAATGAGTAATAATGGAGGAAAGTAAATTTTTAAGGCAGTGATAAAACGTGATGAGATTTACACATATATTGTTGTAGAGTAGAATTTCAGTTAGGGGGAAATTAGTGTAATTAACTGTTGAATTTTATTTACTTTATTTTTTCTCTAATGATTATAGTTCATCACGGCATCTTTTTTTATAAAAATTAAAAATTTCATTTTAGGAACTAATATTCATTTATTGTTTATATTACAACATTTAAGATTATTAAAATTTTTAATGCTAGAAAGTACAAAGCTGGCGTTTTAAAAATTTTATGAGTTTCTTCATTTATTTTTCTATATAATGTTTATATAACATTCTAAAACATGAGAATTTGTTATTTTTAATTAATTGATATAAAAGAGAAGTAGTTTAAGTTAGGGAAATGCTTCTTTACAATAAAAAGGTATTGCTTGTTCTACTTCATATTATAGGAAGTACTTATAATTTTTAATTGTAATTCTGATGAACACTAGAAGTGTTCCTAAAATCCAAAATTTTTGGGCCAATAACAAATTTTTTTATAATTTATATCAAAGAATCCTTACCCTTTTGAAATAAAAAATGTTTCTTATTTTAAAAATTTTATTAAATTTCTATTATAAATTTATTTATTGGTATAACTACATAATTAAAATCCATTTTTGAACCTTTGAAATTGAGTTATCTCTTATACGTTTTATTTCCTTTCCAAATACAGAAATATCTGCTTTATTGCTATGCTACTATTATATTGTAAAATGTGAGTAGTTCACTTTTCTTTTCTTTTTTGTTTGTTTCTTTTTACTTTTTAGCCTCTGGGAATTACTTTTCAGGTATTACTTCAGAGAATGAATGAGAATGATATATATGAGTGTAAATGAAGTGTAGTCTTGTACAGTCTCAGTTCGACCACTCCTGAGATGTGTGGTTAGTTGAAACCCAGCCACTAAAGAACAATGGTATCCACGATCTAGTATTCAAAGAGTAGTTTACTTAAAAAACATTTATTTAACATTGACCATATATTACATCATCATCAGAGAACTAATTATTAGAATAAATAAAAAAATAATTCTTAATTTATTTATGAACTGTCAAATTAATATTGGAAACAATGGATTGTTTTTATACTTGACTTGTTTTTACTGATAAAGCAACTGGTATAGAAAATTTTATATTAAGTTATGATTAAAAGAGTTTTTATTATACATGAGATTTTCAATTTTCATGTGTTAATTTATCGAAAAACATCTTAGATTAAGATTTGATATATAAAAAATTTGCACTTTCTATTTCTGATTTATTTTTTATTATTCATTATTAACAATGTTTTAAAATAGTTCAACAAAGAAAATGTTTAACAAAAATTATACTGTTATGTAATCTTCTCTTTTGAAATAAGTAAAATTACGAATTCTCAATTTTTATTTAGTATATTCATATATTTATAGTATATATATATATATCAATTAATATGAGTTAGTCTAGGAAAGAAAAACTGATTCTCTATTTTCAGTTTCATTACTCTTTTTATGGTTTCTTATTAATATTTATGTAATGGCTTGATACTTTCTGTTTTAATATTTTTTATTTAAAATAATTGCAAACTCATGGTGAATTTTATTTGTAATTCTGGACATTTTTTACTGTCTAACTGTAAAAGAAAAAACAGGATAGCACTTGAAAATGTAGATTTTTGGTGAAGCTTCATTTTCTAGTGGTAGTGGAAATAACGTGTATTTTACAGAAATTATATAGTGGATGTTTGATGTATTTATTTTTAAGCAATGACAGACTACAGTCAATGTGAGATGAATTTTTTAGCATGAAAATAATAGCAAGCTTAATTAAGAGTTAAACACAGAACCTTCCAGATGAAAGGGCAAAATGATATCACTCTACCATGGAAGTTTCATTTTGTTGGTACTAAATAATTACTAGGATAAGTAAGATTCTTTGTTATGTTCTTGTAAAAATTCATCAAAAAATTTACTCATGGGTATAACTTATTACAAGAATAGAAATTAAATTTATATTATATTGCCTAAATGGAATGAATGAATATTACTAATGTTTTAAATATGATCCAAATAAAATATTTTTAAGTAAATCATATTAAAAAAAAGTAAATCAACTTTACTTAAATAATTATCAGATTAGAAACAAAAAGTAAATTAAATTCAATTCAAATTAAAATATTTTTATTCAATAAAGTAAATTTAATTTACTTTACTTTTTGTTTCTAATCTGATAATTATTTAAGTAAAATTGGATATTATGATTTTTTTCCATTTAAGTTGTGGTTTTTATGATGCTATTACAATTCTTTATTTGTAAATTTTTGAATTTGATTAATAACAACCTTTAGCTGTTGGTCTTGAGAAGTAAATAAAAATTAGCATCTAGTGTTGGGGACTGAACATTTTGCTTGATATAGAATACTGACCATTTTTGCCTATATCCAAAATTTATAAATTTAAAACTAAAAAGAATTATTAGATTTTTATACATGACTGAAAACTTATTTCTATTGGTATAAATATTCTTGTTTTTATTGGTATACAGTATGTAGTTATACTGGATGTACAAAAAATAATATTGGAGCTTTAATCTGTAATAATATCATTTGGATGAGGTGTACATACAAAATTAATTGAAGGCTAGAATCAAAGAGCAAAAAGGACAATTTTAGTTGTCCATATGGCCATAGATTGATTTCCTATTTATCCGCTTCACACCATCGCTAGCAAAGGTGAATATTCCTGAACAGAAACCCTTCGTGTTTTACAGTTTGCTAAGTGTGAATCTGTAGTTACAGTTCAACAACGCTCTCATAGAAAGTTTAATTGTGAAACTTCAATGACAAAAACATTTGTTGGTGGCACTATCAGTTTGAAATGCCTGGATGTTTGTGTAAAGAGAAGGTACAGAATGACCAAGAGTCTCTGAAGAAAATGTTGAATGTGTCAGGGAAATTTTCCTATTTAGCCCTAAAAAATCTGTTAGGAAGGCTGGCTACAAACTATAAATGGCACTGATGTTAACGTGAAATGTTTTAAAAAAACGCTTGCATATGTATCCATACCTTTTACACTGTTACATGCTTTGAAGCCTAATAATTGCACTGCGCTTGCCAACTTGGCCAACAAAATGTTGCAGCATGAAGATGATGATTTTCTTGATTATATTATGTCTTCTGTTAAAGCCCAACAGGGCTAGGAATGGGTGGGTGATGTGGTGACCGGAACGTCACTAGGCGGGTGTCTTCCTCTACGGGGTTGGGATGATCATATAATGTTTAATGATGAGTCACATTTCATCTCAGTGGATATGTTAACGCACATAATGTCCGTATCTGGGATTATACAATCCCCATGAACTCTTACAATACGAAAGGGATTTTGCATTGTACAAGATTTTTCTTTTTAATTTTATTTTAGTTATGATACTGTATTAGCTGAAGTAGTTATAGAGGATATAAAATTAAAATAAAGATGTGTGCTGTGGAATTTACACTTTGAAGCTTAATGCTGTATTTTGAATGAATTATTTCGATTTTAATTCTTTATACTCACAGTTGTAAAGATTCCCACACTATAATGAACCAGTTTTGAAAGAGTTAAAGTATATGATGTTGAATCTTCATCTGTTGTATTAATGTTACTAAATATTATAAAGAATTTTTTTAATGTATATTATATCAAGTAATTTTAACTTATACTGTTTGCAAAGTACATTTTTATATAATTTTAATTTTATAAATGTAATGTCTGTATTTTTGTTTTTAGGTTGTTGATCACTTTGGAGGTCACGATTTAGATGTGAGAATATATATGCTTGCTCTTTTACCCTGTTTGGTTATTATTAATTTATTAAGGAATTTAAAATATATAACTCCATTTTCAGTCATATCTAATTCATTATTTATTGGAGGAGTTGGTGTTTCGTATTATTATATTTTTGATAATTTACCAAACATAAACAGCAGACCATTTTTCTCATCTTGGAGTCATTTGCCTAAATTTTTTGGCACTACCATTTTTGCTTTGGAAGGTATTGGAGTGGTAAGTTTTTAAAAGTCTATATCAGAAAGTAAAAAACAAATCCTTGTTTTATAATAGCATGCATTGATAAAATTTGTTTGACAGTTTTTTAATTTGTATAACTTGTGATTTGAGAATGATTCAGCTATTATACTGATTCCATTCAAAATCTGATGGCCAGTAGCTAGTGATATAGTTATTTGCCCAAATAGGCAGATAAACTTTCATTTTTACATAATGTATTATATAACATTTTTATATATATATACACATACACACTTACACAGTAGCCCCAGTCGCGACTTCACCTGTGCAGTATCAATATTTTTACTTGTTTTCCCATCACGGTCAATTTTTTAAAATGTTTTTTAGTCAAGTAACTGAAGGCAAGTGCAGCCAGCCAGCTAATCGTGTTTCACGAGACAGTAACAATGGCAGTGGCTGTGTTGGTTGACCTGCTGTGCTGTTCATCATTAAAATGATAAAAAATTGAAATTCATAAAACTTCAAAAATGGTTTTTAAATATATATATATATATATATATATATCTGAAGAATATTTGCATGCCCAAAAAAATAGAGCATCTGTCATAGTTTCATCCATGCTATATGGTTACTTGTGTTTCCCATCGCAGGCAGGGGATATTTAGTTTGTCATGGCTTGCTTCATTCGCCCTTTCCATCTAGCTAGAGGGCTCTGCTCCTTGGACCCCAATGTAATCATTAAACTCATGCCTTTGATAATTATAATGATAAATAAAAATTAAAGCCCATTAAATTTATGAAATATATCAGTGTATTGTAATTGCTTCAGAGCAGGAGTTTAATCAGTATAGGACTCGAAACTTATAGTGATCCAAGAATATGGATTTCAAAACTGTTGGTTGCGATCTTAAAAACATTAGTTTTAACTAAGTATAAAAATATGTTTTGCCAGGTGTGAGTGTTACGTGACAAACCCTCTAGTTGGTGACTATACTTCATTTTTCATTTTTAAAATGTTTTTTAATTACTTTCATTTTTTTAGTCAAATAATCAGAGGTAGGTGCAGTCGCATCACACATACAGTAACAGTGGTTATAGATATAAACTTGATTTTTGGTGTGTGTAATTTTCAAGTAAATATTTAAAAACTGATTTTTAGATTTTTTTTTAAATTCGATCTTGAAAGGGATGAAAAAAGTAAAAAATTTTGAACAATGATTGCAAATTTTACCCATTTTCGAATATACTAAACTAGATGGCCAGTAGATTTGAGTTGGCAAATAATCTTTGGATAAATATATAAAAACCATTTTCTGATTTTTTTCATTTTAATTATTTTAAGGTGTGTGATGCTGTATGTTGCGGTATTACCACTGCTATTGTTTGTGTCATGTGATTGGCTGCACCTGCCTGTGGTTACTTGATAAAAAAACATAAAATAAAAAGTAATTGATCTTGACGGGAAACACAAGTAACCATATAGCATGAGTGAAGACGTGATGGGAATGCCAGTTTATTATTATTTTAAGTTGAAATACATTTTTATTTTTTATCATTTTCAGATGATGCCTCTAGAAAATAGCATGAAAACCCCTAAGCATTTTATTGGTTGTCCAGGTGTGCTTAATATTGGCATGATTATATTAGTTACATTATATTCAATTACAGGTTTTTTTGGATATCTTAAATATGGTTCTTACACTCAAGATAGTATCACTTTTAACTTGCCAACTAGTGAATTGTGAGTATATTGTATCAGTTAATATGTTTGTAATGACAGTATATTTAATTTGTAATGTTTTTTAAATAAGTGTGATGTATGCCGTATTTTATGCATTCTAAAATTACCTCATTAAAAATTCTAAGATATGTAGTGCTTCTAGTAAATTTATTAAAAATCTTATGTACTAACCTTTTTTAAAATGTTTTTTTGTTGTGTCCACTAAATTCCAGTGTTTTCTTTTTTCATTAATTACTTGAAAATTATTAAATAGATTTATAAAATTAATATCAATATTTAATATGAGAAATTTTTTGTTTAATAAATTAAAAATGAATATATTCTTAAAAAATTATGCCACTGAATTGAAGGAAAAGAATTTAAACAGACTCTTTTATGTATTAGATATTTTGTTTTAAGACCACTTCCTGTAGATATCTAATAGTATCATTGGTTACTACTGAATTTAGTCAAAATAATTATTGGATAAATAGCATTCATTTATTACATTCCAGTAATAAAAGTAAAACAAATATTAACATTATTAAATAATCAACTTTTTTTTAAATACGCTGTTTTTTTTAGTGCATCATTTCTTATCCCCTCTCAGGAGCCGGGCACACAACTAAGCCTTAACAAAATACACTGAGTTTAAATTTTATCACGTTCACTACTGGTCATGTGACACACTGAGCGGTGGTATTTTTTCATAACAGATACAATATCTGAAGCATGGTTATATATTATTGGGCAATTTTAAAGGTGCATGTCAACTTAAAATTCTTATTGAGCTATGAAGGAATAGTTACATAGTTACACTGTGACAGTTGTCTTTAAATAGTTCAAAATGTTTATTGAAATTTTTTTAATTTATCTCCTTTTCTTCTTATTCAAGAGCCTTTTTTATGCTTATTTTTATGGTGAATGCCATAAAATATAAATTCTTTACTTTTAAAAAATTATTGTTTAAAATAGTGTTTATACTTATAAGATAAGTAGGCCTCTAAAACACCTGCATGATAAAAACTGTTCAAGAAATTTGCACATTTGTAAACAAAATAATTGAATAGAGGCAGAGAAATGATGTAAAGAGTTCAGTGAAAGTTCTATAAGTGCTGGATCATGTATTTTTTGTTACTTAAATTTTACACCCAATTTTTTTGAATGATGTATTAAAATTAAAATCTCTTGAGTATCAAAATTATATTTATCAGTATATCATAAACTGTAATTATTCAGTGATGATTAATAAAAAATAAATATATCACAGTCTTTCGTATCGCCTATGTAATTTTTACTTCTGTAATTTTAAAAAATCTATCATTTTAGTTATCTGAAAGAAACCTGCTTGATTTTGAATTAGGTTACAAACATATAAAAAATTCAGATAAAATATTAGGAATCTCCTCCTTTTAAGTCAATTAAAAGCAAACAAAAGCATTTTGGTTAGTGCTCAGCATAATAAAATAATATAAAAGATTGCGTGATTAATCAAAAATCATGAAAATATATTTATACTAAGATTAGAACATGAACACTCATAATCCGACAGCAATATTAAAACATATCAACTAAAAGAAAAATATTATTTCCTTTGATTATTGAATGAATTGCATACAAAATAAATATAAATATATATATATATATATATATATATATATATATATATAACAGTTTTTTTGAGTACAATGTCATTTAGAATGTATTTTGTTGCATATTAAAGAAACCCCATAATAAGAAATGATCATCAGTTAGGTTGAATTATAAATTAGATTATGCTTGTCTTTAAAATGACTAAGAACACTTCTTTGAATTTTAACTCTTAAAAGGTTAATATAAATTATAATTTTGTGAAAGTTTCTATACGTAGAAGTCATGGCTAGAGATATTTTTAATCATTAGTTTTCTTTATTGAGCTTATTTTTGGATAGTCAGAGGTTTTTATTTTAATTGGTGAGAGCAAAGCATAATGGTTATGTGAGGCATATGTTAAAGAATAGGTGAATGGTAAATTATATTAAAAGATAAACTTAATGAATATTTTTACATTTTCCCAATTATGGTTTGTTATAGATTAGAAATTTATTTTGCTACAGAGTTGCCAGAATTTACACAAAAATAAAGTCTCATTTGTCAGATAAATAAGGGTAAATTTTTTTTTTTTAAATTAGTTGAAAATTTAAATTTTGTTATTTAAAAACTACTAGCTACATTTAATTAAATATCATTTCTATAAAATAAATTTTACCTGGAGGATTTTGTTACACAATCTATTTCTGTGGAAGTTCAGCCAAGAATATTTTTTCTTCTGATCTATTATAACAACTTATTACATACAAATCAGTTTTTTGTTAGCAGGAATTAGTATATGAAATTAAAATGCATATTGAGTTTTTGAACTTTTTTATTGTACTGTTCTGTCTTTTTTTAAGAAAATTATATAAATTTAAATTAGCCATGTCAATGATATTCAATAATTAACTAATTTGATTCAGTAATTAGTAATAGTTACACCATAAGTTATAATTTAAAAAAGGAATTATAATTTTGTAATTTAAATTTTTATAATTGATAGAAAATTATCAGAGATGATTTAATGACCGGTACTTATCTTAATGTGTTTGTTGATATTTTTGACATAGAGCCTGGGGAACATTTTATGCTCTATATTTAAACAAAGGTTAATGACACAAACAACAGAACAACTCGAAAAACAAAAACCAACGGAACTGAATATAAACTCTCTGCTTAATACACATATTAGACATTGTAGGCCAGAAATGGAGTTAATAGTATAGTAAGTATAAATACTACAATAATCAAAATAATTCATTAATCAAAGAAGTGACTTGTTTCACAATGTACAAAAAATAAACGCAGTGTCAGGAGTGTAAAGGGATTCTGGAGTTTTTATTTTTAGAACTCCTCCGACCAAGCAACAGATGGTAGTATTAATTGTAACATGTATATCTGTGCATTGATGTAAAGTACTCTGGTATCTTTGGTCACATTTTATTTGTAACTAACTATTTGTGTGATAAAAATTTTAATTTATTGTGTATTATTTTTTTTTTACTGAAAACTACTGTTTTTGTCCCCTTTTTAATTAAGCAATACTTCTTTTTAAACATTTTTATTAATTTATTTATTGTTTATTATTTTTATCTAATTAATTCAAAATTGTTTAATTTTAAAATGGGAGCCAGAAAACTTCATATTTTTGCTTCATGACTTTAATATTTGAGAATGTCATATACATCAGAGGGGCTGGTAAAGAAATTTAATGTAAAAAGGTTTTAGCTTTTTATTGCCTCTTTTTGGAGTGACTTTGTAATGCTAATTTATTGTTAGTTTTCCTCATCACTTGTTCATAGTATAATTATATATGTAATTATGATACATATATGCAACACTTTTAGTAACATTATTATTTATTTACTTGTATTTTATTATTTAACAGGAAATAATGACATAGAATTAGAGTGTGTAAATTGGTTTTTAATCATTGACTGTGCTGCAGTTATGTATTTAGTAATGTTAAGTGAATTGCAAATTTACTTATCATTATAAAATGTGGTCAGTCTTATAATGATAGATAATTTTACAAGAATATTTAGTAACGAAATTAAAACCATTTTAAAAACTTCACTTTTTAAAAGTTCATGAAGTCATTAACGGTAATGATTAGCAGTTAGTTTGCAAGAAGCACATGAAATAAAATCTTGTTGAGCAGTTATAAGTTTTTTAAACATACTTTTTCAAATTTATTCCGTACTATGGTATCATAGTACAGTTAGTCACAATAATCTGAATTCTATTTTCCAATATTCCATTATAGCAGGGTTTTTTAAAATAAAAATTAATTTATAAAACATTAAGCTCTGTTATTATTGCTAGGTCAATGACATTTTGTAGCCTACATTTTTTTAGTTCACTGAGTTCATATATAAGTTGATCATGGTTTTGATGAGTATAAATAAACAGCAATCATGAATAACATATTCAGCGTCCTGTTCAGACATTAGCCCCCTAACATCATGGCAGGAACAAATCAAAGTATCTCTTCTAAAGTATTTCAGTAAATCTTTGTTTCGATTTCTATATACTGAAATTTTAGTGCCCTTGTTTAATAAATTCCATTCTTTAAGATGTGAACCTTCCTAGGTTCATGTCCAGTTCAGGCAAAACTCTTGTTCTGCACGTTGTTTTGACAAATACAAGTCACGATTTAGGTTGCTCAGTTGTGCATGTGTAGTGAGGTGAGGTTCAGTATTTGATTCTGGAATGTAATTAATATCTATTGAAATTGAGGATTCATCGGTTGAGCCTTGTGGGGAATCAGAAATTTCTTAGTTGGAACAGTCGGAATCGGTAAATTAACATGATGAACTGGTATCGTAGCTGAACTAACATTTGGGTATGCAGTACTGCTTTTATTGTTTGAATTGAAATGAGTAACATTTGTTAAACAAAAACAGCAGTCATCATAATGATTAAAGGCTCTCGCCAAATCATAGGTACACCAAAAGGCAAATGTTAGTTTAACGTAGCACTTAGATGCATGCTATATGTGGAGCCCAGGATTTATATTTCCAAGGAACGGTCAAAGTAATGTTTGTAAGCAGTTTTCAGC
Source organism: Lycorma delicatula (assembly GCF_047948215.1). Classification (NCBI taxonomy): domain Eukaryota; kingdom Metazoa; phylum Arthropoda; class Insecta; order Hemiptera; family Fulgoridae; genus Lycorma; species Lycorma delicatula. The sequence continues at coordinate 70,862,266 of NC_134462.1, forward strand.
TAATTCAATACTAGTTTCTGTTGACTTTTCATGGTGAATTTACCATAAACGTAACAAAAAATGTTTGAGAATTTTTACAAGCCTGATTTTTATTCATTGTAAAATTCAAAATGTTTAAAGAATGAAAGTAAACTGAAATATTACAGAAATACTTACTTAATTACAAAAATATTAAGTTTTAATTTATAAATACTTAATTACTTAAAATACTTCTTAAAATTGTTTCACCATGCAATACACTACAGTGCGGAACACACAACTTAAACAAATTTTGATGTTCAATAAAATAATACCAAAAGTTGTTTGTTCATAAAAATCTTTCACTAAATTTATGGTGTCACTTATGAAACAATCTTTGTAATATGTATATGATAAAACCACTACAACAATTAAAGAACACAGCAAGTCATACCAAGAGCTGAACTCATACTGAAGAAAATTTCATCGCATTGAATGACTCATTGACATGTCTGGCTTGACATGAAATGACATCAGGTGGTGTACAGAATGCATCACAATATAAATCAGATATGAATAAGCAAACATTCAGATGTACTAACTTATTTGTATTGTTTGTTCCTCGAATAATGGAAGAAATAAATTTAAGGGGTTGTAAGTTAAGAATGTTATGTGATGGGTTGTTTCAGAATACATATTCAGCATGTAAAACACTGTATAGAACATTTACTCCCTTTTCAGTTTTAAATTTAATGTTGGACCAGTGTAATTTTAATTATTTCATTGTTATAAAAATATTACAACAGTTTCCTTTTTGTTTGTAAATTTAGTTGTCATTATGTAAATAAAACTGTAGAGGACTAACGTAAATATGTTGTACCTGAATTTTTAATATCATTCTTTTACCTATTTCATTGGATAGTATCAGAAATTACTATTCTTTTTTTATAAGCACTTTATACGTAACTTTATTTAGTACTTATAGTACTTTATTTATGTGTGATTGCTTTTGTAAGGTTTCTAATGCTACTCTAAGCTTTAGCGTTTATAATATTTTGGTGTGTTCATCCACAAAAGAATACACCATAGTTATTTTTGGTGATGTCCAAAAAATTATACATTTTTGTCTAACTGTTATGTCAGTTATTACAATAATGAAGTGAAGTCACCTGATTTTTATTTACAGTATCAAAAGTTTTATAGAATTTTAGATTAGGTGTAAAATAATTTATTTTAAATTCTTAAAAGTTTCTTTTCTTTTCTTTTTTTTTCATTTATTTAAAGCAGCATAATTTTTTTGACAAGGTTTTTAGAATTTATAAAATGGAAACTCACTAAAAATCTTATTACATAATCACAGAATTCTTAGGAGGTTTAATCTTCCTAACTCTGCAGGGAAATTATTTGGAGATCTAGAATGATATTTGTTTTGACCATAGGCATAAAAAAGGAAGAAATTAAAACAATTAAGCGTCTAATGTTGATAATTTTTTAAACATGAAGTACTATTTTGTGTATAGTTTTTCCTCTATATTTGTCTTCAGTTGTAGGATACTAGTGTTTAAATAGTTATCTTCTCCTTGGGGTAATGGTTATGTGTAAAATCAGTTCATCAGTTGTAATCTCAGTTTGTTGTTAATATTTTATATAATTTATGATGCATAATTTGATAGAAGTAGACCATTATTGCTCATTCATTTTATTCATTTTGTCTTGGCTCTGTCACTGGTAGTTGGCAATGTCATTAAAAATGCTAATTTATTCTTGTATTTATGTTTAGATTAATGTGAAATCTTTTCCAAAAGGAAATAGTTATTTAATCTCAAAAAATAATATTCAACTCTATCAAATCAGCGAATGCAACTGCTTTCTTACAACTCAGTATAATATTTATTTGTCTTAAGAAGGTCCTTATTATGCTTCTGTTGTCATTTTTAATAAATCACCTCATAAATTTATATAAAGTAGTTAAAAGATTATATTTCACAGAAAAAATAATATTTTCTTGATTAATTTGATAAACAGTACCTATTAAAACATTTTTCTTAAAAATTCTGGAATTTTCTGCATCCCATTCAACATATATATAAATGCACACACAAATAATCTTCATTAGTACCTTCATTACCTACATTATTTTATAATTTTGTTTTTATATCTAATATTTTCATGTGATATATTTTAATAATTTAATATAGAACATTTACATCTATTTTTGTTTTGTAATTAATTGTGCATGTTAAAGAAATTTTATAACTGCCCTGTGCTATGCTTAATGCTGTTAATCTAATATTAATAATTAAATATTCATTACCCTTGATTTATGTAATCACACTGTGTATAATTATCTTTATACCAGCAACTAAATTTTTCCCAACTGACAAGGTGTTTTTAGCAGTTTGGTTCTCTAACAGTAAAAATATACATAAAAATTGTATTTTTATTTTATCATAATATTGTACATTGAAATAACTAACCAATTTTGAACACGATTATAACACTATTATAGTGGTGATTGTTATTTCTCTGGTAGTTCCAACCTTTTGAATAATTTTAATGGACAGTAGTATTTTAGATTTTTTGGATAATTCCCCTGTTAAAAATAGTTTTTTATAAAAACATTACTAACATTATTTACTTCAAAATGGAAAAAAGGAAATGGCTTTACGAATTGAAATTAAAATATTTATTGTAAAAGTGGAACAATTTTTAAAAAAAATTATTTTTGAATTCGGAGCCTGTTAAAATTCACAAATTAATCTCTCATTGTATTAAAAAAAGCAAGTAGGAGTATCCTTCATGTATCAAGAATGAATTTGAAGAGTTAAATAGATTTAATATTAACAATATTTTTAAAATGCTTTTAAAACGAATACAAACTACATAATGAACAAATAAACAATTAATAATCTCCACTGAAATATGTATTTTTCTTTCAAAGGAAAAGCTGTAAAAGTTTGTGTTGTATATAAAAGGTTATCTAATGCTTGTATAAAACTATGGTACAGATCACTAATGCGACTTTCCTGGAAAAAATTACAATATAATTCAGGCAGTTATAATTGAGAATCTTTTTTTTTGTTTAAACCCAGTTGCATTGTAAAATCAAAGATTGTCAGTTCCTGGGTTAACTAATTAATGAAGCAATTAGAAAAGGACATGCATTTTTATTCCATAATTAGACTAGAGGACTAGATAAGTGTTAGTCCATTCCTGCTATTAATCTAGATATGGTGTGGGTGGAACTGTTCTCGATATTGGTCATCTTTCCTACGAGTCTGATAGTTGGTGTTGTAAAAAAACCTTTTTATTTATTTTGTTCTTCATTTAATGTTTTTATCCATTGTTTAATAAATTATCAAGAAGGATTTATTATTTTAGATATAAAAAAAAAATGTTACATCCTTACAAGACTAGTGAACAGAAAGATTTCAGAGTGCTATAACTATGTATTACATGTCTTTGTGTAAATATATATTCTGTATTTTGTTGAAGATGTGTTAGTTTGTGTCTTAAATTATAACATAATAATAATTTGGACAGCCTAGTTAGTATGCTAGCTTCTAGAGCAACTGGTCTTGATTGGATTTCATACAGGGTCTGTTTTTTCACCTGTCATCTCATACATCTCATATTGCTCAATAAAATATATCATCTGAGGTTGTATAAAAAAATAGTAAAAAACATGTACTTTTATTGTATTAAAAGAGAATTTAATATACCATTTATGCAGTACGTTTTAAATTTTGTAATTTTAGTGTTGAAATTTTGTACTGAAATCAGTTAACTTTTAAATTATATATATATATTTTTTAAATAAATGTATTAGCCCAAATATTACAGAATTTTTTGGGAAAAATATTTATAATTCAGTATTCGTATTTAGGAGTATTTATTAATTAATCCAGTTTAATTATATAATTATAATTATGATTATATAATTTTCATTATTTGTGCCATACTACCATAATGTACCATTATAAATAATGCTTTACTTGTGCCATTGTAATGCACCATACCATTTGGGTCATGGAGTTTGAATTTATTGTTTTTTATGTGATGTAGTGGGTGCTTTGTACAGAAATACTGTGCAATAATAAATTATCAAAATATGTCATTAAATAACCTTTTTATGATGTATTCATTAAAAACATAATAACATATCCCATATCCTCTGGGTAATGAATAGATAAATATCAGTATGCTCCTTCATCCAGAAAATGATTATGGATCAGACAATGGTTTTTTTTTTTTGTTGAGGAAATCATTCAATTTACTATTGGTTTTTCCTTTATATGTACCTAATCTTGATAGATTTCGCTTTCACCTAACTTTTGCTGTCACCAAGAAAAATCATTTGTTGCAAGCTAAATGAATATAGATGTTTGTTAATATAATATGGTGGAATGATAAATCAACTTTATTTTGAATGTGATTATTAATAAATGTTTTAAAGATAACTTATTGACTCAGTGCAACAACAGGTTTCTGATGGAAATCATTTACAAATATTTAAAAAAATATATCATTATGTGTAAATGAACCTGAATTGTTAAAACAACTTCAGAAAAAATATCACTTGCATTAATAGGAAACGGATTCCACAAATACTATAAAATTAATGATTTGTGTGGAAGTGAAGATGGTGTTTTATTGTATATAATGAGGTAGATAACCCAGAAAAATTTAATCTACTGCAAAATTAATTAATTTGATTGAACTGCAACCATTCCTATGTTGAGAGTTCAAAAAGTTTAATTTTTAGTGATTACGAGATGTAAAAAATATGTGATTGGTTTTTTCATTACTAGAAAGTATAAAATAATTCAATTTATGAATTAACTTTAAAAATGTTAAATCATTGTTAGTTTTATATAAGCCTTAAGAAAATAAATATGTTAACTACAAAATGTAATAGCTAGTAAATGCAATAGAGAATCACCATAGACATTTGCAAAACAAGTGGATTACAATTTTCAATTAAAGATGAAAATATTTTACTTCATAAAATTTTCAACTGTTTTTAATTTTCCCAAAAAATTATGAAAATCGGTTCATAATATTTTATTTAGGCTTTAACAATGCAAATTAATTTTGAATAATTGAACCATATCTATACTATATAAAAAAATAAGAATTACCTTGCAGTATTATTTCAGTCGTACATGAATAAGTCATTAATGGTAAATTTAATCTGAATGATTTTTTACTTTATTTCTGTATTTATAGTAAATTGTTTTCAAATGTTTAGTACATCTCAAGTGTTATTAGTGGGATTAAAATATATGGCTGTGTCTTATAAAGATAAGAATTTTTATTTATTTTTTCACTTTCAAGTAGTATACCAATATAAGTTTAATTGTAGTAAGTAGATTGTTCAGTTTATACATGATCAAGATGTCTGATATTTATATAGACCATTATTGCAGTAATAATATACACGTGAATAAATTTAAAAGAATGTTACATATAAAATTAGATCCCGTGTTGTTTAATAGTAGAACTCATCATATTTTAGTTTTGGATTTCTTTATCCAGTTTTATGCTAGATGCTTAGTCCTTTTCGGGAGTAATTTAAATACTGATAAAGTTACTAAATAGGTTTTGGATAAGTCTATTATTGTATTTATTAATCAAATTTATTGTTAGTAATTACTTGTTTTTCATAAATTGTCATGATTGAATTGTCCTTATAGTTTAATATTTTTTCATTTAACATTGGAGATAATATCTTCCTACAGTAAGGTTTGCTTTCTGTTACAAGCTGTTAGAAATGCTTCAGTCAATGAAAACCTTTGCGGTAACTTCATGGACTGCCTGGATGTATGCATAGTTACAGCATCTTGTTGAATCCAAGCATTATTAATTTTGTCCACTGTTAGCTCTCTAATTGAACTGGTAAATGATTTCACAATAATAAGTTGAATGTATTGTTTCTGTGAAGATTACTGGGCCAATTAGAATCCATATCCCAATCCTCTTTTCTTGTAGAAGAATTTCAGGTGCAGCATGTGGGTTGCTTTACTAATCCCGTGCTCCCTAAATTTTTTGGGTTACTAATAGGTTACTAGAAATCTATCAGCAAATTTGTCTTTCACTGCTTGTGCTTACTCACCACCATGCTCATGGAAGATGTATTCAATAAAAAATATTCGCTATTCTAAAATTAACATCATTCTGAGCATCCACAGAAAGACACGTCTCAGTTTTGCAAAGGGAATGAATTACAAAAAACCACATACTTTTTGCCTCAAGGTCATCAACCTTACTGGCTTGCAGAAGCAAGCTCCATACAATGCAGGATTACCAGCTTTTGCAGAAAACTCAGAACCCATGGGATACAATCTCTCAGTGTATTTATAAAGTGTGTTGTTAAATTACTTTTCAAATGCACTGCATGGCATTAAACAACTACAGAGTTATTCATCTATAACTTTATATTAACATAATTTTTTTTAAATTTCTTTTGTTAATTATTTATCATTGAGAATAGATTTTTTTTATTAGCTTTTTTTTTCTTCAGTATGGTGTATTAGTATTCCTCTTTACTTATAATTACAGATAATCTAGTCTGTCTCTTTTGCTGCTAGCAAATTTTGATGGCACTTTCCTTTATTTTGACAGCCAATTTATCAATTACTGTAATTAAATGGTGACATTACTATTATATGAATTATAATTTTTATTTTTTTCAATTATCTTTCTTTGATTCTTGTTAGAAAAATGTGATCTTTAGAATTTTTAAATAAAATTCATGTTTTTTATAATCAAAAATCACCCAGCTGTATTTATCAAAAATTATCTTCAAATTTTAAAAGATAATATACAAAGTATTAAGTTTGCAGTTCTTATTACTACTTTGATATTTGGTTTAATTATATCATTAAAGGTTGTAAAAGATAAATTTAAACAGCTGAGAATTTGAGGCATTATAGAGTGTACTTTTTTAATAAACGTTAATGCTATAGGCTTCTGGATATTAAGGTGTATAAGATAAAGAAATGAAAAAAGAAAGGAAAAACCAATTTTCTGTGGTGGATTAAAGTAAACGAGAAAGTTATAATGATGGCAATAAGAGTAATTGATATTCTAAGCAATAACGCTGATTGCAAAGGAAGCGAAGTCGTATGAACATACTATGCCACTCTGTTACCCATAAAGTACTTTGCAGATGACTTACTCAAAGGAAGACTAACTGAAAGAGTTAGTGCAAAGTTACTTATTAATCATTTTCTATTGTACCTCAAATAAAAATGCCCACAAAATAGACTGATTTTGTACTGTAAATTTTTCCAGTATATTATACTGTTGTGTTATTTAATAGGATTTTCACAGAAATTGTGAAGTTGAAAAAGTAGTAAAGCCCAATCGACTTATTGACTTATGTATTCAGTTTTGTAACAGAGTGAAATTAAGTTTATTGTTTTTTTGTTCAAATGTTTGTTCTTTCTAGAACACAAAAAGAAATACAGATATAAAAAAAAAAATTGTGTTATTTTTTTCAATTTTGGTCTTGGATTATTATAATATGTGGATACAAGAGATTTGGTTATGAGAATCACTGTGTTGGTAATTACTAATTATGTCAAATTATAAATTATTAATAGCTACAATATTTAGTATGTAAGGTGTGAAACAAAAATAAATGAATTTCTTTATATTGTATTCTAGAAATCATGTATTGTGTATATATATATATATGAACTGAATATGACAACAAAGAAAAGAATTTACTAATCGGTAATTGAACCACTGTTTTGTATGGTAGTGGTAGATGCCCCATGAAGCCGTAGTGCATAAATAGAATACTAGAATGAAATGTCATAGGAGATCAATAGGTAAAATACTACGGGATAGAATCGGAAGTGAGCAGATTAGAAGATAAAAGACAGCTGGTATGGTTTGGAAAGGTTAACAGTTTATAAATTCAAGAAAAGGAGGAATTCACTTGAAAGGATAATCATAAAGAAAAGCACTTGGTGAAGGAGGTGATGAGAGCAAGGGGTGTGTCAGTGGAAGAGGTTAAGAAATTGATTGATAAAAGTAAGAGGGATGTTGGCTTTCCTAGCATTGTTATTGTGTAAGGAAGAGAAAAAGAGGAAATGAAGTGTGCCGGTTGGAGGTTTGAGTTGAGCCTCACCTGTGAAATTATACAAAATCTTTTGAAATCTGCTAGTTGGTTATCTGTGCTTTAGAAGTTCTGTTCTAAATTAAGAGTTCTTATTATCTGAGAATAATCAATACTTCATCAGCAATTGATTTCTACCAATTTTCTATGTAGGAATCATTCTTTTGCTGCACTGTATTGTATAATGTAAATCAATTTCTTTTAAAGATGTAGTAAACTAATTTTGTATTAAAAATGATTTTGTTCTTTTCAGGCTAGCTCTAATTTTAAAAATTGTAATAGCTCTGGGAATTTTCTTAACATATTCGTTATTATTCTACGCTTCAATGGATCTATTTAGAGATTCATTCTCAGAAAGATTTCATCGTGGAGTTCACGCTGAGAACATTATCAGGATATGTACTATTACAGCTACAGGTAATTGAATTTTTGTTGTTTATTTAATAATATGCAAGTGAAAAGATTAAGGAATTAGAAAAAGTGATAATGTACAATAACTTTAATCAATTATTTTTTTTTTAACTCAATAGTAATATCTGAATTTGCAATTACAAATATAAATTTATAATTGAATCTATAATGGACATCCTTCTCTCTCACTCTTTTTACACAAGAAAAAGTGTTAAGTTGCTTTAATTAATTTTTATTTAGCTTCTGATAATGTATTATAAAAATTGTGTTCACTAATCAGTATTATTTTATATCCTACTTGACTTAGTGAGTTTTTGAAATCTTTTGTAATCATTATTTTTCCATTTCTTTTTGAAAAATAGTATTGATTTGGTGACAAAATAACAACTTATAAACAAATTTTTATTGATTTATTTTTATTTTTTCCCTAGTGTTAACATTGTTATTTTCATTAATATTTTTGCTGTTTTGATGATAAAGGTTTATTAAATTCTTACCCTTCTGTTTTAATTTCTATTTATTACACAAATGCCCAAACAGGAGTGTAATGTATTTAGGGTGTATGTATGTATGTTTTTTCCACCTTAGCAGCTCAAGGGCTAAACCGATTTAGATGTATAACCCCCACATTGGAATCCTTACTTTGCCAGGAATATCATAGGCTATATAAATATATGTGTGTGTGTGTATGTATTTATGTGTGAGGTGATGCAAGCAACTCGTAGGCTAGACTAATTATCACCGTCAACCTGTAACAATTGGGGTGCAACTGGTGCTCTTATATTATTTCTACAAATAGTTGTCCGATTTTCATCACGATGGAACTTTAATTATTAATTTATATATTTAGGGTGTATATATGTTTGTTCTACCGTAGCAGCTCAATGGCTGAACCGGTTTAGATGTATGACCCTGCATTGGAATCCTTATGTTACCAGGAGTGCTATCAGCTGTATATGTATTTGTTTAAATAGATTTTAAAAAATTATACTCTGTACAAAATTGTCACCCACATTCTCTAATTAACCTATATTAAAGAGTAATGCTTTTTTTTTATTTTTAATATTTATCTCTTGTTATGGTAATTGATTTTTATCTAAAACTGCTTTTAAATTGACTAAACTTAATGTGAAAATTATAGAAAATTTATTTGTATCCAAGTTATTTACTGCTGTAGTTCATGAGATTCTGTGAACTAGCTTGATTTAGTAAAAGTAGTTGTTTTAAAATTGTTATATATTTTGTAATTTTCATTCCATGCAATCTTTATTATAAAATAAATAAAAGAAAATTTGATAATAGATAATAATAATCTATATATATATATATATATATATAAAAGAACATTCCTGACTGATTGATTCATCAATATCCAGCAAAAACTACTGAAGATAAATTGATGAAAATTTGAATACATGTTCCTTTTATGGTGAAAGTGTATACTAAGAAAGGATTTTTTGAAATTATGAGGTAAAAGCATTAAAACTGCATAACAGTGAAATTTGGTACTTTCTTAATTTCTCTGTAACTAATTGAAGATACCTCATTTTTTGTGTGATGAACTTGATTTTTGGTGTGTGTAATCTTCATGTGAATATCTAAAACCAATTTTTAGGTTTTTGAAATTTTGACTTTAAAGGGTTAAAATGGATCTTGAAATTTTTTTTGAAACTCTATTTTTTTTTTTTTATTTCAGTAGATTTTAATAAGATTACTAAAGATGAGTAGAGTAATTTGAGTAAAATTATACAAGCTAAAGCTATGTTAAATAGTAATTACTTACTAAGTATTGGCTGCTAAAGAATTCAACTTTGAAATGGAAAAAACATTTCTAAAGAGTTGTATGAAGCACCCACTAAGACATACAGATTTGGCTATGTGACACAGCTGATAGTGGTAATAGAAAAGAGAAGGCTGTGCTCATTCAAAATATGGTCACTTGGGAATTTATTGGATATTTAGTGAACTAACAAGGGTAAGAAGATGATCTTGATGAAATGTAAAAAAATAAAAATTTGGAAAAATGTTGGGTAACAAAGAGATGAATTTATTAACCACATTATGCATCATGAAGGAATTGTGATTATAGTAATAGAAAATTACAAAAAAGGGCAACAAGAAACAGAGTGATTTCAATAAATATATCAAATAATCAACAATGAAAATATTGGAAACCAAACCAGAAACCCGTAAAACTATTTACTGCATGTCATAAAATTAAATATTTGTTTCTCTTAATAATTAAATAATATAAATTGGAAGGTACTATGAGTTAATTACATCTGGTAGGAATGTCGTTTTTTCATTCAGAAATAAAATAATATTATATGAATGTGTAAGATGTTAAAAGTATTTTGCAAAAGTGCATAGTCATTAATGATGAGAAGAGATAAAAACAATATTTTTTTGTATTGGAAAATGTAAACTGCAAGCTCTTATTACATAGATACATTAAAGTAAATGACTGACTGTTTTTCTCACTTAATTTTGATTTATTTGAATTAGGGTTACTTAAATTATTCTGACCATTAGAGACATTGTAGACATTGCTTTTAGTAGATCTGATCAAGCTCATTTTACACACACATTTAATCACACTGTTAACAATCATGTAGGTTGTGCATGCTCTATTTCTTGATAACATATAATAAATTATACACATAACCATAAGTGTGTAAATTGACTAAGATAAAAAAAAACATCTGGTTTAAATAAAACAGATTAGTGTTAAGTTGATGAGAGTAATGTGACAAAAATTCCTTAACATATAAATATTGTGTATAATTTGCATCCTTATTCCCATAGTTCATTTAAAATTCAATAAATAGTGCTAATAGAAGTATATACTATGATATTAGTATACCATTTCTGTATTATGTATAGAACTCCTTCAGAAATACGGTTTTATCTTGTTTAAATCTTTTCTATGACAGCGTTTATGTAGCTTCATTACATGATGGTTTTTTGGGGGGTTCTCATATAGAAATTAATTGTTATTCAGTCACACTTAGACAAAATTCTATGTGCAGTACAGAAAAAATCAAAGTCATGCCTGTTGATAGAAAATACACAGCGCACTCATATATCAACCAACAGTTGTACAAAATTGCCAAAATTTTCAGGAAAGAAGGATACTGAATAACATAAAACAAACAAATATAGAAAATGACACAGAAACACAATTCGTAAATATATAAACTAAATTATAGTTATTGCATTAAATATCGCACTAGATAGACTGGATGTACATTCACTCACAGATACAAGAACGCACATAAGTGCTGCTGATGGTATTCAAATTTTACAAGATACATATGCAAAGACATTAATCGTAACACGTAAATTTTACATGTAACATTTATAAAAATATTTGAATATTATTTAAACAAATTTGAATTTGAATACAAATTTTTTAAAATTAAGAAAAACAGCATATTAAATGAATGCTCTCAACTCACAAAGCAAATTTTTTTTTGATACTTTACAAGTAGAAAGTAATCTTTTAAAGGGTCTTGGCGACAATGTCAGTACTACATGATATTCCACTGAAGAAGAAGTGAACTGTTGTAATAGTTTTGATGGTTGTTGATTATATTATCTGTTGTTGTAGTGTGTGTTTTTATTAGTCCTTTAATAAGATATATTATAAAAACACTTTAGCATGCTACTTAACTTTTTTAAAACCTCTTCTTAATGTTGTATAAAAAAAAATCTGATTTGGACACCAGATGATTTCCTTGTACAGTTATTGAATTACATATACACATTTTTCCAAAAAATCCAAAAAAATTAAAATGAAATTGTAAACCATACGGTAAGAGTCGCAGATATCATTTCTTCCGCTCAAAAAACAAAAATTTCTGTAATACAAATAAAACCGCTTTTAACAAAATGATACTGTATCAAAAAAGTAAGATAAAGGTAATAAATAACAAACAATGTTTATGCGTTCCTGATAATAAGAAAAAAAAGAAAAATTAGTTACAAAACTGTAATCGGCCTGATTTTATTTATATGTATTACATACCACATTTACAGAAATAATAAAATTCTTATGATTATTCGTTGTTTAATAAATGAAATTGGGCCGGTAAAAGTTTTGTAACAAATTTTTATTTTTTTGCTTATTATATGGAACGCTTAAACATTGTGTACTATCTATTATTGTATATCTATTGTCTATTACATATATTTAACATGTGTTGTTTTTTTTAAGAAAATTCTAAATTAATAATAGAAATGTAGTGTCTTACCTTTTTTTATGTCGTTTTATTAAAAGCATTTTTATTTGTATTACAGAAATTTTTGTTTTTTGAGCAGAAGAAATGATATCTGCAAGACTCGTACCATATGGTTTACAATTTCATTGTAATTTTTTTGGATATCACTGCGTTTTGTTAGATTATTCTTTTATTTCTTTTTATGAATTACTGATTGTTATCTTATGGATTTATTATTGATATAAAATGTATTTTATATCAATAATATAAAATGTATTTTATATCAATAATAAATTTTAAACTTTATGGATATAAAATATATTGCCTTAGAACAAACAAATTGAATTTCACGGCCAATTGTTTTTGTTGATAATCATATCATTCAATTTACCAATTGAATTTATTTCTGTTTTATTTATTCCTTTTTTAATAAAACTAGTATAATCTCTTGCAAACTAATACTTTTTTTTTTTTAAAGAAGTTATGGGCATTAAAAAAATTGTTTCACCTTCAGTACTTTCATTTACATAACAGCATTTACTATTAAAATAAGCTGTAGTATAGTTTCTTTTAAATTCTATTATTCCAAGTACATTATCAAATTTTGTTATCAGTTTTTTTTGTTTTTTGCTTTAACAGACAATTTTAAGTATCTTTTTTTAGAAAAAAAAAAGTAAATTTTGATGAATGTATTTTATAAAATAAATGATAAAACAATTGTTGTATCTTAACATATACAAAACACCAGCAAAAAAATAAAAAAACATACAAGATATCCAACTGATTGATTGGATCTTTAATTATTATACTAATTCTTTTAAAATGTATGGCAAATTGAATTTGAGAAAGTAGAATTTGACTTATTACAGCACCAAAAGAGACCGTAAATTCATCCACAGTTAGATGTTGCTTGCTGTAAATTCAGCCAACCACACCTGCTAAAAGTTGGTGAATGGGTTAACACCATTGACGTGTAAAAAAGGGCTTACATAATATGTATTAGCATGTCAAAACTGCCAAAGAAAACAGGAAAAAAAATTTTTTTAATGAGACAGGATTATGTTCAGGGGCAAAGAGTTACATTAGAAAGGCATCAAATTTTTAAAAAAATATGTAACTAGCTCACATTCAGCTATCAGTTAAATATTAAATAAAGAATTTTGCAGATTATTTTTTTTACCCAATTTATTTGTACTTGTGAACGTATATTAAAAAATTCTCACTCAAACTCAAGATTTGTTTATATTAAGAAACTTGAACATTCCAACAAAATTTAGCATTATACCATATTGCCAAAAAGTGGCAAAATTTGTAAATGTATAAAACATTCCAGTTGTCAGAGAGTTGCTTCACTGACTGATATTAATCCAGTGGAAAATTTGTGTGCCATTGTCAAAAAAAGACAAAAATTGATTGCTTAAAAAACTCACCTCATTAAAAATAAATAATATCGGTATAGTTTTGTAATATATCATTGAGAAAAAAGGGTAATCCACATTTTCAATGCCATATTGTGTATATGAACTAATTAAGAATGCAGGAAAGTATTAAATATTTCTAAACAGTATAAATGTATATTTTTTCTAATTATAATTATATTTTAAATAATAATTTGTTTTATTTATTTTAAATATTCTGATTTATTTGCATACGACCTTAGTTTTCCTAGAATAGTGGGATTTAACAAAAATAATCTTTGCATTAAAAAAACTATTTATAGATGTTTAAGCTCGTAACATATTTTTATGCTTGTATTTCGGAATTCAAAGTTTACTTTCCTTCACATATCTGTATGTTAAAATAGATCTCTTGTTTTAAATTCAACTTTGACATTTATATACTGAACAAATATATTGTTTTGTTACTGTTATATAAGAAGTTAATCACTTAATACTAAAGTATATAAATTTAATAAATAAGTAAATTTGGTTATACAGTAGTTAGATTTCATTTTCTTGAGATTTATTGAAATTATTTACCTTTAATTGAAAAATAGTTAATCCTTAATATTGATATCACTGTGGTTAATCGTTACCAGTCCCTATTAAATAATCAACTAGTTTGCTCTGTTGCATTATTTAACTTTAACTCACTGCTTACTACAAGTTTTTATAAAACATCCTCTTTCACCTTAAATCCATTTTAATACCTAACTTGATTTTATTCTGTATAATTTTGTGCCAATATTTTTTTGGCGAATGGTTTTTTTGTCATTTAGCCAGATAGTTGTCATGCTGCTGACTGGCAACAATGTGTACAATTAAATTTCCCTCACACTTTTGACTATTTTTAGGATTTATTTATATTTAAATGACACTGAAGTAATTTCGGTACGATAAGCAATAAAATCAAGTTATTTTTTTATTACTTTAAATTTTGTTTTAGATAATATTTTATGTTTATGATTACCTGATTTATAACTTTGCATAAAATAAATTTTAATAATTCTATATCCAACAAGTGTTTACATCAAATAGAAACATGTGGTTGTATATAATGTTAGACATTTGTCATTAGTTCACTATTTTTTCACTGTCAAAATTTTATCCTTTACATTGTTGTAGGCACTATGGATTCCATAACAGTGGTAACTGCCAAAAATTGAGAGGGCATGGTTGAAAGAGTTTTGGAATGTTAGTAGTAGGAAAATGAAACTACAAGAGGGCATCACCTATCACTTTGTGTAACATTTTGTCCTCCCATTACATTTCTGCCACCCCTTGTAGTAACCAGTTGTAAATTGCATTACGTTTATCAAAAGAAAAAAAATTATGATTTTTTTTTTTTTTTTATAGTGTTATGTTTAATATTTTTATAATAATAAAGATCATTATCATTATAAAGATATTATTGTTTTTAGTGAAGCAGCACATTACAAAAGTACTTTGAAAAAGAGTAACGTATTAACAAAAAAAAAATTTTAATTGATTTTTGATGGAGTTTTTTGCTTTATAAGAGTAAATCAATTTATATATCAAATATTTATCAATATTAGCAAATCTAATTCACATGCTAGTAAATCATTAGTTAATAATATTATCTTAATATTTTTATTTGTAATGCCTTTCATTGTCTATTTTTTATATCATTACGATACATCTGACTGTAATCTTAAATATTGAGTGTTGATCACTTCATAGACTGAAAATCACTTTAATTCAAAATCACAGATTCTTCTTTCAAGATATTGAATGACAATTTTTTTATAACCACAAACATAGTTTTAATTCTATTAATATTTTCTAAAATCAGTATTTCACATATCTTTTGTGAATTAGATTATTGAGATTCAATTATTAATAATTAGCCATTTTTATATCTGAGGTCTGTTGAGAAAATAACCAAACTTTATTTTTTTTAATCTGTATTATTAATTTTACAGGTTATTGGTCCTTGTCCCCTTCAAAGAACTCCCCTCCGCTGTTCACACACTTTTCCCAGCGGTTTCCACTTCACGAAGCAGTCGGTTGGATAGCTTCTTTTGATGGTCTTTAACATCCATGACAAATCTGCTTTAATATTACCAATAGTCTCAAAACGGCATCCTTTCATCACTGATTTTAATTTTGGAAATAAGAAAAAATCACAAAGAGCCAAGTCTGGTGAGTAGGGAGGCTGAGAGAGGACAGTCGTCTGATTTTTGGCACAAAACTGATGAATTGACAAAGCTGGGTGTGTAGATATATTGTTGTGGTGAAAAAACCATGAGTTGTCTCAGGTCTCTTTTTGTGAATTTTTTCACATAACATTGTAAAACGCCTTAGTAATGCTCCACTCCAATGTTCACTCCAGAATCGTAGATTTTTGTTGAATGTGGGTGTCATCAGTTGAAGTCGAAGGCCTTCCTGGTTGAGGGTCATCTTCAATTGACTGACGAGCACTTTTAAATCGTAAAAACGTTTCATAACATTGTTGTATACAACCTGGAGCATCATCTCTGTAAGCTTGTTTCAAAAGTTGAAACGTTTCTGTGAAATTTTTCCCCAGTTTCACACAAAATTTTAAGATGTATCATTGCTTCTGAAAATTGCGCATTATAAAAATCACTACTAACACTTAAACTTGTTGCACTCAAATAGCAATAACATGAAAACTAAACAAGATATCAAAAATCCAAGAACATGTGGTTACAGAGGAGGTTATGCAGAACACAATGCTGCCAACCACATGTCACTAAACTGGTGGTGCGTAATTAAAAATGTTTGGTTATTTTCTGAACAGACCTCGTATATAGATTATTGTTTTCTAGGACAAAGTAAGTTTCTTTTGTTTAGTTAATTTGAAATTTATGTTTAAAAAAATTTCTAGTGTTTTGCACCATTGCATGGATTTTGTTATGTTCAGTTAACTGATATTTCACATGTAAACAAAAATTGCCTGTTCACTTACATGACATTATGTAATTATCATCATAGCAGTTATTGTAATACATTTCTTCTGTTTTCTGTATTCGTGATGCTAGTTCTGAAGTTTTGCTTCTGATAAAGAGATACTTATTGGTTGCATGGAAAGCTTTAGAAAATTGAAGTACAATGTAAGTTTAATTATTATATCCTTAACAACCTTGAATATTTTTTATACTTGCTGATTTTTAAGATCCTTTTGTTGCCTGTTTTCCAGTCCTTAATACTTCTTGAAACTTTAGATAGACTACCCCAATGAATTCTTGGTCTTTGCTGCTTTCCTTAAGTTTGGTTCAGATTAAATTCATCTTCAATTAATGGCTTCCAAACTTCCAGTTCCCTTACCTACCTGTGGTTAATGTTGTGTATTTTTATATTTATGAATTAGAATTATAAATTAGTTTATGCAAATTTTTCATATATTGTTTCAGTTGCTGTTGCTGCGATTTTTCCAAATTTAAGTCCATTTCTTACACTTGTCGGTGCGCTTAGTCTTAGTATGGTCGGATTAATATTTCCTCCACTTATTGAAATGCTTGTTTATTGGGAATCTCCTGGTCATGGTCCTTACAAGTGGAGACTATGGAAAAATCTATTCATTATTTTATTTGGGTTTCTTGGACTTATAACTGGAACTATGACAAGTATTTCAGAATTTGCTCATGCTTATAGGAAACCTAATTAAATTCATAGAGGATGTGTATATAATCTTTTTTGTATTTTCTTATAAATATTGTTCATAATGTAATATAATTTTAAAATTTATTTAGATATTTTATTAAATGAATGTATTTTATTATTTATGATTTATTTTTTATTATCTTTTGTAGTTATTCCTTGTAATTAGGTAACAGATAGGTTGTGGAGACTGTTCTTAGTATCTTATTCAAATCAGTGGTTTCAACTCCAAAAATAAGTTTTGAAATATTCAATTTATTATTATTTAATTTATTTTCCCCCTATAGTAATATATGGAAAAATTTTTTGTTAGTTTTAGTTTTTTTAAGTGGTTATCTTAGTGAGTTAAGAGTGGTAAAATATTAGTATTGCTGAACTGAATAAGGTCTGCCTTAACCTAAACCTTAACCTTAATAAACATTTTGAAGGTTTTAAATTGTAAAACTTTTACAATTAAAATTTTTTAATTATAAAATTATTTTGTGGAATAGTTTTGGCCAACTGAATGTGTGTTATAATCTGGATTTTAATTTTGAACTTCTTAGTCTATAAAAATAGAGCTGGAGCTATGCTAAACAGTTATTGAGAAATAGATTGGAAAACAAGCCGGCCTCTGTGGTGCAAGTGGTAGCGTCTCGGCCTTTCATCCGGAGGCTCCGGGTTCAAATCCCAGTCAGGCATGGCATTTTCACACATGCTACAAATCATTCATCTTATCTTCCCTGAAGCAATACCTAATGGTGGTCCCAGAGGTTAAACAAAAAAAAAGATTGGAAAACAAGATTATCCTCAAAAAGCATTTACAAAAATTTTTTTTAGATCTAAAACTGGATACCTATTTCAGTTCTAAAACAATAATCATCAGTTGACTCTTGAGGAAAAATTTTTTATAAGAAAATTGGGAAATGAAAAGAGTATAAATTATAATAATGAAAAATAATAATTGAAAAACAAACAGTACTTAAAAAAAAATGATGAGTTTATTAGCCGTATTTTTACTTCTGTAATAGTAAAGAAATAAGAGAAAAGTATTGTTGTTTTTAACAATTTCAGTAAGCCTAAATTTAATATAAAAATATGGCTAAAACTGCTGGGATGCCTTAAACGAAAATAGTTACATTAGTTTATTTTTTTAATTTCATTTTATAAACACTTTCTAAAGAATGTACTACAAAGTTCTCCCTGGACTTTCAGAACCTATTTTACTTGTGAAAATAATGGAAGAAATTCATATAAACATGTCCTAAACTGCTTTGTGTGTCATGGCTAGTGAACGATTTTGCTTGGATTTCAGCTACTTCGGTGAAATGAGGTTGTACTAAATTTTTAGGATGTTAATTAAGGGGCAGAATTAGTGATTTCTTATGGTTTTTAACCTGAAAAATCAAATAAAATAGGTCTCAGGATTGTATCTGCAGTAGTTTTTAAGAAATTGGTGAAAACCAAGTTTTTTATGTTTGACGTACAATAACTTTATTAAATGGGTAATAAACATATAAAACGTGTAGAAAATTTAATACTGAACAAAATGACATCTAATTTTGGTTTAAGTTAGATTTTGATAACTGTATTTAGCTCTAGTTATTTTATATGGTCCTACCAACTTTATATTCAAATTGAAAAAAAATTTAGTTACAAATTGAATCAGTTTTTTTCATATTTAATTTACAAACAGTTTAAACAGATTTTCAAATTGCTCTGCTGACTTGATATGTATAGTATTCTGCAACTGCCTATAATTACAATACTGTTTATTACATTATGATGTGGTGTTTAGAAGTCTAGTATTTTCTTTTAACTTGAATTGGGTAGAGGACTATATTTTTATGAATACATGGCTTAGGCATGTATAATTAGATCATCACAGCATTCTGGCCATACTTTATTAGTTGAAATTTGTTAGCTTCACTTGTCTTAAACAGTAATATAAGATAAAGAGTTAAAATAATTTTTGGAAACATAGTTGTTAGGTGCAACAACATTATCCTAGGAAATATGCTGGTGATTGTGGCAAACAAGGAATCATCCTAAACTTTCCCATACCCTTCAGTGGCACCCAGATTACATGGGAAATATGAACCATTGATGTCAGCTAGCCCCAGCTCTCACTTGCAAAGGCAGTGTTATAATTACCTTGTTAGCCCTTCCCATTGAGATTGTGTGTGATGTTATAATTACTTGATGTAATGTAAAGGAAACTATGTCAGTTTTTCTTGATTTTTTTTTTTGTTCACCTGTATTTTTATTTATTGGATTCATATGAATATTATGTTTTATAATTTTTATTGTAGTTGTAAATACTAGTTTCTTTGATTTGTTTATCTTTATTTATGATTAGTATTGAGGTGTATATCTCATAATTGCATTCAAATGTTCACTCATTCATTCATTATTTATATTTATTTCATGATAATCTTAATATGCTAAAAATATAATTATACAGGATTGAATTATTTTTCTTACCGATTTTTTTGTTTGTTTCTCACTATTGTTAACAAAGATACTCAGTCTTCATTTTTAGCATGACCACATTAATATAATATAAAAACAATGATGTTTCTGTAAGAGGTAGACAGGTTGTTCTAGAACTGTAACTGTTAAATTAATAAAAATGTTAGTTAATCTTTTATATATATGTTTAAAAATAAATGTTTGTTTGTCCCGTATGTGTTCCTATACCATCCATGCGATTGCGATGAAACTCATGAGTTGTGCGCACACCCGTGAAGGTTTCTGAATTAGTTTGGAACTGCTAGTTAGGGTTGGGGGTCCAGATATTTTTAAAAACTTAATTTATAGTCTGATTTGGCTTATATTCAGAATATATATTAGTTATGTGAAAAGAGATATTTTTGCAAAAAATGGACTGGCTAGGTGGCACTGAAATCAAAATTTTCAAAAAATTGTATTTATGGTTCAATTTGGTTCACATTCAGAATATGTATTAGTTACATGAAAGAAATATTTTTTGCGAAAAAGAGAAGAAGAGAAAGAGGTGAAGACAGAAAGAGGGAAAAAGGAAGGGGTTAAATTTTGTAATGTTCAGTTATTTCATGTTTTATCAAACTTCCATTTATGTTCATTTAAATATATATATATATATATATATCAAATCTAGCAATAGCAGAGCATTGTCGGGTCAGCTAGTACAAGATAAAATACTTGGATACAAATTACATTATTAAGAATTCTATAATCTTCTATTGTGTAATTCTAAACTAATCTATGTACCATTTTCACACTCAATTAGATAACTGGTACTATTCGTAATTCAAATGAAATAGTGATATTTTTTAATCCTGGAATCATTATTTGACATTAAATTTCAAATATATAATTGCTTTATTAACCAGATATTTCTTTTTCTTTTAAAGCTTATAGCCTTTATTCATTGAATTGTGTTTTGATTTCATCTATTATATGTACTAGATTTATATAAGTTTGTGCAAAAAAATTTATAATTTTTTTTTTAATGATGTGCTGCAACATGATGTGATTAATCAAAGAGTCTTTATAAAAAACAGTGGTGTAGAATTCTTCAGTGAATCTGTCTTTAAAGGTTTCAATTGAACTTGATTTTTCTCTAACTTAAACATCATAAAGCTTCTTTCCTTCCAAAATTCTGTAAGCATTCTTATTTCTTTTCTTCATCTTCCTTTTTTCTTTCCACCAATGGTCTGTTACTTAAAACAGTTTCTACTTAGCATATGTCTCAGTCAGAATAATTACCTCATCCTTATTTTAAACTCTTGAGACTTTTCTCCTCTTCTGTTCATGCCTCCTTCATTTTTCACCTTGTTTATCAATTTAATTTTGATGTAGAATATTAGATGTAAAGTTCTACAAAGAACAGCCTGTGTAATTTATGATAAATTCATATCTTCTATGGATAAAATAAATTTAAGCTTTAGAGATATTGAACAAATAATTTAAATATTGATACATACATAAGACATAAATATTAGATTAAAACCAAAACATTCAACTAATTTTTTCTTTCTAATTTTGTAAAGTGTTTCTAGAACCACCCCTTTAGTCATTACTGTTCTTATGCCACTACTTACCTTAAAAAAATTTTTAATTAAATTGTTTACAAACATTATATAATACATATTATCCTGTAAGGAAATGGATGTGTTTCAGGAATACATTCTACAGGTCGAAAAGAGAAATCATTTTTTATAAACATAAGTCCAAAAACACTTCTTTTCAATTGCAGTTTGTAAAAAATTTTACCCTGATTTTTGCAGCAAAGATAATATTTATGAAATTGATAGGAAATATTAAAACAAAAAAAAAGAAGAATTTTTGTTAAGTGGTCCGGAAGTAATTGACCAAATCAGACAAAATTAATTACAGAAAGTTGTATCATTAAAGATAATAAACACAATCAATCTGTACCATAACTAATACTCTCCCTATTGCAACATAAGTAATTTAAAGAATCAGAATATATAATTGTAAAATAAAAATTTCACATAATGAAAGAATTTTTTTTTTTTAGTAAATGTTCAGTTGTCATTGTCAATATAAATTGTTCGCATAAAAAACAACCCTTAAGTCATAAGAGTCAACATTTGCAAAGAGTGTATATGTATTTTCCTATAAGTCCTATGAGTCTATAAAACTTGAACAGCAGAACTTTTTTGTAAAGCAAATTTTATGGAATTAAAACAAGCTAGAAGTCATAAAAACTTAATAATGAGCAGTATTACCAAAATACTGCGTGTCTGAAAGAAACTCTGGATTTAAATGAAATTTACTTTATTACATTTAGAATTACAGTTGTTTTTATGGTTTATTACATAAAAGTACAAAGTCTTAACATATTTTTACATATTAATATAATTCGATAAGAGTTTGCAGCCATAAATTTAGTTTACAGGATGTCAAATTGATAAAGTCACTACATTTCACATTCTGGCCAGCATGTCTGCAGGAATTGCATCGATGACTGTTGTGCTTTTCTGTGGTGGAGGTGGACGAGTGACTGGAATTTTTTCTCAGTATATGATGACTTTTACATAGCCCCAAAAAAAGAAATTCATCAGCATCAAATTGGGACTTCATGGGGGCTGAGCAATGGGAGCTTCTCTGCCTATTCAGCCTTCTGGAAACTTGTTCCTGAGTGCAGTCCACACAACTACCTGATGGAAAATTAGGTCTTCCATATTTTCAAATCTCTGGAAATACAAAGTTCTCTAACATGTATACCGTGCCTTTAATAATCTGTTCATGCTTATGGAAAAAATGGCCCAAAAATTTGATTATACATGATACAACACCAGAAATTTACTTTCAGACAGTTGTGGATGAATTCCACCAATTTATGTGAATTTTCTGAATCCCATCCTTGACAGTTATGGCGATATACACTCAATGAAAATGAAATGTTGCTTTAACAGAAAATAATATGTGCTGCAAATAGTTTTCATCTGCAAAAATGAAGTCTAACATGATCATTTCAAATTGAACTCTTTGTGGTGTATTGTTAGGTTTAATTTCATGGAATAGCTGGTTTGTACAAATAAAATCAGTGACAACAGTCACTAATTTTTATTTCTGCAAAGCAGTACATGCACAGTCCTTTCTCTTCTATTAACGCCATGGTATTGAAGTCTGAGCTCATAAGAGCTTAACTTTTAAAAGTCTAATGCAGTTGCTATGATAGGGAATGTGCAAATTAAATCTTATTTATTGTCCCTTCAATGTTACACGTAAAACACTATTGAGCGCTGCAAAATAAAAACTGTATTTGTTCTTGAAACCCTGGTTTTCTTTTTCAGACACGTGGCATACATTAACACTTGTTAATCAGCCTAAAGTGATCAGTTTCTTTTTTCCCAGCCAAGAAGATAGGCATTACATGATTCTTAATGTGAACTGACAGTGCATTTTTTTTATATATTATACTAAATACTTATGGTATTAATGAAGCATAATTTGAACTATGAATAGTGAAAGTATGAGATGTTGAAAAAGGATTTACGCCACTAATAATGGTGTATATTTTATATTTACTGTACAGTAACTTTTTCATTAGTTCCAATTATAGAGAGAATAATTATGTAATATAGGTAACCTATTTGTACAACATAAGAAGTTTATTGAATGAGTTGAGTGTATAATCAATTAAAAAGTATTTGATGGTCTTTTAAATAAATTTTCATTTCTCCAATCTTTTATTCAATTTTAGAATTTTTTGTTTATAATTTATCTTCATGTTAGATGAAGTTTTTCAAAATAACTTTAAAATGTTATTGAGAATTTATTTCTTATATTACAATCTGGAAGTTTTCATTTTTACTTCCTTGTACGAAATAAAGGAAGTATTGTGATTATGAAAAATTTCAGTTTCCAGATTTCTTTGGAAATATCCATTTTGACCATCTCTGAATCCATTTTGATTAGTTTTGGCGTGACATCTATACATACATATATATGTTGCATAACTTTAAAACAATTAGCCATAGAATGTTTAAATGTTGGATTTAGCACTGTTGTAACATCTAGTTGGGCACCACCTCCCCTTTTGATTGCAATTGACTGAACCAAAAAAGTCCAAAAAAAATTTGGATGTTGCACTTTTTCTTAACTACAGTAAGTCCTCATTGAGAGCTTTTCAACGATGTATCATAAGTGGTACTTATTTTCATTAGTTATAGCCAAATAAAATTTTAATTAATGAAATATTTGGAACTTAGGGGATGGCACATCGGTTCGAATCAGACTTCATCTCTTTTTTTTAACTTTTTTTTTTAAATTTAAATATATTGATTTATTAATAATTATTAACCTCTCATTGTAAACAAATTTTAACAATGAATAATTCAATAATAACAATATAAAAAAATATCAGAAGTTTTTAATGAAATAAAATTTTATGTACTTTTCTTTTTAAAAAAATGTGTAAATGTAATTTAATTGGCGTACAAGAAAGTCATGTGTTGTCCATATCAGATTTTTTTTTTAAGTTTAGTATTTTTCTTATATAAGAAATAGGTTCATTGATTACAGTATACGATCCTGAAACTTACTAAACCTAGTATTAGAAAAAGCTGTGCAGACTATTCTTATGTTTCATATTTAACTGATATTTATGGTACTTTTTATGAAAGTTGAAATCCTTTCTTAATTGAAAATGACAAAATGCAAAAAAAAATTCAAACATCCAGTATAAGCCGTAATAAGACAATGATAAGCTGAGTATTTAATTTTTTTGTCATTCAATCTAACAATTTTTCTTGAAATTACATAAACAAAATTTTATTTATCTGTAACAGTTGGTAGCTAACACTTTCATTTAATAAATTGTTATGTATAGTTAATTTAGCTTCTTGTTTATTATATTTATTTTGAAATTCAATCAAGCTATGATTCACAGGAATCAAAAAAGATAAATCTAGTTTTGAGGTGGCATAATGTTTTAACTTTACATTTAAGAAAAAATTTATTTTGTCAAAACAATTTAAAAGAACTGATAGATTTCTTTCAGTTAAAATAAATTATTTTTGTTAAAACAAATGATTATTCATGTATTTTTCAGTTTTCTTTAATAATTTGTGACATGCAAGTTTTTATTCTTATGATTTTAATATGAGTAGTGTTTTATTGAATGAAGAAAAAAAACAGTATACGTGTTTTTTTTTTTAAACTGGCTTCTGTTTTTTGTTCTGACTTCTGTTAAAATAATGCATCTGATCATTAGAACAGAAATGTAGTAAATAGAAAATGTTGCTATAATTAAAATTTTACATAAGTAGCAGACTTATTGTCTTATCTATTAGCTAATTTTCATGATATCATTTATTTACAGAATGTCTGTAATAAAAAAAAAGAGTGTAATTAGCTAGAACTGTAAAAAAATGCTTTTCTCAGGCTGTCTATAAATTATGGATCTATGGCCTCAGTATATGATAGTTTCAGGTTCACTATTCAATTTTGATAATGAAAAACAAATTTGATTTCCGGTCTCCCCACTTTTCCTCAACAGATTTTCCATTGTCATAGCTATATAAATCATATATGAGATTTTAATAGAAATACCATTAAAAATCTTTGCAAAAGCACATAGTCTCATTGCAATACAGTGATATGGGGTTCTAGCTTAGTGAATGCCAAACCAATTCCATACATTCTTGATAAGAGCATGAAGAACAGTGAAATTATATTAACAGAAACATTATTGTTTTATAAATACAAAGGGTACTAGGAAAGTTTAGCAATACAACTTTATTTTTTATAATTTAAAAAAAAATTTCTACCACATTATTAACTTCTCCATCCTTCAAAACCAGTCTTCAAAGGAATCTTAAAATGTTGGAGATTTGGCACACTTACAATGTTGGAGATTTGTTGTTTCCAAGCCCTTAGGAGATCATCATCTCTCTTAAAATGCCTCCCTTTCAATTTTTTCTTCACTTAAGGGAACAACGCAAAGTATATGGAGTAAGGTCAGGACTGTAGGAAGGGTGTTCTAGTAGTTTTATTCCAGTGCTAACCAAATATTCAGAGCAAACTTGGGAGCATTATTGTGGTGAAGAAACCATGCATCCACCTTGAATTTGGGTGCGACTTTGACAATTTTAGGCAGCCATTCCTCAGTATACCACTTCCCTGTAACTATCTTCTTAGTTTACGATACTCACTCTAAAACTCCTCCCTCTCACACTAAAAAAGTACGGCCACCATCACTGGTTCACTGATCTGGATTTTCAAACAGCCAAGGGGTTCTCATAATCTTTGAACAACCACACTTTGTTCTGACATCATAATAATACAACTTCAGGTCATTATAATAGCATAGCCAAGTTTCATCACCTGTCACAATTTTGTTCTCATAAAGAAATTTCCCATTTTCAAACTTTTTCAGCATTTCATGGAACTCAAAAAAATATGAAATATGACGTGGCATTTGATCGTCAGTCAAGTTATGTGGTACCCAAAGGATACAGGGCTTTCTAACTTGAAGGTAATCTCACAGAATAATACGAACTACTGGTACATTAATGCCCAAGGACTCCTATATTTGGTGGTAGATCACATGCATCATGTCTGTCTCGCGCATTTTTCATACTACAATGTTTCTCTCAGTCACAAATGAAGACTGTCGACTTGGCTTTGCTCTTTCAATCTCAGGTTGTTTCATCTGTATAAATAACCTAAATACTGTTATACGATGAGGACAATCCTTTCCAAGTACAGGGGTCATTTCCTCTAAACACTGATATACATTTAACCCACATATAAATTTTCCCGGTATTCAGTTTTCGAACTCGACAATATCACTACCTCTTTTCACTAACACAGCTAAAAAGCAAATGAGAGATGTGCTAACTTATAACTGCCTGTGATGATCCGTTCCATAGTATTGTGAAGTTTTTTTTGAGCCCTTTGTATACGTAAATTTTGTTTTGATTCTATATTTAAATCGTTCTTTATTAGTGCCATTAAATAACAAATGTAAATTGACTGAAAAAAGGGATAAACTTTATTTTGTCAAGCTGGTAGTGCTGTTTTCTCTTTAAATAATAGATTATTTTCATGATGAATAACTGTGAGGAAATCTGTGTACAGCATTTTGACCCAGATTTAAAAACAAAGTATCCAGAGTCATTAGCCAGGAAAAATATAATTAAAGTCATAGACAATACTTGGTGAGGTACTCATCCTGTGTTCTGGAATACAATGATTTTTTTTAAATTTTTTTATTAAAGAACAGTAATTAGCTGATATTATAACCTGCTACTGTATAATTACTTCCTGTTATGGTCCAGTTGAACAGACCATATTTCAGTTAGTACCACAAAATGTTGAAATAGGTGATGTTTTCCCTCTTGGAAAACTTGTTGGATAAGAGTTATCCAAAGTAGAGTTATTCTTGGTAGAGTACCAAAGCTGGTTCCAAGCCTATGTTGAAAAAAGAGCAGGATAAACAGCTGTTTATTAAATCTGGTGTGAGCACTGATGTCGAAAAAGAGTATCCATCAAATGTTAAAGTATATTCATTCTAATTGTCAAATTAATCTACGTAGAGAACCAGCAATTCCTATCCTGAATGAAGATAGGTGAAGGTCAGCAACCTACACCTTGAAACTAGATTTTATCAGCTAAGGGAAGGGACTCTGATCCTAGGGTGGGAGTCAGTCATAGTGTCAGCTGCTCAACTTAAGAAATCAATCATTACAGAAGAAAAACAGCCTTGGAAGGACAGATTAGAGAAACTTGAAAAGCTGTTATAGAGGCCAAAGCACACAATGGACTGACTGCAGTGCCAACAAAAAATAATTATTTTCTGTTTTTGGATGTTGTTTAATTTCAGGTTACAAAACAGTTTTTATTGCAACATATATTTAAGCTCATTTTATAGTATAAAATCATTGCTCAATAATATACTTATCCCATCAAGATAAAAATATCATGATTTCCCAAGTATTGTGATTAGAAATGAGCATTCCTGTGGGTAGAGTCATTACTGATATGATGCGTAGTTTCTGTACGGGTAGATTGTCTTTCTCATTTTTAAATATGTGAGTTTAGGTCCATGCTGAGGAAGCTAAGACCTGTCTGTAGAGCCAGTGAGTCTAGTGGAGTTATGTTTAACAGTCCAGTTACTTTGTTGCCTGCAATCCTTATTTATTATCACCTAATCCTTAAAATCCAAAATTGAATTAAGCTTTGTTTTGAATGATTCTTTGTAGGTCTTATTTATTTGGAACAATTTAATGTGTACACTTTTTTTTAATGTATGCATTAACGTTTTGCCACATATATGTACAGGATGATTGAGAATTATTGCTATTCACGTTTGATAGAGTTTTAACATAATGTATCTATAAATATTTTTCTTTTAAGTTATTTAAATTTATTTTCTACTTATTAATAAGCAGTATTAATACATGAACCACCAAATATATCAATTGAGCAGAAAACTGAGATGCTCTTGTGTTCTTATTTTATTGTCATTGTTAATTTTAATTTTCTTAATATTTTTTGTATTAATGTAAAAGCAAGATTAAGATATCAATTCTGGAACTGATCATCGAATGGGATCTACAACTTTAGTTCATGAGTTAATTTTTTTTTAAAACACAAATGTTATTCCATTAATGAAATTAAATTTTAATAAACAAGAATGAAGATGAAATTAGAATATCAAAAGGCAGTTTTTAATTTGAGAGTTCTGTTCACTTATTATAGTTGGTGGTCAAGTTGCCTTATTTTTAAGTTTTCTATTTTGGAGTTAAGCTGATGTATCAACAGAAAGGAGTAGATATATTCATTTGTTGTTTTTATTGCCCGTTCCAATCTTTGTTAACGATTTAATAAAAGTATCATAGAAGCAAATAATTAAAGTTGCTTTCTCTGAGAGTAATGTTTGCTGTACATTCATTCACTGTAGCTGACAGAGTGAAGATGTCACTTGGAATAATAAAGGAAATTGAAAATCACTTCATTCTTTACTCCTCTTAGTAACCCTGGTGTAGAATTCTTGTTACTTTTGGGAGTGACATTTTCTTAATATCAAATCACATACTACCACATTGAGTAATGACACCAAATATATGTGTATATGTAGAGCACATTTATAATTTAATTTATTATAAATTGCTTATAAAAGTTAATCTAATAAATAAAAGCCAACATATCAATTACTATTCCAGCTGTTTAAAAAAAAAATGACCATGGCAATATGTGAAAATAAAGAATAATTAGCTAATATTATTTACATTCTGCTGTGAATACTCATTCCCGTACCATCTGATACATTCACATCACCAGTTGACATGAAAATAAATGTTACAGAGTATGACATAAAAGGCTTTAATAACATATTAACAAAAATAAAACAAATATCAGTATTCTTTTTAATAATTATAATTTAAACTTTATAAATGTCAGTGTAACATAATAACACTTATATTTAAAATAAAATTAATAATAATAATTGCAGAAACATATTTACAAAATATATTAATCAACAAAAAATATATATTTATTTTTGTTTATATATATATATTTGTTTGTGTTTTTATAAATAAGAGTACATAAATATATTGTACTTATATAAATAATATATATTATAAATATACTTATTTAAATAACATATATATTGTTAACAAATATTATAATTTTATTTGGCATATAATATTTATAAGTAGGCCTAGCTAGTTAACAATAACAGCTAAAAATAAGCTGGATTTATAGTATATTATATAATATGTTTATTTATTCAATTATATTTTGTATCAATAAAATGATCAATTTGATCAGAAAATTATATAAACTAATTTATTATTAGTTTATAATATATTATATACAAATACATTTACATAAATAAAATTAATAAATAAAATAGTAGTTTTCATCGCTCAAAATTATTTTAACTTTATATAAATTTAATTATCTTAATATATAATTATATTTTTAAATAATGTAATCAATAAATATAATAATTAGTGTTTATAGCGCATAAGAAATTAAAAGCTTTTACCAAAAAATGAAAAGAAATATCTTTTTATGAATAAAATTCTGTCTGTAGCATATTATATTATTCTCAAGACTCCCTTAAGATATACTAATTGTCTGGTAGCTTTTTGAAAGATTAACATGTGAATTCTTGAATAAAAGCTTACGTATAGGCCAGTCAGAAGTTGTGGTTAACGTTTTTTTTTTTTAGACAAAATGATTAAATGAATTCTTTCCCAGGAAAGAAGTACTTGAACATATATTCTGTGAGTGTATGTATATATATATATATTTTTGTCTATAGCCTTCACATTTCTTCTTATACCACTGAAGAAAAGTCTGTGGGAAGCTGAAACTCCGTTACAGAAAGATAGTGCAACAGAACGATCAAATATGTGAGCATTAAAAGATAAGCTACACTTAAAAGAAATAAAATAAAATGGATACTCTAAGTCAAAATTAATTTTTTTTTATAATATATAAAAAAGATTAAAGTAAGCCAGAATTGAAATCATAATTCGTTGAAAAATGTTAGAGGTAAGACATAAGTTGTAGATTGACACTACAGTCGCTAATGAAAAACATTTTGATTATCAGAAAGAATGTCTAGCACCAGTAAGAAAGATAAAGGACACTTTTTTAAGCTTTCTGCCATATCGAAGAATAAGGCTGCTACATCTAACAAATTAATCAGTGTTTCTTTGTCATAATAAATGGCACTCACAAACCATTGTTATATACATCAAACCAAACATAACCTTTAATAAATAAAATTTTGTGAACCAAGTTCAGATTTCTGAGAAAAACAAGGCACCGGAAAATAAAATGGACTTAAGTATTGCAAGATGTAGTAACAAAACTTCTGTAATTCAAAAACGAAAAAAGATGTCTGAACAGTTTCAACTTCATTGAAATTTGGTCATTATCATTGTTCCATATTGGAATACAACATTCCAGAAATGATGTGCAATAACAATTTCAAGATCTTTTTGAGTTTTATATTTGATCTTGGCAATATGTGCAGAAAACATCAGTTTAGAATCAAAAAATACGACTTCAGTATGTAAGTTCTTAATATTATTATAAATTATTAAACCATGTAACAAATGAATCGATGCCATGTGCTTTTTGACCCTAGTTTAAATAAGTGTCTTTTTAATATTAAAAAACCACCATCAGGTATTTGAATTTTATCACAAAGAGAACAACAAATCGTTGTAAAGCTGCTGATTTGTAGTCAAAAATATACAAACGAAAAATATTTATTATATTTGAAATTTTATTTTTTTCATTTTTGGAAAAATGATTTTAATTTTTCAGGTGTGTGTGAAATTTCTTAGTTCCAATTAATTAAAAATACTTTATTGTTACAAAATGTTATTCATAAAATAATGCGGAGTGGTAAGGAAGTGATCCTTTAATTCTAACTTTGGTTCATGGCTAACTGTACATAAAATTTGATGTAGATAGTACTGTAACTATGCTGTTTAGCTGAGCCTATTATCTTTATATATAATTATTAAATTGTTTTTCTGCTATATTTTATTTATTCATTGTAATAATGAAAACCCTTCAAGTGTTTAGAAATAATTCACTTACCCTCAGTAGTCATTGGTTAGACCTACATCAGATTTAATAAAATTACAAAGGACTGTATTGAAAATCTTGTCTCCATTTTTCTTATTTAATTAATTTTTAATACAATAGAAATATTATAATTATTAAATTTGTTTTACTTTTAATATAATTTGAATACACTGTAGGAATGATTAAAATAGAAATACTTTTGAGTTTTGTTAAGATGTTTGCAAAATTTTTAAAAAAGCCTGGAAAAGTCATAATATTTTTATCCTAGCTCTTAAGATTAATTTCTAAAAAAAATCATTTTTTAATATAATATTTTGAAAACTTTAATTTTTACAATTTTTATATCTTAAAAATAGTTGTGTATCTTTTCCTACAGTGATAAAACATACATTGCAGATTCTGCATTGATATTTGTATTTTTTACTTGTCCTTCCCTTTCAAAATAAGTAAATTATAAATTATCTTACTCTTCTTCCTGTACTATTTGAATTGACAGACGATTAGTTGAGCCTATTAATATTTTATGACTGTTTCTTTTTTATTCTTTGCTGCAGGACTTGTTTTACATGATTTGCCTACTGTTGATTTTTACTCCTGAAAATTTAATAATTATTTGATAAGGAATCCTATATATTTACTTTTATGTGTTAATTCTTCTACTATAGTAATTTCTTATGATACTAATGGTTTAGACATGAAAATTATACTACTTCTTTGTTTTTTGAAAGAGGAAAACAAGCAATAAATCTAAGGATTTTTTCTTGTAATATAATTTTCTATTTTAGCTGTATTAATTTTTTTTTTTATTATGCCTGAAACAGTTACTGGTAAAATGAAAAATAAATTCATTTATTTTTTCCATTTATGAATAATGAAATGAATAAGTGTTGATTTTAGTAAACAATACAAAATGATGAATGAGATGATTTGTTTGATAATCCAGAAATTTTCAAGGATAAGGATATCTAATGTACTATACTTCTGTTAGGATCTCAGAGCTGTAATTTTATTGATTATATAGTATTGTTATTAGTATAATTTCTTACATGCTCATACTTTTAACATGCCTAACCTGAAGAAAGATAGATTAAATCTTAAAACGAAGAATATTTTTATAAGCCAGTGAACTAATTTGACTGACAGACAAAAGGATATAAAATGTTCAACAACTTTATCTCTTACTTTTTCTCCAAGTTTTCTATAATTGGTGTACTATTCAGTGATGAAAATAAAATGTAAGCCCTCTCAAAAAGGACCTGATAAGACACTCTATGTTTGTTAAAATTCAGTAATTAATATAACAGTATAAAGACATCTTATTTAAACTATATATTTTTAACTAAGTTGAAGTGTGTCATTAAAATAATATTGCCAACTGTAATTTTCTTTTTTCATCTGGTAAGCAATAAAAAACAATCAATGCAATGATTGCATTGATTGTCAAGAGTGCATTTTCTTAAATTTATTCAATAAAAGAACTGCACTGATATATTTAAAACTGAATAAATGAAATGAGATTTAACATGTTTGTGTGTTTTAACATGTTATTAAGTTGTAATTAAAAATTATACAATTTTAATAAGTAGTTCACTAAAAATATTGAAATAGATTAAAGTCATAAAAAAAGAAACATATTAAATCAAAATACTGCAATCATTTATTATTTACAACAAAAAAAAATTGTTTTTTTTAGTTTTTAATATTTTATAAAGTTATTTATATATATAAGTAGTAACATCATGTATCAGGCTATTTTATTTTACAACCTTAATCGCGTAAAATTTTTATATAATTAACACATAAACATTACACACACACATATATATATATATATATTTATATAAATATTAGGAACATTAAAGATATGGCCTTAATTAATTATTTTATTTTATGTTTATCTTATAAATATAATATACATTGTACATAATATAATGTTAATTCACATAAAAAATATTCCTTTTCTATATTGTATATTTTATTTTTTAAAAAGTGGTTAACTTATCCAGTAATATTTTTCGTTAGGTAATACTGTTAGTTAATTTTTTTTTAAATCGTTAAAATAAATTTATAATTGAATAAATACTGAAATTTTATTAAGAATTGTTTTTTTTTTCTAATGGCTATGGAATGAAATTATATAAATATACATATTTTGACTTACCTTAAATTTGATTAGTTAGCATAATAATTTTTATAATACTAGAATTTATTTAAATAAACTAATTCTACATAATTTGTTTATTAAAATAATTCTTGAGCATCACTTGTACTTTTTTTTATTATACAGTACTTCACTATATACTATTTTTTTTCTCTCTTTAATTTATGTTTACCGTGTTCTTTATAAAATACGCTCTTCAACTAATATAACTTAGTATAGAATATATATCATAGGTAATTGTAGTTCGATATCCATACATGCATTTTTTATAAACATGCGCCAGAATAACTATCCAATGAATAATTTCAACTGCCACTAATTTGTTTTCAGTTTTTATTTATATATTTTTTGTTAGTTTAATGAATTATGTATGTTTAATATCAAGAGCAGAGAAAATATTTCTTGACACGTCAGTTGGAAATTTAATATAAATTCGTACCTACTGTGAATTATTTTTAGTTGAAACTAATTGTAATTAAGATAATGGTTTTTTGTAACAATACTAGAAAAAAATATTTGTAGTATTACAGTCGCATATAAATACATTAGTGTATGTAAAACTTCATTTCAGCTGATTAATAGCAAAATCATTATCTGTCTCAAAGAGTTATTATTTTTAAATTAAACCCTATAATAGAAGATTTTAAGAAATTGGAACACTTTTTTTTTAAGTTTAAATTATTTAATATTGAATGAAGAATATCATTATTTTAAAGTAATATGTGCACAATTGAGAAAATTCATATTGTGTTTTTTTAATTTAATAACATTATGCATTGCAGTGCAATCTCTGTTATTGGTTATTTGTTAAACTGACCTAGCATCATGATGTCGCTTCAGTCCTGCTGTACTGGAACCAAGCATGTAAGATTTTCACATTTATTTTTATTTCTCAGAAAAGATTTCTTCCAAGCATTATTATTAAATAATAAAAATAATTATAGTATGTTGCAAATAGGATGATATAGGCATAGATTTCACTGAGGATAATTATCTTCAAGACATCTGAAATTTATCTTCTTAATTATATCAGAATTTTCATAAAATCAATAAGACCTATATATGTTCATTATAGAAATTGTATTTTCTCATGATGAGATCATCAGTGATTATTTTAGGAAAAATCCAGACTTATGAAGAAACTAATGTGGGTGGGATCTTTCACCACAGTAATATAGTATTGCAATTTAATGTCTACAATACACCAGACAATAAACTGTATTGTGTATTGTCATGAATCTTTGTCAGCCTTCAATAAACAAATACTTTAAATGTGCTAGATAACAAATTGTAATATAATTCATTGTAAAAATAAAAGTGTAGAATGTTTTTAAAATTAGCTTTAGATTTCTTAAACAATTTTATAGAGGAAAATTTAATGTATTTTTGAATAATATGTTCTTAATAAAATCTCAATTTTTAACATTATTAGTAGGCCTACATTTTTTCCTGAATTTTTCATTTATTTTCAAAATACAAACAATAGTCATGTCTTTTTGGTACTCTGGTGTTCCTGCAGTCCCAAAATAATGAGATTGTTCTGTTAATATTAAATGAAAGAATTTTTTTTAGTTACCTGATATTCGTTGTTACAAAACATAAAACAATTTGTTTCAACTGCTTAAATTTCTGCTCTTAACAAAAAATTCACACACTATGTGAATGTTTAGAATAGTATGTAAAAAAGAAAAAAATAATCGATGAATTACTGTTAAATATAAAATAATACGTATAATATAATGTTATTCAATTATTGCCATAGTGGGTCAGTAAATAGAATTAGGCTAAGCTATAACTGTGTCACGATCATAAAATTAAATTATCATTCAATTGTGCTGTAATCATTTATAAAAATATATATATTTAATATAATAATAATAATAATAAAAACCTGATGGAACTTTAAACCTACTTTAGTTTAAAAAGAAAATATATATACTAAATTAATCTAAATTATGGGATTTTATAAAAAGTACATTATCTACAAAAAATTAGCTGCAAAAAATAAATTTGCATTCTTTTCTAAAAACAAAAAAACACTTAAGCTTATAGTACATTACAAACAGGCAAGCATTTAACTAATAAATAACTAATCTTCTACTCAGTATTTTAAATAAAATATAAAATTAAAAATACTATAAATTAATATATATCACTTGTTTTGTTATAACAAGTGACATGAATTATTATATTGAACTAATTTATTTAACAACTAGTACAACAGATAATATTATCACAAAGTATAATAATAACAATTAATATTAGTATTCTCATAAAATTCCTTCTCATCCTCAATAGCAATATAACAATAAAAAGTTATAAATTGTTGTTTTCTAGTAATTATTGAATAACAACAAATAAATTTTGTATTGTTTATAATCCTGTTGCATAATAGAATATAAAAATGTAGGTAGAATAAAAGAATTTTGTTAAAAATATTATTTATTTAGAATTACAATATATTTTACAAAAAAATATAGTGATTTTAAAGATAGAAACATTTTATTATTGTAATTTTCAGTCTTTGTTTCATTAACTTAAAAATGTATCCGTACTGATATTGCACAGCATAGATGTTCATTTGTTGTTAATTGACTTGTTTTTTTGTTGTGGATTTTTTAATTAAACCTAGTCTAATAATTAAATTATGTACATAATGAAAATTCATATATCAGGTAAAGAGAAAGTTTTTTTTTTATAAGTTACTATAATCACATATAAGAATCTTTAGAAATACTTTTAAAATTACAATAATTTTTATTATAAATAAATTTTATAATGGATGTCAGGATGTCATTGTGATTTGTGGACATATGTGGATGTAGACAATGATATATCATGTAGCAGGTTTCATTTTCTCTCCTGTGGTTACGGTGAACAAATACATAAGCTGGTACAATACTGAGCTGCTAACAGTCTCCACATGAATATAAATTTTTATTTAGTAAATGAATGTTTATTTAATTTCAATTATAATTTTATTTATTTACATTAATATATCAATAGTTATTATATGTAATATTTTGATTACTATAATATATATATATATATATGTAAATAAATATATAATTAAAATAAAATAAATGTTCACTTACCTTGTAAACTTCATTGTGAAAGTTGTTATCAAAACCAAAAACTTCAAATAACGATTGAAGTGCCACAGTAATAGCTGCTAAAAGCATCCTAAAATACTAGCTTATAGATCATAATAAACCATCAAAGAAGCATTATTTATACTTAAATATGTCACATCCTGTCTGTATGATATATTGTCACATCCGTACACCTAACAATTAGGATTAAATCAGTTTTGAATATTTAGTTCACTATTAAACCCAAATAAACATTATTTTCCTAACTAAAGTTGTATAAATAAATAAAATATGATAATTTCATTGGTAAGTTCTATACTTTAAAATGGCACTTTAGGAAATTTAAAAATACTTATGTAGCAAAGAATACTGTCTGTAGGAACAAAATCAGAAGAAATATGAATAGTTTTATTTCAGTATATTTTATATTTAAAACTAAAACTGGTCTATTTAAATTTTAACTATATTTTGACTTAGGTAAAGCAAATTTAAATGAAAATAGAATTATTTTTTAATACAGTATGCGTACAATATCATAGCAATTGTTGTATTGAATTGAGGATTATAGAAAGATACACTTATATACAGATTAGTTGTAAAAATACTAATTTTCTGCTAATCATGGCATAAATTCTTCCCCGAATTTTATTATACTCAGTGATGATGTTCTGGATTGTTAAATGTTTCAATAATATCTTTAATACTGCAGTAACTACCAGTTGTAAATCCAAGAATACCAAAACCAATCATCAACAGATTTTTCCAAAGTCTCCAATAAAACCTTCCAAGACCTGGTCTTTCCCAATATGTAACCAATTCAATAAATGATGGAAACATCATACCAAGAAAAGATAAACAGACAGCTCCAACAAGAGAAATAAATGGCCCCAAATTTGGTATCGCAACTGCAATCGCCACTAAAACAAAATACAAATATTTCAGCATTATTATATTATAAAAGTTAAAAATAAT
Organism: Lycorma delicatula; assembly: GCF_047948215.1. NCBI lineage: Eukaryota > Metazoa > Arthropoda > Insecta > Hemiptera > Fulgoridae > Lycorma > Lycorma delicatula. The sequence continues at coordinate 70,900,344 of NC_134462.1, forward strand.
TTACATATGTGAGGTGTGGTGAAAAGTTCCAAGACTAGGCCTATAAAAAGATACGTGACTTAAATTCGTCTATTAACCCCCTTTCAAAGGAGAAGCACTAACAGCGACGGTACACTATTATCAGTGCATCTTCCATTATTGGAATGCTCTGAAAAAGTCCTTTTCTTTATGTCAACCAGCTCCTGGCAATGCACATTCTTCTGATGATGTCAAAACAGTTCCCGTTTATCAGAGTTTCATGTTAGAAAAATGGAAAACCACTTAGGAGACCAAATTCATCAGATACAAATGTAAGGGGCAACAGTCATGTTGCAACTGCAAAATACTTACTTTTTTTAAGTTGTTTTGTCAGGAGTATTTTAATGGTGTACCCAGTTCCATTCACACTTATGCGCAAAAATGCACGCAACTTGAAGTACACTAAATGGGGCACTCAGCCTGCTGACTCACAAAGGTCGCTGCTGCTTCAGCATGTCATGCTATGGTGTATGTATTTTTTATAAGCCTAGTTTAAGAATGCTTTCGTAACACCTTGTGCAGAATTTCCTTTGATGTAATTTCTAATATATTGTACTTTTTTCGGTATATTTTTTTAAGGTAGTCTTTGTCAAACTTAATTGAATTAATGATGATGATTAAAGTAAATCTACAAAAATAAATTATAAAATTGGACGTGATTGTAAATCAGATTTTCCTTTGTCCATGAGTAATAAACTAAAATGATTCACTCCTTTTTTTTTTTATATGTTTTATACCCTTGATTGTGAATATTGTTAACTAGATTAAATTTTAATTTATATTAACTTACATTAAAATAGTTAAATAAATAAGAAAAAATAAATATTGTGTAGCAAATATATGAAATTTATTTTATGGATATTACACTAGTACTGCTCATATAGTAGGTTGTAGTTGCAGACAAGGCATGAATTCTACTCATAATAGATTTATTAAATTTAAAAGCGTTCTATGGGTTTTACATGAAATTAGTTCATAATCACAGTGTAACTGATTGATAGATACAAATCTGGAAGCATATTTTTTATTACTTATACTGAGTTTTGTAATGTATTAATTTCAGTGATCAAAGCGAACTGTAGCTTAGACCATTAGCATTTACTATTCAAATACTTAACATCTGTTTATTTTAAAAATGTTATTCCTTAATACAACTGTCAGGTTGAATTTACTTCCATCATAATTGTTATAAACATACATTAGTTTTAATTCAGGTAACATTTTTTGAAATTTTTCTAATGTTCTTGTAACATTTAAATTGTTTATTAGTAATAAAATAGCTTTAATAATAGTATTATACCCATAGGTATAATACTTTCTTACATATTAACATGTATGCAGACTCTCCAATAAGAGATGATTAAATCATGTAATTTTTTATGACTTTGGACATGGTTTAATGATGAAGATGAATTGGTGGTTGATAAAACTGGTGAAAAAATTCCAGCCCTTGCCAGGATTTGAAACTAAGATTAAGCTGACTAAAAAAAAAAAAAAAAAACAGTGTGCTAACTACTATAGCAACAGACCGGTCAATATAATATTATTTAGATACAGTGCAGTACATTTAAATAAAATACTAGCATAACATAAGAAAAAATTATTTATTAAAATATTTTTGAAGTTAAATTTATATAATTATTAACCAGACTGCCTAATATCAGACAACGATGAATTATCTACCATAAAATTATCTTCACAGTTAAGTAACTTAAAAGCATGAAAATATTATATTAAAAAAAAGATATCCTTTTAATATTTTCTTGCTTTTCACTAAGTAATTCTATTTTATTCTAACCTGATTTTGATTGATAATTATGACTTTATTTTAAACAAAAAGAACTACAGGCCATGGTTAGTGTTGTCAATACTTTTCAGTAAATTATTCTGTTTTAAGTCACTTATTATGGCAATATCTGTCAAGATTTTTATAAAATAAATAAAAGGATAAACAGATTAATTGTACAAGATCCTATCTTGTCACTGATTACTATTTCAGGACTATTCCATAGTATTTTATTAATGAATTAAAAAAAAACAAACTATCAAGCATTGATTAAAAATAAGTTTTATAAATTTCTTACCTGTTAAAATAACAAGTCCTACTCTGATGCAGTATTCACCGATTAATGGATGCGAAGTAAATCTGTGTTTGATGTTTTTCCAAATAATTTCCATTGGAACGTAAAACTGTAAAGCGTATGTAAAGAATATGGCAACTGCTATCATAAACTTTACAGATTGTGCCAGTCTGAAATTAAAAATATATATGTAACCAAACAGTATAAAATATAACTGAGTATTATTCATGTAAATAAATACTTGTAATTATATTTATTTTTTATTTTTGTTCATCCAGACTAAGAATCATGTTTTCGTAATAGTTTGGAACTTCATTTGTTTTCAAAATATTCTTTCAGTCTGTTGTTGATTTTCTTCCTTAGTCCACTTTTTTCCTATACTCCTCTTATCCTTCTTCTCTCAAATTCTTTGATTAATTTTCAAAATTGGTGTCTACTTAAACTGATTTCATTGGATCTTTTTTTACTTCTTTAAACCAGCTATTTTTAATAGTTATATTGTTATAAAAGTTAAATATTTGTTTTGTCAATTTGTTTTCACTCATTCTGTATAAATGCCCATAAGATTGCAATTTTCTTCTCTGGATGGTGTCTTTTATTTTCTCTGTATTTTTATAAATTTCTTAGTTTATAAATTCTGTCCGAGTAATTGGGTTCATTATGTTTCTTAAAATAGTTTTTTTCATTTTAAAAAGGTCTTTATTTGAAAAATTTTGCAAACACTCAGCGCCATATAATGCCTCCAGAAGAATAACTGTTTTGTGATATCGGAGTTTAGCAGTATGCGAATACAATTTTTTATTACATAAATTTCATATTAAGTTGGATGCTAATACCATTTTCTGCGTTTGCTCTTTTAGCGCTTCCTTTCCTAGAGCGTTTGGTGTTATTACTTCTCCCAGATACTTAAATTCTGATACTCCTTTACTTCCTGCTTTTTGAAAATTTTTATTGTTTGTAATTATTTATTTTTATTGTTGGAGAATCATTTTGTTTTTTCGAAAGAAATTTGTAAGCCTATTTTATTAGCATGTTCCCTTAATAAAGTTGTGTTATGAATTTATTTTTATATCCCATTTTAATATTTTCTGCAATATTTAGTTTTACAAGTTCTTTCTTTCATTCTCTAATTAGTTTTTCTAGACTGCAGTTAAAGAGAATTGGAGAAAATTTATCTCCTTGTCTGACGCTTGTTTTTATTTCAAATGGTTCAGAAAGATCTTCAAGAAATTTAACTTTGGATTTTGTATTTGTTAGTGTTTCTTTAATAATGTTAATTGCTTTGTGTATATTTTAAATTACTATAATATTTTAAATAAAGATTCCTAATGTGTGGAATCATAGGCCTTTTGAAAATCTATAAATATTGTAATTAATTTTGGGTTTCTAATTTTCTGGTTCCGTAAAATTTGTTTTATTTGTTCCACACAACCTTTTCCATGTCTAAATCTTCCTTGGTATTCGCCTATCTCTTTTTCTATTATCGGCCGTACTCTGTTTAGCAAGGCTGTGGATAGAGGAACTGGTAGAAGTGAGATCCATCTGTAATTATTAATATTTGCTTTATTTCTTTTTCTATGGAGTGAATGTATTAACTCAGTTTTCCATTCTTTCAAGATTTTCTCTCTTTCCCTGATTTCTTTTAGAATTGTTTCCAATTTGGAACATAATTCATCATCATCATCATTCGCACACTTTAGCATTTCTGCTACTACACAATCCTTACCACAAATTTTGTTATTGTTTAAAGATTTAATGATCTCTTTAATGGTTTTTTTAAACCTGGAGGTTGTGAATTTTTGGTTGTTTTTTTTTATATTTTTAATAAAATTAAAAGTTTCTTTGGGATCCAGGCAATGTAATAAGTTTTCAAAATAACTGGCTAGTCTTCTTAAATTTTCATCCTTGTTTATTATTAATTTTCCTTCTTCATTTTTAAAGTTTGTGCAGATCGGGTCAAAAGTGGAAAGTTTAAACTTAAAGACTTGGTAAAATTCTCTAATGTTATTTTTTGTAAATTAATTATATTTCTTTATTGGATACTTTTTATATTTAATATTGCCAAATATTTACTCCTGACAGTATTTCATGTGTTTGTATCTCAAATAATTAATATGGAGTTTAATCATATTTATTTTTTATTTTATAATTATGTATTTTGTAATGGTGCTCTCATTAAGGTTTCTATTGATTCATTGAAGCAAGTTCTGGGGCAGTTCATTTTTATCTGTCTAGTAGCATATACATCCGTTACAGATGTGTTCTATATAATGTTATATTCTGATCTGAATAAAAGATTTACAAATGTTGATATAATAATTTATACTGTAGGAAATAATTTGCTCTGATCTTGTCCATGAAGATAAGATATTAATTTAAAGTTTAAACTTTTTTAACAACCAACTAAACCAAATTGCATAATAAAATTTTTTTTTAAATTTTACGTCAAAATGTTTTCTGTCATCTAACAAACATCCTTGATGATCGGTACTGTTGTCTTCACAGTGGTGTCATCTGATGTTACTGTTGACTTTCTTTTTCTTTTAAATTAAAGTAGACATGCATTAATGAGTTGAGGTCAATTTGTCAACCGGATTAGATGTGTTTTTGAGCTCCGTTGGAAAGTGTTTTTGGGTTGGTTTTCCTGAGTTGTTGTAATATTGAGTAATGCTACGATCATTTGATTATACAGGCTTAAGTGAATTTGTCTATTTTATTGGATGGACATTCCGTTTTATTAGGAATATTATATAATCATTGTTAGGTTAGGTGTGTTTAAGCTAGGCTTATACTATAAAGGCGAGGAGTTGTGTATATGAGAGTCGTTTATATATATATTTTTTATATATATATATATATATATATAAAAAATAAATAAATTAATTAAAAAATAATAAATATAAATAAAATGGAAGAAAAAAAATAGGATTGTCTTAATTGAAAGATCGTCGTTGCTTTGTTGGAATTTCACATCCTGGTTCGTTTGTGGTGTTTTTTGAGTAGTGTGTTTTATTTCATTTGAAGGAATAAGATTATTAGATTATTCAGTTGTGATTCTTTCGTGTGTTATAATTTTACTTGACTATATAGCAACTGTATTATCAAATATGGATTATATGTTCTCACTGATGTATCGTGTTAGGTTAGATTAGTTATTCTATTTGATTAATGTACTGATCATTTGATCTTACATGCTTTGTGTTAATTTACCGATGCTTTGTCTGTGTTCATGGATGTAATCTTTTTTGCTGGGTATATTATATTAGTATTTTTAGATAAATTGTGTAGGTTAGGTTTATATTGTAAGGGTGAAGACTCGTGTTTTATTTCCTTTGAGGTAATAAGTGTAATGTATAAGGATGGTTTTTGCCATGTTGCCATATTTTCGTGGCATGATCACCACGTTCTTCGTAGTGTATTATCCCGGGTTTTTGCATAAGAAATATGATAACTAGGTTGTAAGAAAGTTTTTTGCCTTATTTCACGTCGTGTTCGCCTTTCTGCCCAGGTTAATGGTAAGATCATTGCACGCCTTGCTGGCAGGTTGGGTCATGCGTATCGCTTTCATTATGTTTCGCGACAGGTTATAAGTGTATTATGTTGGTCTGGAGCATTCAAGACGTATTGTTGGTACGAGTGAGCTCATAAGGGGACCTACACGTCTTGAAGTTACGCCTTCGGGTGATCCCGGGATGCATAGAGTTAGTCCAAAGGGAGGTGATTTTAGTCTGTAGTCTGTTGGTGGCGTACCAGCAGGAGTCCGACACTAAGTTTGTAAATGCATTTAGTTCCACCTCCAACCAAAAAAAAAATAATGCATTAATAATGTGATGAAATGATTAAAAAAGTGTCATTAGAAAAGTTTAAACTTAAAATTCATAAATAATATTGACAATAAAATAATATTATATACCACATGATAAACTTAATGGCAAACTGTGTATGAGTAAAGAAAACTTGAGAGCTTGACTCATAACTGTAAACAAGCTTTTCTCACTGAATGCTCTGTGCATAAAATTGTATTACCATTTACTTTAAACATAAAATTAATAGTATTCGTTGATTTCAGAAATCGAATGACTAATTTTTTAAGTTTCTTTTTTTGACAGTTTTTTATTTGTATACCTTTTTCTAATAATGTGACGGCAGTTGAAAATTTTTATACAAATTTAGTCGCAGTTCATTTAGTCAAGTTATTTAAACAGAACATTTCCATTTGTTAGCTTTTTCCTCAAAATGCACAACTACTGTTTTATGCAATACAAAACAGTTTTGCCTTAAATCACTGACCATTAAATTTCTTTGATTTTTTCTCAAGATTCTTTTTATGAACATAAGAATTTTCTCACATTATAAAAATATAGTAAAGGAAGTTTTATGTCCTTTAATATATTGTAATGTGGTTCATATTTTTTGATGTCTGTTTTAAAATTTTTTATTTTAAGTTCATGTAATGCTGTAATATGATCATGAAGATCAGGATACCATTTTAGGTATTAGCTCATGGTATGAGATACTGCTTCCACTGGTATCACTAGTATTGGTATGCATGATAACTATTTCATTAGCTATAATAAATAACAATTAAACTTATACTTAATCTGTCAATTAAAGGCTTAGTAACCAGTGTAAAACGTTAACTTTTGAGAAAATTTAAGCAATAAATAAGAAAAGATATGAGACAACTTACGGTTCTGCTAATGGCAAATTGAGTGTAATACTAGCTTCAGTTGTAGCTCCATATTTAAGATAACCAAAAAATCCAACACCTGCATACAGTAGAACTACAAAGAACATTCCTGTATTAAGAACACCGGGGCAACCGACAAAGTGTGTAGGAGTTTTCATATTATTTTCAAGTGGCATCACCTGTGAACATACCAGACTAAAATGCTCAAATCAAACCATACTGTCTTATTGCTGTTGATCTTAATAATGGTCTTTAAATAACTTTTATGTTATTGAATAATAAGACTGTTACTCTCTTAACAATTTATTCTTCAGTCATACACAAAATAATAAACAGTGAGCAAATTGTAAGATAATTTGTATTACGAGATTTGACAACTCTATTGGCAAGAAATCGGATAATGTGTTGTTTAATGAATAATGTACCTTTGCCTAGACATTCTGCTACTGACATGGGAACATGACCTATGGATGTGGCTGGCCAGTTGTTACCCTCCACTCATATCCAACTAATTACCCGCAGTTCCCCACCACATTCACAGCTCTTCCTCAGTCCATGCAGCAATATTCCAGTTTATATTCAAGTGACCCTCATATTTATTTATTTTATTTGTATTTGATTATTTATTATTTAAAACAAATAGTCTAATACATAGTATAATGGACTTAAACAATATTTCTTGGTAAATTATATTTACTAATTTATTTATTATAAATAAAATTTTATAATTCATAGTTTAATATTCCACCGATCTTCATGGTGGAGTGGTAGCAACTTGGCCTTTCATCCAGAGGTCCTGTATTTGAATCTTGGTCAGGCATCACATATTTTCAAATACTATAAAATTTCTTTATCATATTCAGTGCACAAGCTTTCAAGCTTATGTGGTGAAATTATCAAGCAAAATATCAAAAAAGTCAAAAATCTCAATTTGACAGCCCTATAATTGTTACAGGTGATACATTTTTACTCTCACCAGGTAATGTTTGAAATTTACTACCCAGACAAAATTGAATTGCCTTAAAAGAAAATTTGCTTCTGATACAATATTATAAATGAAAAACAAGTATGTTTAATTTATATTCCTGTATTACAAATTTTTTTATATTTCCAAAAAAGAGGTCTGTTTTGTAGTTTATTTATTATCTTCACACAATTAATATTCTATTATTTCATGAAGTTATATTTTAGACTATTAATATGGAATTAAACACTTTAATTTTTAGTGGATTTCCAAACAATTTGGAAGTCTCTACTGCACCCAGTCTTGTTATATACAAATGTATGTACTTATAAAATCTTTTCGTCTGCTCTGCTGAACACAAATGTTAACCGATTTTGACAAAACTTAATGGGGTGATGTAAACCTGTATTGGGGCTAGAGCTACTGTATATATAACCCGATTAATTTCCAAGTGAATCGGGTCACAGGAACTGGAGTTGGAGACAAAAAACTGGGTTTTGGGGTACATTTTCAGCTTTTTTTGTTCTACTGAGCACAATTTTTAACCGAATTTGATGAAACTTGGTTGGATAATGTAAACTTAGCAAAAATAGAACCATAATGATTTTCAAGCAAATGGTTCCACAGGAACCAGAGTTAAGAGGCAAAAAACTGGGTTTTCGGGGTAAGTTTTCAAGGTTAAATAAAATCAGAAACCCTTCCTTCTGATACGCTTACTGCGACAGAGTTTTTTTTTATAAGTATTTGTAATGTCACTCTCATCACTTATTTTACCGTAGTTTTCAACGATCCATCCAGGCTGGAAGGTTGTCCTTTTTTTATACTTAGAATAGCGTATCTACTCATTCCTGATGTGATCTTTATAATATATTATGTAACAGTCAGTTAAAAGAAGCTATTTATAAGCAGAAGTTTCTTTTAAACATTAATTTTGTAGAAGGTTTTCTTAATATGAATTGTAGATTACAGATTATACTAATAATAGGAATAACAAGAATAAATCTGACAGTTTTCTTCTTACTTTTTTTTTATTATCTTTTTAAGTAGGGATACTGAATATTACTTAATAATACAGCAATAATGTTTTTGATTATGTCATTTTGTATGTTTTTTAAAAATAATATTAATTACATGCAATCTTAAAATTAATTAATAACAACAAGAAATGAAACTCACCACCCCAATTCCCTCGAGTGCAAATATAGCTGTTCCAAAAAACAGGGGAAGTTGATGAATAGAAGAAAACTGCGGTTGTGAACTTACTGGTGGGAGGTCATCAAAGATGTAATAAAATGTGATGCCCATTCCCGTTCCAATAAGTACATTAGCAACCATAGAAAAAGGTGCCAGATATTTTAAGTTTCTAACTAAATTTACAGCAATAAGTAGTGGTAAAAGTGCAATCATGTAGAATCTTATATCCCAATCTACACCTGCTTTAGTATCAACAACCTGAAAAAAAATTCAATGTCAGTGTAATTATATATTGACTATTATATTGTTTAATGTAAAAAAAAAATATAATAAACTTTTATATAAAAATATAATATAACCAAGATTTTTTTTCATATCATAATATCAGTTTAAATAGTTGATCATGTTAAATTAAAAGTGGTGCACCTTGAGTTACGGCATAATTTTTTTGACATCAATTCTTGTGACATTAGTGACTAATGATGTCAATATCATGCGATAAGTACACCTACAGTTCTTAACATTGATGATGTATAGGAACCAATTGATGGAGTTTGACTTTGGCTGTTTTCATTTTACCTTACTTCACACACTGAAATATCCAACCAAGATGCTACTCCTTGTGAGATATTCCATATGGTGCAGAAACATCTGGTTGATATTTACCATCTTATTCTGGACTCTCGAAAAATGATACCTATTCCTCGATTAGTATTTCACATTTTCATTTTACCATTCAACTGCACAATCTTAGAGCCCAAATAAATATTACACAATGCTCTCTATATATGGGAGTCATCCGTAAATTACAAAACCCAGTATGTATGGGAGCAACTGAGCAAAATTTTACAATGAATTAAGAGAAGAACAGATGTAAAATTTGATTATGTGCTTTGAAAATAATTATTTAAGCAATTATAAATGCACACTTTAATGAAATAAGCTTATTTCTATTACCTAATAAATAAATATATCTCCAAGATTTATTTGTAAATATTGCCCATTTAATAACGTATTTACATAAGCCAAAAATTTCTCGTAAATATATAAACGGAACTGGAAATGGAAAATTTATTTTGAGTTACAGCTGGCAAAATATTTCACCTTGATTTTTGCTGCAAGAATAAAATGAAATAATTCTATAAATCTTGGAACCAAAATTAAAGGGTAATATTTGGTGATTTTATGTTTTTTGATCAGAAAAATTGAATAAAAATCAAAATATAAATCATATCAGGAAATGTATATTAATTTTTTTTTCTATTTCAGATACAAACCTCGGACTGCAAAAATTAGCAACCAGCAATTTAATTGCCATGCTTGAAATAAAAATTGTTATTTTTAACTGAATACAGTTTGTTATATACCATATTTGTTATTTATAAATGGATGCAATTTCATTTCAAAATGTAAGTATATTTTTCAAAGAAAAATATCACCACTATTTTTTTTTTTCTAAATATTTCTTTTAAGGAAATGTTGAACAATGTATTATGTTATTTTTATTAACCAATTCATATTTTATAACAATAGAAAATTAACAAAAAAAGAAAAATGTAAAAGATTATTTTAAAATTAAATAGTACTAATAAAAAAAATCATGTTATGCAAAAATCAAGAATTCAAGGTTGTAAATAAAAAAAATTAAAAAATGTGTTATTGTTATGCAAAACATCATAAGCAAGTGATTCAACGTTTATAAAAAGCAAGGATCTCTTTTTTATTTTAAAAATGTAACATAATTTTCTTTATTGGTAGAATTAATAAAAGTATGAATTTAATGAAATAATTTTTTATATTGTATTTTATATAAGTATTAACACCACACACACACACACACACACACACACACACACACACACACACACACACACACACATACACACACACACACACACACACACACACAGAGAGAGAGAGTCTAGTTTATATCTGATTATCATGTATTTATTGCTTATTTTTTCTTTTATATATTTCTCCTTTCTATAGTATATTATTTTGAGATTTGTTTTTAATTTAATACATATTATGTTACATGTTCCAATAAAGCAAAGTTTCTACCAAAATTGCTTACCATGAAAAAGAGAAAAGATTAAGAGCAAGTACATGATAATTAGTTTTTATAAATAAATATATGCTGACATATATACAAGGTGTGGGTATTAAATAACGAGACTAATGCTGTAAAATATTTTATTTTTAATTTATACATATTTAGTTATTATCCCCTTCAATATGCACCCCTCATCTATCCCTACAACGCTCTATGCTAATTTTCCATTGTTTAAAACAGTGCTGGAAGCTTTCTTCTGTGAGCTCTTTCATGATGCGTGCTGCTTTTTCTTTCACAGCTTCAATGGTCTGAAACCTTGTTCCTTTTAATGCAAATTTGGCCTTGGGGAACAGATAAAAATCACATGTCATGTCAGGCGAATAAGCAGGATTGTATAACACATGAATGTTATACTTGGCTAGAAATGTTTTGACAGACAATGCAGTATGAGCTGGTGCATTGTCCTGATGAAGAACCCATGACTAGTTCTTCCACAATTTAGGTTGTTTTTTCTTATTTTTTCACGGAGTTGAGCAAGGACCTTGAATAAAGACAAGAATAGTTAACCAACAGTCAGATTAAATCAGATTACCAATTTTTTCAATATTTTTATCCGTTTTTGACATGTAATGGCGACCTGGGTGAACATCATTTTCAGTGTCTTCTCAGCCATCTTGGAAACACTTAAACCACTCAAAAACTTGTGTACGTGATAAACATTCATTGCCATATACTTTTTTTTTTATAAAAGGTAAGTTTCAGTAGCAGTTTTTCCAAGTTTCATATGAAATTTCATGACAATTCTTTGCTCTAATAAAACACTTATCATTTTTTTGGCAAAACAAAAAACAGATGTTATCCAAACAAAGGCCATGGCCGTACTAATATGTCTACAGAAACTGGAGTGGCAACAAACGAAAGAGAAGGCGTCACACTACACAGATGTCAGTCATACAAATTTGGTGCATGCGCAGTCCTTGCGTAGCAGGATTAGTCTCGTTATTTAATAGCCACACCTCATGTATATATATATATATTGATTATATTTATATGTTGACCATTATTGTCATTTGCTTGCTTTATTACTGCTCTATTCTTGTATCCTTTCCTTTTAGTTATCAAAATAAATTTAAATAAAATGAAACATCTCCCATCTACATCAAATCAGACAACAGAATTGTTTTTGGATAGTACCACAATACTTGGGCTTCAAGAAAAGACCTTGTTATTCTTTCATTGCCATTTTTAATAAATTAACAAACAATTTATAAGATTTCCTCTCTAATTTATTTTAAGTAAAATAAAAATATTTTCTTTCACCGAACTAGCATAACTTTCTTAAATAAAACTTATTTAAAAAGAGATATTTTCTACAGTCTTATTTCACTCGTTTCAATATACTCAAATAATTTCCATTAGTCCTTCCTAAATTTTGTTATGCACTTATTTTATTTTTTCACTATCTTACCACATTTGGTTTATTATTTTATATATTTTGTGGTTTTTATAACAAGTACTTGTGTTTTTTTTTTTTTTTAATTAATTTTGTATTTTTATGCTTCTCTGAGGTTTTATTACAGTTTAGAGATTGAATGCAGAATATTGATGATATATTGGTGATTCATTCATCAGTTTTAAAAGTTAGCATTAATATTTTTTATTTTTTTTAATTAAAAAAAAGATTAAAAGATTAGTTCCAAACAGCAGAAACTTAAGACCACTTACTTGTTTCACATTCTTTGCGACAAAAACAATATAAACACAACAACAGCCTAGAAGATCAAGGACTAGAAATGTATTTATCATCCCTCTGTAACAAAAAATAATAAAACCATTACAAAATTATTTATTGTCAATAAAGATGATAAATTTAAGACCTCAGAGTAACCTTGATAAATAATATTTTATTGAGTTCTATTGCTTGAAATCATAATCTAAAAAAAAACTTTTTTTAATACTTAAAAAAAATATTTAATATTTATCCTGCTAGTAGAACTTGTTTGAAGAGAGCTGTCTTTTCTCTATAAACTAACAACTTTTAGCATTAAAATTTATCATAAATTAAATAGTCTCTCTAATCTATCTTTTGATTTAGTTATCTAATAGTTTTGAAAATAAGTTTTTTCAAAATGCATTACATAAAGTCATAACAATTAGCTTGTTTTAGATAAGATTTATTTTAAGTACTAACATGAAGTATAGAAAACAATGTTAAGCAATTTAAATACAGATTTAGAAAAAAATGTCTACCAAAGAATTTCAAAAGTTGTGACTGCCCATAAAAGAGTGAGGATAGTTTTTCTTCAATAAATTTGAACTGTACAATCATTAGTAGTCGTAATGAAAAGCCGAAGTTGTCATGGGCTAAACATTATAATCAGGAGTAAAAATGTAGACTTTAATTTCATGTATTCTTAACTTTACTTTAATGTTCAATATTCTTAAGTTAATTTTTCAATTAGTCATACTTATTGTCAGTGAATGTAAATTTTAAGTGATTTTATCATATGGAAGTAAAACTTACTATACTCCCTTCAGCCAATAAACCTAAAGAGTCCCTCTATTAAATTCATATCATAATTTTAATAAATTGTAATTCAGGATTCTTCATGCCATAATTGTATTCATAGCAAGTCTTTAGCATTTTTGACAAATTCATTGACAGTTTACAGAAAATAATGATATAAAAAGTAGCTGAAAGACTTAAAATTTATAAATCTCTATAAATTTTAATAGCAAGTACTGACTCTAGGAATGAATTTTCACCTGTATTTGATAAGTACAACCCTTACGTAAAACTCTCAGAAAATAAATTACATTACAATTATAATTTATAATATATATATATTATGCATATCATAGAAATTAACTTATATGAAAATATCTAATGAAAAAATTAACCATAAACCATTAAACAAATTCCAATAATAATAAAATATGTAGGGACTATCATTCAATCATTATTTTATAAGAATGTCTTTATAAATATAATCAAAGTAAATCATTTGTAAATTTTATAAATTATCTGTCAATAATAGAATCTGAATAAAAAAAAAACAAAATATTTTTTTTCATCAGTTTATATACTAGTATATATATTTATAAAAAAAAATAATAAATGATAAAATGAAGGACTGTGATAGTATTTTCCACTGTACTAATATTATTAACATAATAAGTTTGAACATTAATAATGTAATATAAAATAACATACAAAAAGAAACCCACCTGGCATATCCTGCAAATTTTCTTGTTGCAGGAGGACCAGCCAAGAAGGCAACTTCAGCAACATCAGCAAAACCAAGAGATGGAATTTTCATTCTCCTTAACAAAATATGAGCACATTTTACCTGGATAAAAATAATAAAACAGGTAAATAAGAATATTCATTTATTTTTCTTAAATAAATAATTTTTAATTTATAAATTTTATAAAAACAAAAAAAAACTCACCAAATCCACTAATCTGAGAATTTTAATTAATGTTTTATCTTACAATTTAGAGCTTAAGGTATTTCAAAATGTTTTAAATCTAGTCCTGTCAAATGTCTTTTCAAAAATGACATTTAATGTATTTATAGTAACTACTGAAATTAAAAATATTTTTTTTTAACATAGCAAAAATTTGTTTGTTGAAACAATGTGTTTACATATTTCATAAAAGAAAGGGATAAATTAATTTGTTGATTTGCATTATCTATTCCAGTATTTCTGAAGGTTATGAAGCATATAAAGCACCTGAAGTTTGACAGATACTAGTCACAGTCATTTTTTCTGATATTAATAATGTAATTATACAGCCTTACGTGAACAAACTAATTTACACTTGTAGAGGTGAGTATCACCTTTATTCTAATGGAATTAACTTGTTTATTAAACTGCACATTTAGGACAGTAAAGACAATAGGAAACCACTTCACTCCTTACTATCATGGTTCTAAGACTGCCAGGTGAAGCTGTGTATTCTTGAGAATGTTACATAATTTCCAGAAATCACTTGTCATTTATATCTGGTTGCCTACGTTATGGTTGTAGCATCTAACATATTAACGATTAGAACATGTATAAGTTAAAGAATTTATGTTAGGTGTATGATTTAATTTTTGTTAAGTTATGGTAAGTTAAGCTTTTGATTCATCCTATACGCAGTACTGAGCCCCAGAAGATGATAATAAAAAGAAAAACCATAGAATGTTGCAACATTTCATCTTAATTGTATGAAATTAATATTTATTAATTGTTTTTATAAAATATTAGAACTTATTTAGTATAATTATATATAGAGTTATAATATATTCCAAGATGATTCGTATTGATTAGTTAACGTTTTATTATTTTTAATGTTAAACTAAAACTTCCTGGGCAAAATCTTTTTTGTATGCTGATTATTGTAAGAATTCTCAGCAAATGAATGTACATTCATCCCTCCTTACCATAAGTTTATTAACAAATCTGTAATCAGACAACCAGAAGACGAAAAATCAAGTATGCATTCCTTTATAGGAAGAAAATTATTGTCTCTTTCATATATATTTATTGTTTTACAATTGTGAATTACACTGTCAAAATTATAAAGCAGTGTAACATTTCATTCATTTTTGACAATATAAAATTAGTATAATTTTTTAGTAAATAAAACTAAAGATCTATGAATTTAATTTGTAAGCACATTCCAAAGCATTTAAAAAAATTTAAATTCAGTTAGTTGTAAATTGAAGTGATAATATTGTATAGCAGAAAAGTTTACACCAAGAGAAAAGTGAAATGGAGAAAAATTGGAACTGCAAAAACAAAACTGATATGATCAAAGAATAAGAAATTATTAGAACTTAGGGATTTTTGGAACAAATGAAATGAAGAACTGTGAAAAATGGGGCAAAAGTTAGTCTAAAGTAAAGAGGGACAAATGAATATTAATCAACTTGAATTTAATCTTTATAAGTTAGATAAAAGTTGAGATACAAAATTAGTTGATGTCTATTCACATAATTCTGATTCTTTTTTAATTAGCGTTATTTTACAAAGCTAATAATCTGCTAAAGTTATACTTAATTTAATAATAAATAAAAATCATTTACTTACAAGTATATGAATGCAATATGTGCAAGCAAATCCAATAATAAATGTTGCAACTAAACCAAAAAGTAATCCTGAATTATAAAATGCAAGTGGCATAGCAAGAATTCCAGTTCCTAAACTTCCTTTCAGTAGATGAATTAGTGTTTCCAAGTCTCTGAAAACAAGGAATTATAAATTAATTGTTAAATAATTTATATTTTTTGGGTAAAGTAAAAAAAAAATTAACATTATGTAATAACATTGGCAACAACAACTTAAAATTAAGAAATTCCATTCCTGTGAGTAAAATCCTACGTAAACGTATATCTAAAAAATAAAAACACCTTAATGACTGTATTAACAGTGAATCTCAGATCCTAGGCAAAACAAAAAAAATATCCTATTCAGCTGATTATCCTTTCTCATCATCCAGCTCTTTTCTTCATTCTTGACCTTGTTTTCCCATTATCTGTTCTGTAAGTGGAGATCTGATCCTGCTAGATTTTTCATACTGAGGATGTTACTGTAAGAGCCAGAAAATGACAATATCTGGTATCTTGGTTTCATGTTCAGTAGCTGCACAATGAACCTAAGAGCTTAAGTGCTTGTCGGAAGAACCTGGGATATCTCTTATCTCTCAAGGAGGAAACAGATATAGCTATTAAAAAATATGGGTCAAGTGGAAATTAAAATAAAATGAGTTCTTTAAAAAAGGGCTACTTAGATAAATTACCATAATAAATATGCCTAAAATTTGTTCAGGGTTTACTGTAAGTTAAGACATTTATAATTTGGCTACTTCTAATTTTTTATAATTAGAACAAGACATGATATAGGTTTCTTTACAAGAAAAATGAAGTTAGTCGTAATTTAATGACTAAATTTAAACGTGTGTCACAGATAATTAATTACATACTGGCACGAAGTTAGCTGGCTACACAGACAGGCTTGTTTACATAATATGTACACAAATGTATAACAGCCTTTTTTATATATTCAAAAGTTTGTTTGTATAGAATATTGACACCTTATACATTATTACATTTTTCATTTTTAAATTGTTCTAATACTGAACACACATCTATGTACTTCAAGTTAAACATTGGTAATATTTTCATATCCAGTATGACAGTTAATAATCATACACTAATAAAAAGAATTTGTATATCACATGTTTGTAACTCGTTTGAAGCGTAAATATGGTTTAGAGACTGCAGTACTTAGTATTTGTTTACATATTATTTGAGTCTCATACTTTTATTGACATATTGTTAAAAAAAGTGTAACAATTTGTATCTGTTTATTCAGTAATAGAAATATGATAATGCTATCATTGATCTCGTCATTGTAATATAATTATTATTTATATTTAAATCTATGGTGTTTGAATTCTGTGTACAAAAAAAAATTAAAAAAGTTTTTAATCAAAATTCTGAAGAAAAAATGAGATCAAACTTGTCTGAATGTTATCAATTTTCTTGAATTTTTTTAAAGATATTGGAAAACAATGATATAGATAAATGGTGTCTTTGCAAAATAATTAATGTATGAATATAAAAAATTAACATTAAAATAATCGTATTACATATATTGTCATTTGTATGAGTGGTCATTCATATGTATTGTAAAATATTTTCAAATTATTATGTAATACCCTGCAAAGAGGTTCTATCAACTCTTTTTACCATAATACCAAATGCTTTTTCAACATTTTTACTGTAAGTAAATAAAACATCTATTGTACTTTCTGTTATTCACACTTAAATCCACTATGTGCAGTTACACATCTCATTTCTTAGGAGTCTGAAAGTCTCACATACAATATTTGGTCTGGCTGCTTAAGTGTTGGGCTATAAAAGCTCAGGATAAGGAATTTAATGGTGCTTTTTCCACCAAAGTTAATTCTGAAATTTTTTAGATAGTGTGGATTATCTAAAACATTTCCAGAATCTAAATCTACTAGTTTTCAGAAAGCAATAAAACTCCTGAAGTCTTAAACATGTAGGATTCATATAATACTATTATTAAAAAAGCAAGATAAGGAAAAATAGATCACATCATTGTCAGTGATATTGTTTGAAAGAATATCACTAAGATAAAATAAAATCAGTTAATTTTTATCAATAAAGTATTCTCCATCCTATTATTCAAAAGTAACAGAATTTGGCATTTAAAAAACTTGCTGTTTTTTGCACCCACAATATTTAGATTTTTATTTGCAGTGTTTTTTGAAAGACAATTTATTTAAATAACTGTTATATACTTAATAGTTTAAAAATAAACATTCAAAATTATATTTCCATCAGTTTGGAAGCGACTGTTAATTTTACATGTGTGGGTTCATATGTATAACCCAATCAAATAAATTAAAAATTGCCTAATTCTATTAATGTATAGTTAATGGTAAAAAAAAGAAAAACAGCCTGTAGGGGGAATCTGTAGCAAAAAAAATTTAAAAACACATTTAGAATAATGTTTTATGTTGTATGTATTATGTTTTTAAAAACAGTTTGTATACTAACTTTTTTAAATTTTTATACATTTTTGGTGACTAAATAAAAAAAAAGAAAAGAAGTTCTTTTATTCACTGATTTTCTACTTTATGACATGAAAAATTATTTTCATTTTTTTAAAAATCTGAACAGAGAATTTGTTTTATAATTTCTTTTGTCACTTTTCCTGATCACTTCTTGTGACCTTTTTCTTAAAATTAAAATAAATTTTTAAATATCCAAATCAGGATTTATGAATTTTTATGTTGGAACTGAAAAATAAAAAAAAACAAAGATACTTAAAAAGGCCTTCTATTCAGTCCTTTTACAGGAAAAATAAATAGTCACTGCTAAACCCACAGATGGATCTACCACTTTAATAAGCATGTGATTTGGAGACTATCATCCTACTTTATATTTATAACAACGGTAAATTGCAACCATCAAAAATGTATTGAATTGCTTTTTAACAAATTCCTAACTGTTAATACTATTTTATAGTACTTACATTCATAATAAAATAATTAAATTAAAAATAATTAAGTTATGATGTTATCTGATGACATACGTGGTCGGGTGTTGAAGGTTCCGGTGGGCAAATGGGTTGTAACCTTCTCCTTCTTCAATATCTTTACTACCGGTACCAGCCGGGACTAGAGGTAATGTGGATCCATTTGTTTGTTTAAGAGGAACTCCGTTTGATTCGCATTTGTACCTAAAAACAAAAAATAAAAATAAATGTGTCAATAATGCAACAAAAAATTATCTTCTATTTATTTATTTTTTTAATCATATAATGGATTAATTAATTATTTAAATTTACTTCACATTATACTAAATAAAATTAATTTATGTGGTTAACACTTTCATAAAAATGTGACATTTCCTAATCGGATTAAATTAACAGTATGATTTTATACTTACTCTATTTTATGATTTTCATGAATAAATGTGTAAAAATAAAACCTGACCAAATTAATTTATATAAACGGATATGTAACAAAATAAAATGTAAACCAAAAAATAATAGTGAACTGTTTGATAACTTAATAGAAATAGAAATATAAAACAAAATCCAAATAGACCTGTATAAGGTTTTTTGGGGAGAAGGGAATGTGGGTGAATGATAGTAATTTTAAAAGTTTCTATTAGAATCAAAAAATTGTGGTAAAATATGTGAAATATTATCTTCCCATATGATAAATGAACAAACAGCTAAAAAAAAAAATGCTAATAATAAGGTTTTAGTAACAAACAACATATGTTTTCTGGTAAAAAAGAGAAATTTGGAAAAAAGACTCCATTAGAGCTCAGTTAAACTAAAATTAAAATAAACAAACAAAATATGCTCTCATTATTATGATTTATTTATATGACTTTCTAATAATATAGCAGGAACAAATCAATTAGTTTTATGGTTTGAAATCTTTTTTACTACCTTGTACAAAGTAAGAATTGTTGCAAAAAATATTTTCAGATTTCATTGGAAATATCCATTTTGATCATCCCTGAATCCATTTAGTTTTGGCGTAGTGTCTGCACGTACGTACGTATCTTTGTGTACACGTTCTCTAGTTTTTAAATTTTCTCTCTCTTTATATTCATCATCCTTTCTTAATCTTTTTATTCTTTCCTTGGTCTTAATGTTTTCCTCCTCTTTATATTTATAATCTTCTCTTAATGTTTTTATTCTTCCCTTGTTCTTAACATATTCTTCTTCTTCTTCATATTCATCTTTTTGTCATTTTTTATATATATTTCTTCATGTTATCTTTATTTTTCCTGTATGATTGTTTATTTTTCAATTTTGATAATTCATTAAATAATCCAATAACAAAAACTGAATATTTTACACCGTAAGGTCGAAATTAACATTTGTAACCAGTATACAGGATTTAACTCATGAAGATATGATAATACTAATCCAGTAATACGAGTAATAAAGGACTTTTACTCTATCGTAATATTTCATGTAAGATTGTCGGATTAATCTCATCTTATATATACATAACAAGACAATTTTATATATATAATTATATATATATATATATATATATATATAAATTAATGTTTGTTTCTTTGTCCCATATGCATTCCTATACTAATCATTCGATTGTAATGAAACTTTGGTGAGTTGTGTGCATGCCTGCAAAGGTTTCTGAATTAGTTTGGACCCGTTGGTGCTGGTGGTCGAGATATTTTGAAAAATTGTATTTATGGTCTGATTTGCCTATTATTCAGAATATATATTAGTTACATGAAAAGAAATATTTTTTCAAAAAACAGAGCCACGAGGTGACGCTGGTATTGAGATATTTAGAAAAATTGTATTTATGGTCCAATCTGGCTCATATTCAGAATACACATCAGTTATGTGAAAAGAGTAATTTTTGCAAAAACTATACCCATTAGGTGGCACTGGTGTCAAGATATTTATGAAACAAACAAATGTACAAACAGACCTTCTATATATATATATATATATAAAAAAAAGGTAATGTTCATATGTATGTCCGCTATAGACTAAAAAATACTGGACCGATTTACGCATGGGAAAAAGAGATATAGGGGAAAGGAAACATGCAAATGGGAAAAAAGAAATTGGGGAAATGTTGGTAAAGTGGAAAGGGAAAAGGGTTAAAAGGGGAAAATGGATAAAGTGAAAGGTTAAATTTTATGAATTCTGTAATGTTTTTTAATGCTTTATCAAATTTTCAATTGTGTTCATTTAATCTATATATATATATATATATATACATACTCAAATCTAGCAATAGCAAAGCATTACCAGGTCAGCTAGTAATTTTATAAATATTTGATGTTAATAAAAATAAGTATTTTAGCAATTGTGTAACTGTCCAGTTTATTAAAGATTGGAGGATTGTATCTCACTTTCAGATGAAATAGGTTTAAATGAACTGCAGCAAAAAATATGTATATGTAATTTAATAGGCGTACAAGGAAGTCATGTAGTGTCCACATCAGATTTTTTCTTTTTATTATTATTTTAATTGTAATTCTGTGAACAGTTAATGAAATTAAAAAAACAAAACAGAATTGTCTATTGTAATTAATTGTAGAAAGTTTAGCCAATGCCAGAAATAAATTTACTGTACTAACAATATGATAATCACTGTACCAAATCCAGGGATGACAGACATAACTGGCTGATGGCTGTCAAAAAAATACTTCTACAACATTCTAATGTTTTTTTTTTTTATATATTTTATTTGTGTTTTTCTAATTTTTTTGATGTATGTATAAAATAGATGTAGATAAAAGTTAATTTACAAAGTAGTAACTAGAAACAGCGGCTAACTTAGTAAGTGAAGCTAACAGTTGGAACTTTTCCCAACAGCTGTTCTGAGCGTCATTTTGAAATAGAGAATTTTATTAAGTCATTATATCTATATTTTTCACCTAACAAGAAGAAATAGCTTCACTAAAATATTTCATAAAAATTGATAAGTGCATTTAGTTGTTGTATCTCTATTATAAATTTACAAATAAACAAAGTATTAAAAGTTTGAAGTAAAGCAGGACCTCCCGTCAGACAGTCAAGAAAGTTTGATAATCTATTGTGTTAAATTAGCATTATCAAGAATAATCTTTCTTCATTTAGTTTCAAAAAGCTAATCATGCCTGATATGTTGTTGGTTAAACATACAACAATATGAGATGGTTTTTTATTGAATAAATTATTAAATATATGCACTTATATATTATAATAAATTGTTAAGAAGCAGCCACAACAAAGGATGTGGGCTAGAGATAGTTTATTGATAAGCTGGGACTCAATAATATTACTCCTTAATGCCTGTTTTTATGATTTGGTTATAATTATTCATCTTATTTTTTTGAATTTTGGTCTTCAGTTTTTTTTTTGTTTTTTTTTTTTATTATTAAATTAGCATATCAAGTTGGAATATTGGGGTAGTTTCATCTTTATTTTTTGTAATTTTGTTGAATTTGTTTTTATTTACTTTCAATTTAACTGTACTTTATTAGTTTTATTCTTAAAACAGTGACACGGGTACTCATTGAGGTTATTGATGTCATTAAAGCTTAGGTTAAGATATTATGGTATAGATTACAATAGAGATTTTAGGTTGCCATTAACCTCATTTTTACAGTTTAGCACCCACTGTTATTGTCAGTATTTTAACATTATAATTTTTAATAAAAGTCAAAACACAAGGCCACACATGTGTGCAAATATATATTATATATTAAATAGATATATTTCACTATACTGTATTTATTTTATACAGTATGTTTCTTTCTGTTATTACATAATATATATTTATTTTATTAATTATTTTTATTTTTTATAATTTATTATCAAAGTTATTTTTTTTTTTGTTAAAAACATAATGTAGTTTACTTTCTTTTTTTTTAATTTGCTACTAACTAATTAATAATTAACAGAGTATAATTACTTTGAATTGAATTACCCAGCTTTGCTAATCTTTAATTATATGATTAAATAAATAGATCTTATTGACATTTATTAGCTAGTAGCTGATTGTTTTGTTTTAAAATAAATTAATCAGCAAAACACTATATAATAATAATAATAATAATAATAATAATAATAATAATAATAATAATAATAAATAATGTTACCATCTAGATTATAACATTAGTATGTAACAGAGGGAATAGTTTACATTATTAAAACTATAACTTTCCAGTATCAGAATTTAGTTACCTACTGTAATCTAAAATTGTCTTTTATTTAGAAATGTTTACCAATCTGGTGTTTATTTTTTATAACTTATAAATATTCTTTGCAGTGAATAGATATGCATGTAATCTTTACAATTAACCTCTTACCTATATTTTAAAACCTTTTTAATAATAGTTAAATAATATTCTACAAGTAAATAATAGTATGGGAACATGCAAATTTACTGCAATTACAACTTAATTCATTACTTACTAAGAAGATGGATGGCATACGGTTTTTTTCTTAAAAAAAAAAATTAATAACTAATTCATCCAATTGCATTTGTAATTAATTGTTGTGTTTTCATAATTACAAATCATTAACTAGCGCATGTTTATTCAGTAATAATCTTTATATCTCATCTTTCACTTAAAATGATTTTACTTAGCATGTTTTCTTAATTTACAAAATTAATAAATTTCAATATTTTTTTAAAGAAGTGAATAACACTTTACATAACCAGTGTGTAAAATGACATACCAACATCAGGCAGTTTTTTACGTCCTTGTACGAAATAAAATAAATATTGTAATTGCAAGACATTTCAGATTTCAACGGAAATATCCATTTTGACCATCCCTGAATCCATTTTGACTAGTTTCAGTGTGACGTCTGCACGTATACGTAGATACATATCTCGCATAACACAAAAACGATTAACTGTAGAATGTTGAAATTTTGGATTTAGGACTGTTGTAACATCCAGTTATGCATCTCTCCTATTGATTGCAATCAACTGAACCAAAAGTGTCCAATAAAAGCCCAAAATCCACAACAATTTGAATTTCGGACTTTTTTATAACTGCAGTAATAAGTCCTAATTGAGAACTTTTCAGTGATATATCATAAGTGGTACTTATTTTAATTGGTTCCAGAGTTACAGTCAAATAAAATTTTAATTATTAAAATATTTGAATCTTACAAGGGAAAGGCACATCAGTTCGAATCTAACTTCATATACATATTTTTAAAAAAAATTGTTGTTTTATTTAAGTATATTGATTACTAATAATTAACCTCTGATTGTGAAAAAAAGTTTTAACAATAAATAATAATTCAGTAACAGTACAGTTATTAGTGAAATAAAGTTTTATGTACTTTTCATTTTAATTCAAAAAAATTTATAATCGGAGGTTAACAAATAATTATTAATAAATCAATATATTTAAATTAAAAAAAAAAAGAGTTGAAAAACATATATGTATGTGAAGTTGGATTCGAACTGATGTGTGCATAGTTATGGATCAGACGACACGTTCTCACTTGCACCACATATCTACTTGAGCAACTTAATATTTCAACTAAGATTGTTGAATTAATAACTGTATATATATATTTGACATTAATAAAAATGAATATTTTAGCAATTGTGTAATTGTCCACCTATTAAAGAAGTGGAGGATCGTATCTCACTTTCAAATGAAATAAGTATAAATGAAGTGCAGCAAAAAATGTGTAAATGTAATTTAATAGGCATACAAGGAAGTCATGTAGTGTCCACATCAGATTTTTTTTCTTGAAGAGGTCATAGTTTCCAACAATAACTATTTTATTTAGCAAGCCCAAATAAAAATACTTTATTTCAAAGCCACTTCTTGAAAACTAATAGAGACCTACTTTATCCATCAGTAAAAAGATACTGCAAATAAAATACTAATTTCTGAAACATGGTACCACTGATATGTTAAATAAATAGATTGGCAATTAATATAATCCACCTTACCAGCATGTTGATATGTACTCTAGATCTTTCAGCTTACTTGGAAGCAATCATCAGGAGTTAAAAGTAATACATTTAAGTCAAAAGTTTAAAAAAATCAGTTAAAATTAAAAAATAAATAAATATTGGTTTACTAATAGGACTGGAACAGTCATGACTGTTTTTTTAAATTTTAACTATGATTTTTTAAACTTTTGATTTTAAATGTATTAATTTTAACTTTGATGACTGCTTCCAAGTAAGCTTAAAGATCTAGAGTACATATCAATGTGCTGATAAGGTAGATTATATTAATTGTTAATTTATTCAAATAAAATTCTCTTAGCTTAAAGTTTTGTAGTTGCTTTTAGATAATACCTTAGACCATAATTTGGTAATAAGTGACTTGAGTTTTTTTAAAATGGAAATATGTTTTTGCATCCTAATGCGACATCTCTTCTGCAACCTATTGTTCTTGAAGTCTTATTATAATTTTTAAGGCCAACTATCTTAAAATCATTTTTCATGAAGTAAAAGAAAACAGTTATAACCCCATTTTAGTAATTGAATTCTGGAACAGATTACATAAAAGATATAGCTGAAAATATTCAAGAGTTATAAGAGCAAAAGACATCTAGCAGTATGAGCTATATAGAAAAAAATGTTTGCCTAATTGTGCAAATGATTTTGTTGGCTTTAATCAGCGGTTATGATAACTTGATGTAAATTAGGCTTTAATAAAATAGACAAAGCAAATGTACTAGAGTTACTGAACTTTAACATGAACTTATTTAACATTAATTACTATCAAGTATATGAACAATAGACAAAACAAGTCTATGACAGTAAAGATCAACATTCTTCTTAACAGGTGGAAGAATTGGTGCAATAACTTATCAACTTCAAATTTAAATCTTGAAAGAAATATGAAAGTTAATTGAATGGTTAATAATATTTTAAGTATAGTTACAAGGAAATCCATGAAAATAGCAGACAACAGAAGAGAGTTAAACTGTATTAAACAAATAATTACTGTGCATATGATTGTATACACACACATAAAACTAATGTGTGTGTGAGGAGAGAGAGAGAGAGAGAAAGAGAGAGAGAAAGAAGTGTCTTATATATGTCTCAAACCACCTTTATATGTAACAAAAATAGCAGTAATTATAAACGCAAATGAATGAGTTGTCATAATTTTTTTTTTTAAATAAAAAAACTACAGGGCATTCGTCTTCCTATTAAATATTGAATTAAGTTATGCTGTAATTATAGTAGATTTCTATGTTCAGACTTGTATTATTTACTTGAAAATAAGTTTTAAAATTTAGTTGTTGCAAAGAATACATAAATATGTGTTCATTGTAAAGAATATTTGTAAGGTATAAATAATAAATTATAAAATATTGTCTGCCATATTGTGTTTTTTATAATAAGAATGTAAATCAACAGAATGGATTGACTTACTTTTTTCATCTTTTATAAACCACATAGGATCACTTTATTTAGTCAGTCCATTATCCAGGTTTCTTCAAAGGGACTGTTGGGTCCTTATGATCCTCTCAGTACTTTTTCATACATTCCAATCTCCGTGCCATTTCTGGTGTTAAAAATGTTTGTCTTGTGAGTGTCTTGTCCTTGATTTTTTTCATTTAAGTTTATCTTGTCTGTAGCGTCTTCTGGTCCAAGGCCAATTTCCTTCAGATCCTGTCTTATTTCTTTGATCCATTTGCATCCTGTCTTGGTGCTTTTCGAGTCGAGATTATAATGTACCAGCTGTTTCAGAAGTTTCGAATCTTGCAACTTCATGATGTGTCTAAAGAATCGTAGTGTCGTAGTCTTACATATGGTATCAATGATGGGTTCTAGCTACTTGTACTCGACTTTGTTGAGCACAAGCCAACACTGCCTGTCTTTCTGGTACTTTGTGTTGACGCAGGTTCTTCCAATTTTTCTGGAGTCAGTTGGTCTTTGATTGTTGTGGAAGAGTGTTTCTGCGGCATATGTGGCTTCCAGTATTATAACTGTTGTAGTGTCTTATTTTTGCATTTATGGGTAGACTTTTTTACTATAGATGTACCAGATTAATTCGTGTGTATAGCTGTTTTGTTCTTGTTTGAATTGAGGTTTTTTTTGTTTAGGTTGTTATTATTTCTCTGAAGTATTTAAATTGATATTTTTGAGACCAATTTTATTTGCATTGTTTTGAAGTTCAATATCTGTGTTTTAGCTTTGTCGAAATCATTTGCTACCAGTGTCAAGTTGTCAGTGAAATCAAGGCAGTTTGTTTTGATTTTTGGCATGGTTTTATTTTAGGGCAGCATTTTTTAAGTCATTACCTTATTACTATTTCCAGAGCGCAGTTGAATAGAAGCAGCAAGAGCCCATCACCTTGGTGTAATCCTGTTTTGATCACAAATGGTTCCAAAAGATCATATCTGTATTTCACTTTTGACTTAGTGTTTGTGAGAATCAGTTTTATCCTGTTTATTATTTTGGGAAGTAGTCTGAAGTATTTTAGAATTTTTAGTAGGGATTCTCTGTTGATGCAGTTATATGCTTTCTTGAAGTCTACAAATGTTACCACATGTCTCTGCTTCTTTTTCTGTTGTAATCCATTATTAGCTTGAGACTCAATGGTCTGGTCTGGGCAGCTCCTCCAGGATCTGAAACCTCCCTGATATTCTCCAGTTCTTTCTCAAGTTGTAAACCAATCCTGTTGAGGATGATTCCGGAAAGAATTTTGTATGTTGTGTCTAGGAGTGAGATTCCCCTGTAGTTGTTAGGGTCTGTTTTGTCCACTTTTTTGTGCAGCAGGTGGATGATGGCTGTCATCCAGTGTTCTGGTAGTTTTTCGTGATCCAGATGTTGACAAGCTGTTGAAGAGTGATTTTTGCTGGTCTTCCTGAATATTTCCAGATCACTACAAAAGTGTGATCTTCTCCTGCCACTTTGTGATTCTTGATCTCACCCACTGCTTGGTAGACTTCTTTTATTGTGGAAGAAATGATGTTTTCCAGAGGTGTTGTTATTGGGTGCTGGTATTGAAGTTTTGGAGTTCTGTTGCAGTTCTTTGCAAAGGGTTTATTTTTGTTTTAGTTTTAAGGGCTTGGTTTTGTTGCTTCCTTTGGGGAGTGAATTTATTTTAATTTTGCCTACATTGCGATCTGGGCCTTTGTCTACTCCTCAAAGGACCTTTACACTGTAGATCTCTTTGTAGTGTTTGTCCATGAAGATATGATCTGGTTGCCATTCTCCTTTAGAGTATTCAGGGTGTTTCCAGGTTTTGAGTTTTTGAGGTTTCCTTTTGAAATTTGTGGATTTGAAGATTAGGTTGTGGTTTCTGCAGAGATCAATAAGTCTCTGTCCGTTTTCGTTTGTTCTCTTTTGGGTGGACCATTTTCTGATGATGTCACTTTCTCTGCCTAGTTGAGTGTTGAAATCTCAAATTAGTTGTTTAATATGATTTTTGGGGATGTTATTTATGGTCTGGTCAAGTAGGTCCCAGAACTTTTCTGCTTCTTTACAGTCTTTTGGAGATTTGTTTTTATTATTAGTGGGAGCATGGGTGTTTATTATGGTGTAGACTTTAAAATTATTTTAGGGTGAATCCTGAGATTTTTGGGGATTGAGAATTGAATTCTTGTATGAAGTTTATTATTTTGAGACTGATCAAAAAGCCTGTTCCAAACTGTGCGACACTTTTCATCATTCTCTTCCCAGACCTTTGTAGAGCCTATATTTTGAAATTCCATGGCATCCTTGTCAGTGTTTATTACTTTCTGCAGTCCTATGATGAGAATTTTATGTTTGTCCATTAGGTAAGTCATTTTGTTTAGTTTACTAATCTGACATTGTAAGTTTACATTGTGTGTGGAAAT
This sequence comes from Lycorma delicatula, assembly GCF_047948215.1. Classification (NCBI taxonomy): domain Eukaryota; kingdom Metazoa; phylum Arthropoda; class Insecta; order Hemiptera; family Fulgoridae; genus Lycorma; species Lycorma delicatula. The sequence continues at coordinate 70,929,202 of NC_134462.1, forward strand.
GTAGGTGATTTGCTTCAGTTTCATATTGGATTTTGCATTTTTCTTGTTCGTGTATGCATGTTTGTCCAATCGCATGCTGTCTTCTAAGTGGTAGCCCAGTGTACCTGAGTGCTGTCTTCTTTGAACTCTGGTGTTTCTTGGTTCAGTCGGTGGAATATTCCTTAAAAGACCTTTTACATGGTTGACTGTCAGCGAATCACCTGTGGTGGTTCCTAGGTTCTACGATACAACTCTAGATGTGATCTAGTGTGGTGATAGTGGGGTATGACTTGATGTTAGATGAAATTGTAAAGTTTCAGTTAGATTCACTTCGCTGGACAAATTTCTCCTATTTATCCAAGATATATCTTGGCGCACCTTGTGGGTGCTAGATCTGACCTCTATTAAAATTGTTATTTTGGAGAAAAATTAAAAAGTCTGGTCTTAAACATTACATCCAGAGCTATTTTAATTAAATATGATCAATTTTTCTTTGTTTTTTTCTTTTTATGATAAATTATATTTTTAAATTAGTTAATGCTTTCTACTAAATTAGTAATTAAATAGTCATTTTTTACATTTATAAATTTTAAAATAGTAGCCATCTTAACTTTTTATCCCACAAAAATTCAAGAACTACTAGCATTAATAAGTGTTTTTTTAGCTAAATTTTAAAGCATTTTATTGAGAACAAAATGACAACCTTGTGTTTTTCAAATCAGACAGAATACTCTAGTTAAAATGGTTAAGTCTGTGTTCAAAGTTATAAAGTAATCTCATAAAATATTAATGATATAATTTTTAAATATTTAAAAATAGTTACTACATATTTATTTTTAATTTATTAGTAATTTTATTTTCATATACATGTTATAATGATTAAAGTAATGGAATTTTTTGTTGAAGTTTATGTCATTAACACACAGTGTGCAAAGATTAAACTTTTAATTTTTTACTTTTATATTACTGAAAAGAGCATCCTTATTCTCTGTATTATTAAAAAATAAACTTTAAATTTTTAACATTGTAAGAAATAATTGAAATTGTTTAGAAGTATTTTGAAAAATAATATTAAAAATTCTGTAGTTAAATATATATTAAAAATAACTGTAGTGTGATGTATTATGTAACTAATTACACAGCTTATGGAATAAAGAGGGTCATGACTCAATGGAATGAAGATGAAGTATACCAGTAATTGTGGAATTGTTTAGTAAATTTTTCTACTAGACATTTTGATTAAAAGTATTTATCAAAAAATGTCTTTACCCAAAAATTACAAAATAAGATTTTTTTTTTTAAATTTCTAAATAATTAACTGTCCTCTTAATTAACCCAATTGAATATTTTATATTCTAATATTTTTAAGGTATGATGAGAATGAAATTTAACAAAATATAAAATTTTACTTTAAAAGCAGACTTTTCTTATTAATTCCTGAAATCTTCAATTTATGATTTAATGACCGTAAATATATGTATACATTACTAAATAAGGAAGTTATAAACAGTAGGTAAACCCATAAACATTCAGTATAAAAATAAGTAGTCGCCTTCAGGTATGAAAGTATAATATAAAACTGGTTTTCCTTGTATTCTTGTGTAACACAATGCAATAACTAAATAAACCTGCATCAGTTTTTGTTCTGACTAGATGAAATTATTCATCAATTTTTTATTTATTTATATTTTAATATTAACAATTCCGTCATTCCACTGACCTCTATGGCAAGCAGTAGCAGCATCTCTGCCTTTCATCTGGAAGGTTCTGGGATTGATTCCTGGTCAGGCTCAGCATTTATCATAACTATTGTTATTTACATCATTAACTATAGTTAAGTAACTATAGTAACTATAACTAATAGTTAAGGTAACTATAGTTAAGATAACTGCAGTTTTGTAAATTTTTTTTCCTTAAAGATCTCTGTATATTGTACTCTCAAAACTCACCTGATACAATATTGCTGATTTGTTTATTTACATTATTGGATTCAGAAAACAGACTTTTTACGAGTTAAAACTTACTAAATCAATAAGTTAATACTATTTTTTTGTATTTAGATTTTATGAATATCTCACTAAGTAAAAAGGCACATTTATCAGTCTGGTAAATTTCATTAATGGCTGTTAGTTTAAAGGAGGCCAAAGTGGTATCAGAATTTAACCTTATTCACTAACCTATATGAGTTTTGGCTTTCATGATTTCAAAAGACAATATGTTCTATGTCTGGCAAAATCCACCTACATCCCTTGGTGTATGTAAATGTTTATAATGTATTCTGTATGTTTAAAATTCCTTGGCGACTTGAAATGATCTTCAGGAATGATTTTATAATTGTTTGGTTATTATATGATATATATGTAAACTTATTCTTATAATATTATATTACTTATAAATGTTACAGCAGTTGCTAATTCTCTGTGGCCCTTCTTTGAATTTAGATCATATTGGTTTGTGTGCTTAATTATTTTAATTTCATAATACAGTTTTTGTTACTGTAATATAAACTTTGCTACTATGAAAGATTAAACAAGATTATTTTTCAGATTTTTTGTAGATAAGAAATTTTTTTTTTGTTTTAAAGTGTTATAACCTTAGAAAATTGTTTTCTGGATTACCTGAATAGGATTCAACTTATGATACATGTTTCAGTATGTCAAACTAAATTAGTCAAACTCAAGGAATAAACAACACCTCAATAAAAGGATCATTTAAAAATATGTTAGAAGCTGCAAAATGTGCAGGAACTGAGAAAAAATGTGTCTTCTTAGAGTTCAACCACAGTCTGTAATAGACAATACCTTAATTAATAAGTCATAAGTCTTACAACCTGCCTCTAGGCCAACAAATCTACATCATTGTTTAACATTAGTGGTAACCAAACTCATATTTCCACTTTAATAGTATCTAAAAATTAAGAATCTCTATTGAAAGAATTATTTAAAAAGTATGAGTGATAGAATTTCTGATATCACTTAAAATAAAAAGTAATTTAAGATTTGAAGTAACTGCTTAAAAAAAAACTGATTTTAATTTGATTATTCATTTGAGTTGCAATATATGTACAACAAAAGAAAAAATCAATTAGTTGATTAATTAGTAAACAATTTTCTTTTTATTCATTCATTTGTAAATTAAACAATACAGATTATACACCCATCAATTAAATATGTATTTATGTAGAAGTGAAAAACAAACAAAATGTATTTTAAAACTAATCATTGTGAACTAAATTTTTTACAGCATGACATAAAATATAAATGTAAATTTATTATAACTGAAGTGTAAGGGTACAATTAATTTTTATAAGGTTATAGTAATTTTTGTTTTAGGTTATAGTGTTAACCTACATACTATATTTTGTTTTCTCCCTCCAGATAAAAAATTCAGTAACCAAGATAAACGAAAAATTTAAACCACTTCTAATTACTAATTAGTGTTAGAATACATTTTTATTAAAATAAATTAACAATTACAATTGTCAGTTACCAGACACACTTAATTCAGATAATGGATTAGTTTCTTGGAGTGTTATTATTTTATTTTTATGAAGTGTTATTAGTTTGTGTGTGTGTGTGTGTGTGTGTGTGTGTGTGTGTGTGTGTGTGTGCGCGCGCACGTGCGAAAAATATATACAAGGCTCATTCAATAATTAAACAGATAAATAGCTGTACAACAAAAATGGTTTATTAAATAAATATAATTTTTTTGTTTATTTTTCCACATAATCCTCACCAACTTCTCTGCACTTGTCCCAACTTTTTACAAGTCTTTTTATCTTCTCAGCAAAGAATTCTTTACCTTTTTCTTGAAACCAGTTTTGTATTTTTTCTTAACCTCTTCGTTGTTGTTGTTGAACTTGATGCCACACAAAGCTTCTTTCATGAGACCAAACAGATAAAAATCCAAAGCAGCAAGATCAGGACTGTAAGGTGGATGAGGTAGGAGCTCCAAACCCACTTTGCCAGTAGTTTCTCCAGCATCAGTTGCGCCATATGAGGCCAAGCATTCTCTTGAAGCATACCTTTCCTCTGCTATCCCGGACATTTCCTCTTCAACGCAGGCTTGACTTTGATCTCAATCATGGCTTAGTAGTATAGACTGTTGATAGCGCAGCGCGTTGCTCCTTGAAGTAATTACAGAAAATTGGACCATGGGCACTCCAAAAGATGGTTAACATGACCTTACCAGCTGATTATTGCGTTTTGAATTTCTTACAAATAGACGATTCAGGGTGTTTCCAATGCATGCTTTGATGCTTGGACTCCGGCTGAAAATGACGTATCCAAGTTTCATCACAGGTTAAAATCCTGTCCAAAAATGCATCACTTTTGCTATTGAAACAATTTTTGAGTTCGGTGCAAATGTGAAATCTCTCTTTGCTTTGTGATGAACAGTAAGCTGTCTGGGAACCCACCTTGCACAAATCTTATGGTAGTTCAGTTTGAATAATGAAATGAGTTGTGCCAACACTTACTTGGCATTTTTCAGCAATTTGTTCAATTGTAAGTCGTTTGTCTTCTTGGATAAATGAATACGAGAATCTAACGCTAAGGCTGACACTGCTACTAGACGCCCAGAGCAGTGCTTGTCAGTTACACTTTTGTGGCCATTTTTAAACTTTAACATCCACACATAAAAACTTGCACGTTTCATTCAACTACTGCCATATTGTTTGTTCATCCGAGAGAATGTTTCTGACAGTTGTACAATTTCCGAAAGTAAAACTCGGATCACAGAACGCTGTTCTTGAAAAATACTTTCTTCAAGTGGACACGCCATCATAACTAAGACTTAGAGGTTATGTTTATGTAAATATTAATCAAACAGCTGACTAACTCTTTGCAAGGTTGCCAACTAACATTTACAAAAGTTTTAATTGTCTGTATTAAGTGTTTCCTTCACTAAAAATGTTTGTTTAATTATTGAATAACCCTTATATATGTGTGTGTGTGTGTGTGTGTGTGTGTGTGTGTGTGTGTGCATGTGTTTTTTAGTAAAAAATGCATATGTATATGTGTGTACATGTTAGAGTTGCCATTTTTAACAAGATACCAACTAACTTTTAGTATATTGATCATTTAGTTCAGAGACATCTTATTACTTGGTCACAAATCATTTTATTGTTTGTTTAATGTTTTCTGTATGTGGCTATAGTAATGTTCATGATCATGTGATCCAACCAATTTTTTTGATTACACATCAAATTTTTGACAGTATGTAATCCAGTACACTGTCTTATTTCACTTATGTCACAAGATAATTTCCTTCTTGCAATATCTCCATCGACCCTCAATCTTCTCTACAGTTTGTTTGATTAATTTGCATAATTCAGTAAAATAGTAATCATCCTGTACAGTTGCGATTATTTAAATCTTCATAAAAGAAACTATGTACTTGGATATATATACAAATATCCATCTAAAATCAAAATTAAGTATCAGTATGTGGCTGGATTGCCCTATTAAAAATTTATAAGCGCATTTTACTATGACATAATTTTTATTTGTTAATTTTTTTAGCGAATTAAACATTATTCAAAGTTGATGTAATCTTATGATTGATGGTTAAATTAGATATTTAAGCATAATTTAAACAAATTGTTAATTCTAATAAATGGAATTATTGTTTTAAATTTCATCGTGCATCTAACTACATAAATAGAATTAATATTAAATTTTATGTGGAATATCATTTATATGATTTTGATTGTAACATAATAAAGTTTATCATTGTCATCATCATCATCATCATTATTATTATTATTATTATTATTATTATTATTATTATTATTATATACACTCTTATTATAATTATCTCCATTATTAATTTAATGCCTGACTTTTGACATCATTATTACGTTATTACAAGACATTATTATGTATCACAATAAAAGATAACAAATACTACTACTGCTTTATAAGGATTCACAATCTATGAATTACTGTAATTACTCTCAAAATTTATCATTATTATATAATTTATACAATGAAATGAATGAATTTTTTTCATTCAATTAGAATATAAAAAATATATATTTTTTTAAATTGAATTAACTAAATTTTTCTATTTATATATATTTTACATCTCTTGAATGATAACGTATTAATAATGTACACAAAAAAGATACATATCTTTATGACTTTCATTCTATTCAATTTAAAGTTTTATGGTTTCAATACGACTATGAATAAACTATTGTATACATACTACTGCAATTAATATATGAATATTTATAATGAGTGTTTATAAATGATTGACAGCATTAAAATTTTGATAAGATTATTTAATGACATTTGAAGCTAATCAAAAAGAAAAAACTACCAGGAGAAGTTAGCTTTATTTACTAGAGTTGTACGTTTATCAATGTATATTTGTGTTGTAACTGTAGCAGTTGAAAGTGATGACATAAAACAAGCATCAGTCCTGAAAATGGTATTCTGGTGTCCTGCCTGGAGGCAGATCTCTTACGCCAATGCTGTCTCCATCCATTTCTGTTCCAAGCTTTCTCCTTCTTTGAACAGTTTCCAATCTTCACCTCATCTGTTAACTTCATCCTTCTTCCTCACTTCCTTTCTCCTTCTACTACAGATGTCATACCCTTCTTCTAACCACATGTCCAAACTGGTTTATTTTATTGTGTATTTCTTGAATAAGTTCTCTTTCTTTAAGCCTGTTCATTACTTCCTCAATCTTCATTTTATCTGTCCATCTTACCTTATCCATCCTTCTCCATATTCGAATCTCAAAAGCCTCAATCCAGGCCCTCTTCCTCATCGTCCATGCTTCACTTCTATAAATCAGGACAATCCATACATAGCAATTGGCTAATCTTTTCAGTCCATACTTAACCACAAGTTAACTTTAACTCCACACTTTAATAATAATAATTTCCTCTTTTTACTGAAAGCTTCCGTTGCCATTCTTATCCATCCTTTTATTCAATTGCGATCTTTCAGACCTCTGTCACCATAGTCCCCAAATATCAGTAATTTTTTACTTTTTCCATCCTTCCTTCACTTGTCCGTAATATTAAATCCTTTTTTTTTATTTACTTCGTTACTTTAATTTTTTCCATATTCAATTCCTTTCTCTAGTACTGTTAAAATTCTTTGAAGAAAGTGTGTTCAATCAACTAAATTACTATCAATCAGCAAACCTTCTGCACCAATTTTTTGTCCTCCTATACTTATTCCTTCATCCTATTCTTTTAATATATGCATAACCTATCATATGTTCAATGTAAATCTTGAAAAGTGTCTGTGAGATATCCTTGCTTACACCTCAGCCTAGACTCCCACTCAAGTATAAATAACTATTCCAAAAAATAACATGCACCAAATAACAGGAAGCTGCTAAGAAAATGAATGAGGTGGTTTCCAATCGTTTTCTTTACAGAACCAAATCTACTGTGCATATTATCATACCCATCCTACCAAAATAGAGTGTACAATCACCTCTACAAGTGATACCTTCAATTTGTTCATTCTAGACATTTTCCATATAATGAACATCAGTAAGTTTTTGTATTGTTTTTGTAGATTTTAAATTATTAGTAGTTTTAAATGACAAAATTTAAATAGTTTTGGTTAAAATAAGATGGTAGATATAAGTTGCCTATTATACTGTTTTCTGTAGTACAATGTAGTAAAACAATATCTGCAGCTTCGTATATATATATATATATACTTGAATAATCAAGAATGTAATTGAGGTATCTTTATCCAGGACTTAAAATAAATAAAATTCAACAGTAAATTTAATAAATTTAAAAGAACTTTCTTTTCTGCAAATCAGGCTATTTCTTACTCATTGATATATTATATTTTGGATTATGATTTTACTTTCCGAATTCTGCTCTGTTATAAAATAGTCAGCACCATATTAAATTCCAGATTTTTTCTGTTATGGCCTTTCTACTTTTCTTGAGAAAAATAATATTGTAAAAATACAGCATGTTTTAACTTGTTTTATTTAATTTATAAACTATAACATTATTATTACAGATAGTTATTATTATTTTCATTCAATATTAAAGTGAATGACTCATTGAGTAACATTGTTCATAATTATAAAATGTTGGAATGTGGTGATGCAATATGCAATAAAAATTAATATATACAGTACATATAAATTTACAACTAGAAACAGTTTTGTTTTAGCCCATAAATAGGGGATAGAGTTTTAATGTGCATCAATAAAGCAACACAACAAAATTGTGGTTTCACAAGTGCTTAGTATTTTAATTATTAGTATAGTATTCTGAGTTATCAGTAAAATAAAAGTTAATTTAATTACTATTGTAATATTTTTTCCTTAATTAAGAAAGGTATGTATTGGCCAGTTGTATTTAAACAATATGATAAATGAATTTTACGGTGTAAAAAAATTGGCAAGCCCAACTGCAATTAAAATTTAGGATCATCTGGATAAAGAGAGGTATGGTTATTGACCTGTAATAGTTTCTTTAAACTGATTTTTATAAAAGTAGTTAATATTTTAGTCATTTTTGTCGTCGATTTCTTGCTAATATTTTTCAGTATTATTGCAACATTTTATGAAATAGATAAAATTTTACAATGAAAATAAGATATAAAATCCATAAAAATAAAAGTAAACACATAAAAGTATAAAGGGTTTTATTTATTTTTTTTATAAAAAAAACTTGAACAGTATTTTTTACTGTTAATAATATACCTTAATTAGTTTACAACATAGTAATTAAAACACTCGTTCTGTTCAGGTTTTTAAGAACATAATTCCATTTTGTGTATCTATACCATAAATCACAATATAAAACAAAGATTTTACTAAGCAAAAATTAACAGAAATATTATAACTGTAAACTTTAATCCAATCAATAATTTATAACATTCTGTAATATATGTGAATTCTGATTTAAATAATATCAATAAAACTTTTGATGCAAGTGTTACCCAATAACAACTGGTTATAATAAATAATAATCTAGGAATATCATGTAATCTGTTGAGTTCATCATAAATGTGACATGTAATGTAAAGATATTTAATTGAAATTCTTTTGTAATATACATCTTAATAATAAATTTAAACTTTATTTACAATAAGATCAGTTTTAAAGAAAAAAGACCAAAATTAGTTACATTTATTCAAATGAGAAATGGGCGAGTTCAGTATGCTTTTATACAACAGCTTCTTACACTTGTACATTGAACACTTATTTGACTCAAGGATCTGTCAATCTTTAATCTTTAATTTACTGATAAATAAATATGAAAAAGATGTAAATTTTCTGATTTAAAAAAACTAATGGATTAAATTCATTCTGCTGTCCATATTTCATAAATTATACTAAATTGAATATAAAGAATTAATAAAAATGACAAAAAATGAGTTTCCAAAGTTATGAAAAAAAAAAATTATTTTTACTGGTAGATCAATGTTAGTGTAAACAATCAAATGCCTTTATGTATTATTTAGTGATCATAAATATCATATTATTTTAATTAGTAGTTAAGTAGCTCAGTTAAAGAAATAAAAGTCAATTTAATATCTTGATTAAGAATTAATGTTTTTTTTAAAATTGCATAATTAAATCGTTCTGACGTGAGGTACAAATCATTACTAAAAATAAATAGATAAATATGTATATCTTTCCCATAAAAACAGATGGTGCATGGGTGAATTTGTTTGTTTGATGTATGTGCTCACACTTTTATTTTAGCTGCTGTTGGTGCAGAGCAGGCCACATGGTGCACTGGATGACTGTGCAACTCACAAACAATTCATTCATTCGAATGATTTATACTTCTTTACTCGAACAATTTATCTAAACGTATATTTTTGTTTTCGGGATAAAAAGAAAAATGTTGGGATTAGAACTGTGTTAAAAAATCACAACACAAGAAATAGCTAAAAATGTTCAGGATTTTGAAGCTTTTTGTTGTAAAAGTTTTTGTTGTTAGCACGCTAAATTCATGAACGGTATTTAGTTACAGTTGGAAAAAACAAAATCAATTTTGTATATATATGTGTGTGAGAAAAGCAATGAGACTGACTTTTTACTACCAAAGTTTTTATTTTTTTCAAACAACAATATTATCCTCTTCAAAGTAGTTCACTTGGGCAGCTATACACCGGCGGAATCGTTGTTCCCACTCCTGGTAGCAGCACTGGTAGGACTTTTAACTGGTCGATCATAGTCTTTTGAATGTTCTCCGGAGTTCCAAAATGATGTCCTTTTAAGACATGTTTCAATTTCAGGAAAAGGAAAAGTCACAAGGACTCAAATCAGGTGAATAGGGGGTTGAGGAACCGTAGGAGTGCATTTTGAGGTAAAAAATTCCCTGATGGAAATGGCCGTATGACACGGGGCATTGTCATGATGAAGCATCCACTTGTCTGCAATGTCTGGTCTCATGCGAATCACTCTTTTCCTAAGCCTTTCAAGGACACCTTTGTAAAACACTTGGTTGACACTTTGTCCTGGAGGAACAGATTCTTTATGCACGATACCCCTACTGTCAAAAAAGCAAATCAGCATGGTTTTGATCTTTGATTTGCTCATTCGACATTTTTCGGTCGAGGAGATGACGGAGTGTGCCACTCTTCGCTTTGCCGCTTTGTTTCAGGATCGTACTCAAATATCCAGGATTCATTACTTGTGATCACACGATTGTCCTTCTGTTCCATTGTGAGGTTTTTTGGCACCAATTTCACACAAACCTTTCACATGTCCAAATCGTCTGTCAAAATTTGATGTATGGTGAAAGTGAGTTCACTCATCATCCTTATTGTTAAACGACGGTCTGATCTCACAAGAACACTCACGTGCTCAACATTTTCGTCAGATTTTGAAGTTGAAAGTCTCCCTGAGCGAGGTTGATCTTCAAAGTGTTCTCGGCCTTCCAAAAATGATTTGTGCCAGCGGAAAACTTGTGCTGTTGATAAGCAATGTTCCCCATAGGCTGTTTCAACTTTTCAAAGGTCACACTCAAGGTTTTTATCACAAAACTTGATTGCACAATTTTGCTCTAAATTCTGATTCTCCATTTTCGTAACACAACAAAAACACAACTTCATTGAATGCGCTGTCAAAAATAATGTGTTGGCTGAATGTAGTTGAAACTCTTACTGAGCATGTGGAAGGAATGAACAAACCGGTCTAGCACAGACCGGTAGACACAGCGTTGCCAGATCGCTCGCAGTGAACAAACCGGTCTAACACAGACCGGTAGACACAGCGTTGCCAGATCGCTCGCAGTGAACAAACCGGTCTAGCACAGACCGGTAGACACAGCGTTGCCAGATCGCTCGCAGTATTACCAATCTCATTACTTTTCTCATACACCTATATATATATATATATAGTCCTCCTCTATGAATCATGAGACCTTGCCGTTGGTGAGGGGGCTTGAGTGCTCAGGGATACAGAGTAGCTGGACCGAAGGTGCAACCATATCGGAGAGGTATCTGTTGAGAGCCAGACTAAGGAATGATTCCTGAAAGAGGGCAGCAGCTCTTTCAGTAGTTGTTAGGGGCGTGAGTCAGGACGACTTAAACGGCCGTATCAACATCACTCAGTCCTCTGAGTACTGCGCAGCTGAAAGCAATGGAAAACTACAGCTGTTTTTTTTTTTTCTTTCCAAGAAAATGTGGCTCTGCATTTTCAAAAGCAATAATGGAGGCGCCTTCCTTGGTAAAATATTCCGGAGGTAAAATAGTCCCCCGTTCGGATCTCCGGGTGGGGACTACTAAGGAAGGGGTCACCAGAAAAGTAAAAAATAACATTCTACGAGTCGGAGCGTGGAATGTTAGAAGCTTAAAAAAGGTTGGTAGGCTAGAGAATTTAAAAAGGGAAATGGATAGGGTAAACGTGGATATAGTAGGAATTAGTGAGGTTCGGTGGGAAGAGGAAGGCGACTTTTGGTCGGGTGACTTTAGAGTAATTAACTCAGCGTCAAATAATGGGCAGGCAGGAGTAGGTTTCGTGATGAACAAGAAAATAGGGAGGAGAGTGGAGTATTTCAAGACGCATAGCGATAGTCATTGTAATAAGGATAAATTCAAAACCTAAACCGACAACGATTGTTAACGTCTATATGCCTACAAGCGCCCATGATGATGATGAGGTAGAATGTGTATACGAAGAGATTGATGAAGCAATTAAACACGTAAAAGGAGATGAAAATTTAATAATAGTTGGAGATTGGAATGCAAGCATTGGAAAAGGCAAGGAAGGAAATATAGTGGGTGAATACGGGCTGGGCAAAAGGAATGAAAGAGGGGACCGACTTATAGAGTTTTGCACGAAGTATAATTTAGTAATTGCCAACACCCAATTTAAAAATCATAATAGAAGAATATACACTTGGAAAAAGCCAGGCGATACTGCAAGGTATCAGATAGATTATATCATGGTTAAGCAAAGATTTAGAAATCAACTCGTGGACTGCAAAACTTACCCTGGAGCAGACATTGATAGCGACCATAATTTGGTGATAATGAAATGTAGATTGGGGTTTAAAAACCTGAAGAAAAGGTGTCAGATGAATCGGTGGAATTTAGAGAAGCTTGAGGAAGAGGAGGTAAAGAAGATTTTTGAGGAGGACATCGCTAGAGGTCTGAGTAAAAAAGATAAGATAGAAAATGTAGAAGAAGAATGGGAGAATGTTAAAAAGGAAATTCTTAAATCAGCAGAAGCGAACTTAGGCGGAATAAAGAGAACTGGTAGAAAACCTTGGGTTTCAGACGATATATTGCAGCTGATGGATGAACGTAGAAAATATAAGAATGCTAGTGATGAAGAAAGTAAAAGGAACTATCGGCAATTAAGAAATGCTATAAACAGGAAGTGCAAACTGGGGAAAGAAGAGTGGATTAAAGAAAAGTGTTCAGAAGTGGAAAGAGAAATGAACATTGGTAAAATAGACGGAGCATACAGGAAAGTTAAGGAAAATTTTGGGGTACATAAATTAAAATCTAATAATGTGTTAAACAAAGATGGTACACCTATATATAATACGAAAGGTAAAGTCGATAGATGGGTGGAATATATTGAAGAGTTATACGGAGGAAATGAATTAGAAAATGGTTTTATAGAGGAAGAAGAGGAAGTTGAGGAGGATGAAATGGGAGAAACAATACTGAGATCTGAATTTAAGAGAGCATTAAAAGATTTAAATGGCAGAAAGGCTCCTGGAATAGACGGAATACCTGTAGAATTACTGCGCAGTGCAGGGGAGGAGGCGATTGATAGATTATACAAACTGGTGTGTAATATTTATGAAAAAGGGGAATTTCCGTCAGACTTCAAAAAAAGTGTTATAGTAATGATACCAAAGAAATCAGGGGCAGATAAATGTGAAGAATACAGAACAATTAGTTTAACTAGTCATGCATCAAAAATCTTAACTAGAATTCTATACAGAAGAATTGAGAGGAGAGTGGAGGAAGTGTTAGGAGAAGACCAATTTGGTTTCAGGAAAAGTATAGGGACAAGGGAAGCAATTTTAGGCCTCAGATTAATAGTAGAAGGAAGATTAAAGAAAAACAAACCAACATACTTGGCGTTTATAGACCTAGAAAAGGCATTCGATAACGTAGACTGGAATAAAATGTTCAGCATTTTAAAAAAATTAGGGTTCAAATACAGAGATAGAAGAACAATTGCTAACATGTACAGGAACCAAACAGCAACAGTAGCAATTGAAGAACATAAGAAAGAAGCCATAATAAGAAAGGGAGTCCGACAAGGATGTTCTCTATCTCCATTACTTTTTAATCTTTACATGGAACTAGCAGTTAATGATGTTAAAGAACAATTTAGATTCGGAGTAACAGTACAAGGTGAAAAGATAAAGATGCTACGATTTGCTGATGATATAGTAATTCTAGCCGAGAATAAAAAGGATTTAGAAGAAACAATGAACGGCATAGATGAAGTCCTACGCAAGAACTATCTCATGAAAATAAACAAGAACAAAACAAAAGTAATGAAATGTAGTAGAAATAACAAAGATGGACCACTGAATGTGAAAATAGGAGGAGAAAAGATTATGGAGGTAGAAGAATTTTGTTATTTGGGAAGTAGAATTACTAAAGATGGACGAAGCAGGAGCGATATAAAATGCCGAATAGCACAAGCTAAACGAGCCTTCAGTAAGAAATATAAGTTGTTTACATCAAAAATTAATTTAAATGTCAGGAAAAGATTTTTGAAAGTGTATGTTTGGAGTGTCGCTTTATATGGAAGTGAAACTTGGACAATCGGAGTATCTGAGAAGAAAAGGTTAGAAGCTTTTGAAATGTGGTGCTATAGGAGAATGTTAAAAATCAGATGGGTGGATAAAGTGACAAATGAGGAGGTATTGCGGCAAATAGATGAAGAAAGAAGCATTTGGAAAAATATAGTTAAAAGAAGAGACAGACTTATAGGCCACATACTAAGGCATCCTGGAATAGTCGCTTTAATTTTGGAAGGACAGGTAGAAGGGAAAAATTGTGTAGGCAGGCCACGTTTGGAATATGTAAAACAAATTGTTAGGGATGTAGGATGTAGAGGGTATACTGAAATGAAACGACTAGCACTAGATAGGGAATCTTGGAGAGCTGCATCAAACCAGTCAAATGACTGAAGACAAAAAAATAAAAATAAAAAAATAAAATATATATAGTGTTTGTGTGTGTGTGTGTGTGTGTGTGTTTAGTCATATATTAAAGAAATACTATAAAAATAAATAATATTTCAGATAAAAAGTAAAATGTAAAACAGTTTTTTAGCTAGAGTCTTGGTCAAAGAAAGATTAAACAATAATTATGATTACTTCATTATAAAAAAGAAGAAAATCTATTTAGCATTCATGATTAGATATCCTAAAAGAAAAGAATATTATAATTATTACACTTACTTGACTAGCACAAGGTCAGCAAGTTCTGTTCTACTGGAACCCTTTTTCGCGTCATATTCAGAAATAATGGGTCGAACATTTCTGCCCTGTAAAATCAAAACAATATACATTATTAGTAAAACTATTTACAAAATATTAATTTATGTAATTATCCTTTATGTATGACATTTCAACTAGATTTAAGTAAATAATAACAAGCAGGAAAAAGTTATGAGTTAAAAGTACATTTAATTAAATAATATCCACCAGAGCTCATTTCTCAAGATAATTCTTTTCTGTGGTTAGATATAAAATTAAACTTGCAACTAATTTTAACAATACTGTTTAAAAATAGAACAATTTATCTTTTAAATAGCTTGTAATTCAAAATAAATAAGAAAATCAATAGAATTTTCCTTTTATTTTAGACAATTAGACAAGTTATCAATTAAATAGATATATCCTTTGTTATGGAAATAAAGGTTAATCTGATTCTCAAATTTGAATAAATTTTCATTTCACTAACATCATATTACACATGTATGTTAGAACTGATGATAGAGTTGAAAAAAATCATGACTTTTTATTAATATTTGTGCATTAAAATGAGATAAAAAATTCCTAAGAATTGCATTCTTGAATTGTATTAAAGAATGGTTCAAATAGATTAAGCATTACATATTTAGAAACTTAAGATAATGAAGTTTTAATCCTTAATGCAGAATTTGGATTGTACTGATAAAGATCAAAACTGGTCAATGACTGAAAACAAAACTTAAAAATTAAAAAACCTAAATAATAGTAAGCATAATAATAGTAAATGTGACAAGGCATAGTACGTTTTAACCTGACTTAAAAGTATGTTTAATATATTTTCGGTATGTCCTACTCATACCTTTTATCTGCAAATAGAGAAACTTATAAAAACCTGTAAAACATTTAATTAATTTATTCATTATTCTTGGAAACTGCAGGCAGATTATGAAAGTTCATAAGCAAGTTTAAATGTACAATAAATATAATCTGTCGCTGAATCTTATGACCTTGGCAATTATTACCGATCTTTGTCTGTTATTTTTTAGTTTGAAAGGTATCCCAGAATGACTGGCAAAATACATTACACAATGTAAAACCAGATGTTACATAAAAATTATACAGCAACTGTCTAGATCAAACTGATTATAAATAGATTTAAAGAAATATATTCATTCATAAGAGATGACTTATGATTGTCAGCAGTACAAACATTTAAGAAACACTAGAGAGTAATATTGTCAAACATACTCGTATAACTAACAGTAGGAGAGAATGAACCGAAAGCAGACTTTCAAATAATAACGAATAAGTAAATAACACTATTAAACCTGTAACTTAAAATAAAGTTTACGGTTACTCCTACGATATTCATTGCTTATTGACGACACCCACATACAGAACTAAAAATAACAAAGTGTTTTAACATTACATATAATTAACATTGTATTAAACATTGAAATGCAAATTTAACAACTATTCACATTCATTACAATGGTAAGCATCATATTCAATAATATTAAACAGTTATCTGTCCATCTGTTAACTCTTGTGCACAGTATCGTACAACATTTTTACATCACAGTGAAGATCTACCATGGATTCAAAAGATGTCATATTTAATAATTGTGAGATCTTGAAATACAAATTAATTAATTATTTGGCTTGTATCAGTACCACTTTTTAATGGTAGTGTTGTCAGAATCAGTTTCACTAACAATACCGATACAAAGAAGCTGACTAGTTTTTGAATTTTCTCTATTACCGATTATCATCACTAATCTATCTGTTTGTTGTCATTAGGCTTACATAACAAAATAGAAGAAATTAATGTACAAGTTTTAATTTTTGGCATCAGAACAGTTTTTCTCTTGTCTAAAGATAATAAAAAAGATAATAAGATAAAAAAGATAATAAAAAAAACAAAAAAAAAATTTTTTTTTTGTTTTTTTTATTTACTGAATTAACTAAGTTTTTTTAACCAAATTTAATGAAAACATCTTAAATAATAGATGCATAAGATTTAAAAAACGAATCATTTATAATTTCTAATAATTTAACAGTTCTATCATTTTTGTCATGCTATTCAACAAAAAAATAAATAGCTCTGATAAAATTAGTCCTACATGACAACTGTAAATCATTTTGCACTAATGATACTAAAATGAATTTATAAAAAAATTATTATTTAGTTAATCAAGTGGTTATAATTTAAATCAGTAATCTGTTTGGTTACTTCATATCATTGAAAAATTTTATTATATATGTTGTAACCGATTTTAACCTTGTTTGCAAATCAGTCAAGTAATCTATGTTTAGAAATATAAATCGTGTATAAAAAATATTATTTGATTATTAGACAAATGAACAGTTTTACTAGAATCATCTCCATTTATGTACACTTTTTATAGCCTTGCTTTTATCATATAATACTTTGTGGATTTTGAAGTAAAAAAAATTAAATATTTTTTCTTAAACTTTTAGACAAGTTAAAGATCAATGATTTATTAGTTCTGTAACTAATGAATCATAACAATTCCACGAAATAAATAATAGCATAAACTTAAATTTTTATTTTAAAATAACCACTTTCTTTCAAGTATAATTATTTGAATAATTTAAGATAAGCTACTGAAATTACATACATCCATCATAATGTACTTGAATTTAATCCTACTCGATGAAAATTCAAATAAATATTGATAAAAAAATTAATTAAATGTTTTAATAATGTCACAAAGCATTTATCTCTGAAAAAGAAGTGTTTTATTGGTACTTATTTAAAGTTATAATGAACAACATGGTTTTATATATATATACACAAGTATATACATCTGTAGTTTTATGATGTTATTCACTTAAAAAAAAGTTAAATGTATTATTAATGCTATTGATATTAATATATAATTTTAATCCATTGAAAGTAAAATCCAGTTTTTTTTATCCACAAAGTACCTCCAAACAGAATTTATATCCTCGATAAAAATAATAACAGGTTTATAATTATAAAAGTTATATTCAGTACACCTGCCCATTTTGCAAGAGATAAAAACTATGCTTTGTGCAACTGTATCTCATTATGCGGACATTTATAAACACAAAATCAATATATATATATATATATATATATATATAAGACAAAATTCCTTGCTGTAGTGACAGCTTGTAGGTCTAAATAGATGAAGCACTGTTTCATTTAAATTTACTTGGGTGTTGCTATATTTTTTACTCCAAATTATTATTATTTTTTTTAAATTTTATTTTGATCTCAATGGTATTGTTTTTATGTAATTTTAATATTAATAATGACTTTTAAAGTACATTACCCCTAGCCCTTAGGGCTCTTGTTTTGAGATTGCTTAGCCCTGTGGATTGACAGTCATGGAACCTAAGCTGTTGGCATGGTTTTCTTTTAATTATTCACTTGCGTATGACAACGCTTCCACAGTACTAATATTAATATATATTCTTCAATACATTAAAATTCATTTGATATTTACATATATCAACAAAACATGAATTATTGTTTCCAAAACAAAGAATAGTTAAAGAGTCCTAAAGAAAGTAGTCCTACTTCTATTGCCGGCTGATCCAGTAAATGACTTAATACCTGTATGGTCACAGATAAATAATCCAACAGGGAAAGTAGTTGCATGCAACGGAAAAAAGGAGGATGGAAATGATCCAAGAACATTATTTATTTAAGGAGTCAAATTACATATTAATAATTCAAAGATCAGTTTGTGTTATCTCAGTTTTTTACATTTTTTAAAACAAGTTAAAAATTGTTCTGTCTATTCATTGATATTATTGAATACACTTTACTGATCAAATGCAATATAAGGGAAAAATACAATTAAAATTTTAATGAGGAAAAATTTAATTAAACATTCTTTTTTGAATAATTAAATATAATTAAATATTTTTAATCTTTTTACTGCAATAAAAACCACAATATGGTATTATAATAAAATAATACTGTTTAAAATGCATTAAAAATAGCCATGAAGTGACATGGAATAAAACTGTTTATGAGTAATTTTAAATAGAAATAGAAGAAAAATACAGTAAAATGAAAAGGTTACTAAGAAATTAATGAATTTATTAACCCGTTGATGGAGGAAATCCCTGCTGTGTATTCTTTTCAATCTTCAAATAAATTTAGTGGACTGTGAGACATCTGACTAATTGATTCTTTGGAGCTGCGATTTGGAGTAAAATATTGAGTATAAATCTTCAATCTTTGATTAGAAACATAAAGTGGGCTAGTGAATACACAGAGAAAATTTACATGGAAGATTTAAATTGATTTTGAATCACTTTTTTTTAGCAGAACCAAAAATCTTCATGTGAATAAAACTGTGAATTATTTTTTCCTATTAACTTTCAGTTACTTTTGTATTAAATGAGAACATTGATTATTTAGAAAAAGTAAAAACAATTTATTAAATAAAATTTAACATTTTGTTAAAATGTTTCTTTAGTTTATTTTTGGAGAGACAGAACATGCTATGACATTTGACAAATATTAATAACAAATAATAAAATCTGTATGTAATTATTCAATTGCAAATGAAAAGTACATCTATAATCTACAGGAATGTTATTTATGAACATTTTAAATGATTTCCATTTAGAAACAAGATGCTGACAAAATCAGTCACAATAAATTATTGATATTAGTATCGATGGCTCTTCAATAGAAGAGCTATTACCAACAAAGTACAGAAAATTGCGACAATATTTAAAATGTAACAAGAGGAGCTTATGTGAGTAAATTGTAAAATGGTTGAATTTGAAATGAGGATTGTCATTCAAGTTTTTGTAAAGATATTAAAACTGAAAATATCCCAGTCTTATAAGATCAGTCATATCAAAAATTGTTTCAGACAAATGTTTTGGGTAATGTTTAGAGGCCTAAAAACCACTTTAAACCAATTCGATACTTTCGTGGGGACGTGCCTATCAAGGGAGGTATGATTTTTTCTGTCTTCGAAACCCAATTTTGATATAAAAAATTGTGATATAAAAAAAATATACTTATGTAAGTTTTAGACCCTTATCAAAAGAATAGTAGGAACTTTAAACGAATTCAATATTTTACTTAAGAAAATTATAGCAATATCTTTTTTTTTGTTTTGGTCATTCCTTGTCATAAGAATTGGTCACATCAAGAATTGTTTCAGACAAATGTTTTAGGTAATGTTTAAAGGAATAATTGACCACTTTAGACTGATTCAGTACTGTTTATATTAAGGGAGGTATGATTCGTTTTTGTCTTCTAAACCCAATTTTCTCAACCCCCTGGGCCAGCGGTTGGTGATATAAAAAAAATATTTTTTTATAAGATTTAGGCTCTTATCAAAAGAATAGTAGGACATTTAAACAAATTTGATATTTTACTTAATAAAAAACTTATAACGATATATTTTTTTCAAACAAGCACCCCCATGGTCTGAGTTTGGCCATTAACAAACTCCACTGAGATTTTGGGACGGGTTATTTTTAAGAAACAATTTGAAAGTGATTGTTGCAAAATTACTTCAGTTATCGTGTCCACAAGAAAGTAATATATATATATAAACTTTTGAGCTGACGGTGGTTTTGGAGTCTGGGAATGTGAAACGAAGATATGTCAAAATTTTCCGAAAGTTGAATCTACTTAAAACGCAGCTATCTAATTGAATTACTATATGTGTGATGTTATTTATTTTTAATTTTTCATTTACTTATTCAATACAGAAAAGTAGATTTTTCTTAAACTTAATATGAATCATGCAGAAGAGATTTTTTGAATTATAAGTAATACGAAAAAGGTACATTATTAGAACATTTTCTTGTTATACAGCAATAAGATATTTTCTACAAAGCCTATCATTTACCAAACTTTTCACTACAAGTTTCAGTTTTATTCAATAAATTTACCTTGATATATTTTTATCTACCTTTAATAAACCTACTTTACCTTACTTTTTTTTAAATACATTACCTTAATATACCTTACTTTCTTTTATATTTTAATTATTATGAAATTTTATAACATTTATTTTATAATTAATTGTGTATTCTGTGATAGTGCTATGATCAAGGTGTTCCCATCGTTTGCCTAGATCCATCCAGGCAAATGCTCAGACAATTTTTTTTTATCCATAATTTTGCTTTTCTATCCATTCCTGATGCGGTCTATAATTGTGTAATGTATTATTATTTACTGACCAGAATAAAATGTTTATTTATTTAGTGGTAAATTTTTGTTTTTTAAAAACCTTGTGAGTAGATACAGGTCAGGATAAGTATAAAAAATATAAAAAACAAATCTAGAAGTAATTTTAAATAGTGTAAAAGAAATATAATGAAAAATACTTTATGAAACGCTACAAAAAAGAGTATTTTTACAAACATTTTTTATAAAAAAAAAACTTATTGTAAAATTACTAAATTAACAATATTCACGAGAAAAAATTTTGTTTTTGGTCTAATAACTGTTTTTATTATTATTTTAACAGAGGTAGAAACATTATTTTTGACTTTTTTTAATTTTATTTCTTTTTCACTTATTTTTTATTTGTTTTTTTTTTTTTTAATATTTATAAATACCTTTACTTATTCCTCTCTAGCTACTGATTATTTTTACTGAAACCTTTTAATAATTGAAATTTTCATAAAAATTTGAATTTTAATTTTTCATAGTCTAAATGTTTTGTGAATATTTTCGTTTTCTGGCTATAACTGAATTGTTACTGCAGCAGCATACTTATAATAAATACTGATCGTTCAAATTTTTTTTTGTAGTCTTAATGGAAAAACAATAGACTTCGACTGACATTGTCAGACAAAGATGTGTCTAGCAAAATAGAAACCAGAGGTGTACCAGACAGTGGTAAATTAACAAGTGTATGATTTCACTATCATTGAGTGGAATTTTTTATCAAATTGTTGATAAAGCATAATTTTTGTGCTATTCCATATATAAAATAGATATATTGTTTTTACTGCTGTATATAAATGGTGGAAATGTTATTTCTTCATGGAATAGAACATAAAGAAAAATTTAGGAGACTATAATCAGGAAACATTTATTATCCTTTTTAAAAGACAAATTTGTATTAAAGTAGAAAATGTTAAGACTTGGCTACATTGTAAATTAGATAGTTACACAACTTTAAAAAAATACATTTTTTTATTTAACAAAAAAAATCTGATATGGACACCAAATTACTTCCTTGTATGCCTAGTAACTTACATTTTTCAATATTTATATTTTTTCGTATTCTTTTTTTTTGTAATTGATTATTTATTGTATTTTTTTTTTACAATCAGAGGTTAATAATTTAATAATTAATAAATCAATATATTTAAATTAAAAAGAAAAGTTAAAGAAAAGAAATGAAGTCGATTTTCGCCGATGTGCCTTCCCCCTTTAAGACAAAATATTTCATTAATTAAAATTTTATTGGGCTATAATTCTGGAACCATTGAAAATTAATTACCATTTATGATATATCGTTGAAAAGCTCTCAATGAGGACTTATTACTGCAGTTAAGAAAAAGTCCCAAATCCAAATGTTTTTGATTTTGGGCTTTTTTTTTGGACACTTTTGATCCAGTCGACTGCAATCAAAATGAGAGGTGCACAACTAGATATTACAATAATCCTAAATATAAAATTTCAACATTCTACGTCTAATCGTTTTTGAGTTATGCGAGATAAATACGTACATACAGACGTCACGCCGAAACTAGTTAAAATGGTTTCAGGAATGGTCAAAATGGATATTTCCTTTGAAATCTGAAAACCGAAATTTTTCGCGATTGCAATACTTCCTTGTACGCGTACAAAGAAATAAAAATTTATAATATGTATATATTGCAAATGTTTGCTATCAGTAATTTTACATGTTAAATTATCATTTTACATATGTTGTCATAAAAAAAAACAAGAAAAGTCACTTTATCCTCTAATTACATTAATTTATGTACAGTAATTTATGTATTAAAAAAAATCACACAAAAAAATACAAATTTTAAATTCAGAGATATTGTGAAATCATGTACATTAACCTGAAGGAAAACACACCACACATATTATTATAAGGAAAATTACAAAACTAATTCTGTATTTCTTATATTTTCAATGTATATCACAAATCAAACTTTTAAAACTTATTAATATATGTTTATGTATTAAATAAAAAAAAGACTTCTTTTGTGGTTTTTGTAGTAGGCAAGCTGCATGCTTGCCTACTACACGAAGAC
Organism: Lycorma delicatula; assembly: GCF_047948215.1. Taxonomy (NCBI): domain Eukaryota; kingdom Metazoa; phylum Arthropoda; class Insecta; order Hemiptera; family Fulgoridae; genus Lycorma; species Lycorma delicatula. Next base: position 70,952,339 of record NC_134462.1, read on the forward strand.
CTTGGGTTTGATTCCCACCTAAGATCTGGATTATTTATAAAAGGTCAACTTCAGCGTAAACGTTGATGATCTTAAAAATTATTGAAAATTTAAAAAAAATAGCAAACAAAAGTTTAAAAAAACTTTTATAAAAAAATAAATTTATAATTTTTCAATTTTTTTATTTATTTTTTTTATTTGTTAAAAAATGTATGATAATGCATTTTTTTAAATTATTAATTCTCATTAAATTTAGGATGTAAACATAATACATCCAGAACTGATTTTATTAAATAATTCTTTTAAATTTATTATCATCATGCTAATTAGTTATGTTAATAAATAATTTTTTTTTTTAATTTAACATACAAGTAAATTATAAAATTTTACACACCGTTTCCTTTGGCGCGTAATACCTCATATTAAAATTTCAAATTGTATCACGTCCGCCGACACTGACATATAAAATAATCCTAGACACGTTGTTAACGCGGGAAGAAAAACTTGCTGACTGAGATCGCTATGTCAGCGTTAAATAATGATAACATATGGGGTTAACTGGTGAGAGATCCGCGAACTACACAAGAATAAGTCGTAGAGGATAAGAATTCTGGTAGGAGTACTTACTTTTCAAATAGTCTTAACACGTGATGAAATAAGTTCCCCCACTTTTCTATACACCTTCTACCCGCAACCACAAACGCAACATTTTACAACTTCCACCTCCATCACCACAGTCATTTAAAATTCTCTTAAATTATTATTAATCTGCGATCTGCTAGACAAGTTTCCTTGTTTGGGTCCATTAACGCTACACTACGTTACGACAACGAATACGTAAATGTAAAATAAACTACTGTTACAGGGAAAAATACTATATATATTTTTTTTATTTGTTTTATAAAACTGCAAATTAAAATAAGTTTGTTATCGAATAAAATTATAACTGTACTAAGCGGTGACCTCACTCGCTTATTTCAGCTGAGATCAGGACAATCGTCCAATCAAATCGTGTTATAATTAGAAAAATTGCTTTATATTAAATTTATAATTTCCGAACGCCATTTGTAAATAATTTTTAATTAATTCATTAATTGTTCTGAACATTATTATATCCATTTTAATCTTCTACCTCGAAATAGATACGACAGCAAACAAGGAGATTTCGTCTTATTTTATTGACATACATAAAATAAGGCATTACCTTAACAGAAACTAAAAAAAATAATAAACCCTGCAAATATTGTTGTAAGAGTGCTAAGGAACACCTAACTAAAAACGGGTCACTGAACGATTAAGCTATTTAGGATTGTTACGATACGACCACATTATAAGCTTTTAATTATTTCTAAAACTGCATTACACGTTTTTCTTTTCTTTTTACCTATACAATTCGATGATTAATTTTTTAAATATCGTTAACGAAATTCCCAATTTCCTTTACTTTAAAATTCTGTAACTTGGTAAAAGAGAGATGTGGTCTAACAGACTAGTTTGTTTCTAAACAAGATTCTGTTAAAACTTTCTCTCCTATTTGTCTTAACATTTAGTACGTTATCGATTTACCTAATTTTATCGTCCTTCTGTAACGCAGCATTTTAAAGGCGTTCATTCTTTCTGCATCTTCTTCTATCATCCATGTTTCGCTACCGTAGATTAAACGGTAAACTTTATCTAGAAAAAGCATGTACTTTGTAATAAGTTTTAGTTATAAATCAGACGACGCGTCAATAAGGAGAATAGAAAAGCTGAAAAAATACAAAGAGGAAAACGATCCGATACAGATTTTGGAAAAGTTTTAGAAAATTTACTATTAAAAATTATTTGAAATATGAATAAGATAGAAACTGAAGGAGGGGGTGTTGGAATTACAGCTGTCTGGGACGAGACGTAGGAATCACCTAAGCAACGATGGTTGTGCGTGTGTATATATATATATATATGTATAAAAGCTTGAGAGAAAATTTAAGGAAAGAGTTGAGGATGTACAGGTGGCAATAGAAGAAGAACTGAAGGAAAATGGACTTGGATAAACAACGAAAGAAAATTTGTATAATAAATTGGATCAAAACCTTTACTTCAATGTTAACATACAAAGCAATAAATATAATCAAATCATTTGAATGTATCCCTTATCGATCGATACAATAATTTTCTAATTCGTACCGACTATTTCTTGAGGATACAGATTTAAATAATACTTTTAAATAATTATTTTTTAATAAAAGTTACAAAAATAACGGTACAAGAAAAATGAAGACTTAATATAAGTAAAAAAATCAGATAAGATAAAATAAATAAAAGGAAAAAAAAAGACGGAGCAATAATTATCCAGATGGATAAAAGTAAAAATATTTTTTAACCGGCTTCAATAAAGGAGTTCATAGTACGAACTTCCTTATAAAAATTTATGCTTTACTCACTATCAAATACACCTTTTCGATAATTTTGTTTATATGCTTAAAATGAGTTTTCTTATGTTCCTGTAGTAATTTTCTTTTAGATAGGTAATTGAAATTTTTTAAATGACAAATTGCTTGGGCACATATATCATTGGGATATGTCTCTTTATGTTTTCATCATTATCTCTTACGGAGTTTTATTACGTAATCACACGTTGTCTAAAATCGAAAATTTACCAATAAAAAATAAAACTCGTTTAATAACATCTTACCAAAAAATAAAAAGTAATATTTTTTAATATTCTTTTTTAAATTTTGAAGTCGAATCATTAAAAAGAAAATAAATATTAAAAATTAAAAACCGCGAGTGACAAAAAAACCATTGCTCTTGAATATAGGATAATTAAAGAGCGTGCGGGTGACAATTTACTATATTTTTTTTATATAGTATAGTTTTTTAAATCTATTTAAACATATATATATATATAGCCTATAAAACTCACAGTAACATAAGGATTCCAACGCAGGATCATACATCTCAATCGGTTCAGCCACTACGGTAGAACATCATACATACACCCTAAATATATTACATTCCTTTTTGGGCAGTCGTGTAAAAATACTAGCAGGACAACAACTTCACATGTATGAGATACGAGGTTTCCGAATTGATCAGAATGTAGCATTAAGATGAGAGTTATTCAAAAACGATTCATTCATCTGATAATTTTTTTTAAGATTTATTTAAACATATAAACAAATATATATATATATATATATATATATATATATATATATATATATATATATATATATATATAGAGAGAGAGAGAGAGAGAGAGAGAGAGAGAGAGAGAGAGAGAGAGAGAGAGGGTCTGTGATACCGGTAACGTAAAGATTCCAATGTGGGGTCATACATCTAAATCGGTTCAGCCGTTGAGCTTCTACGGATGATCAAACATACATACGTATACACACCCTAAATACATTACACTCTTTTTTGGGCAGTCCTGTAAAAAGAAGCTAATAATATATAACTAACTTAATTTGGTCTGACTTTAAAAAATTGAAATTTTAATTTTTTAAATTTTCTCTTAAGATGATTTAACTAATTTTTTTTATTTTATTTTTATTTAAAATATTAACAGACTTAAAAAATTGTAGTTTTGAAACAAGGTTCGGAAGAATGTCAAAGGGAGAAAAACGTTAAGAAACGTTCATAGAAACAACGTTAAGTTAATAACTTTATCATATCATGTATGAGTTAAAGGATATCTGGAATGCTACAGGAATATTTATTACTTTTTTTACATTTATGTTTCTTGAACATTTCTTGTAATAATACTTTAAACATAAGTATATTCTCTTGTATAATATTATGTTATATATTATTACGATACAACAATAAAATATTAGGCAATGATGGAAAAAAAAACAATTTAGATATCTTCAAATCGTCTATATAAATAATGAAAGTTCTCGTTAACAATAAACCTTGCCTCCATCACGTCACTGAGAAAATCTATCTCAAAAAAATAAAAATTTGAAATTTCATTAAAATTCTTTTAATGAAAAATTGAAATTGAAGATTTGAATATACATTCTAAAGAAAAAAATTCATATGGGTCAAATTGAGAAATTCCTTCTTTTTTAATACATTTTAGTCTCATAACTTATAAAACTAATATTAAAGATTCCCAAAAGTACGGTTCACCGAGACTGATTTCAAATGATGTACAAATTAGATCCAACTATAGAATCCATATCAAAGATAAATGAAATAAAATTTAACACAACAGAACTAATTGAAGAAAAAGCAACATAAAAATTCTTTAGAATATACAGAATCACAATAATAAAACTAATTTTAAGAATAATTTCAGTAAAAAAATATCTCAAGAACATTTGAAGGACCATTAAAAAAAAACTTATGTTTTAACATAAAAAAAACCTCGTAAAATAACCCCAATTAAATCATTCCGATCGTAAAATTAGATCGTAGAGTTTGATGACGACCACTGAGTGTAACACAATTCTTTACATTCTATCGTTTTTATGTATTATTTTCATTGGGATCATAAAACAATGAAATTAAAGTGATGTGGAGGGGGGAGTGGAATTTTTGTAAAAAATTGAATTTTTATGTATGAAAATCTTAGATGCATTTATAATATATTTATTCTTTTTTTTAGGATTTTCCTAAGGAGTACAAATACAAAATATAAATTATACAGATGACAGTTGTGTTTCAAAAGGTTTCCTTAATAATTCCAGGTAAATCTAATTTTTAATTTGTTAAAAATTATTTACAAAATAATACACTTGATAGTCAATTTATTAGGTAGATTTCATAAGAAAGCTACGTATTTTAATGGGTACCATGACTCGACTTCCGGAAAATTTCGACATATCTTCGCGTTTTACATCTCCCAGACCCCAAAACCACCATCATCTAAAAGTTTATATATATATATTTCATCACTTTCTTGTGGACACGATAACTACCGTAATTTTGCGCCAATCACTTTCAAATTGTTTTTTTAAAAATAACTCGTCCAAAATAATAAATAACGGCCAAAATCGGACCATGGAGGTGGAAATGGGGTTTTGTTTTCGAAAAAACAAAATATTGCTATAACTTTCTTATTAAGTAAAATATCGAATTCGTTTAAAGTTCCTACTATTCTTTAAATAAGGGTCTAAAACTTATCTAAGAAAAGTTTTTTTGATATCACCAACCATTACCCAGGAGATGGAAAAACGGACATACCTCCCTTAATAGGCACAATATCGAATCGGTTTAAAGTGATCGTTAATCCTCTAAAATTACCTAAAATCTTTGAAAAAAGTTTTGATATAACCAACCCTTATGGCAAGGGATGACAAAAATGTTGCTGGAATTGTATGAAGGGAATTGTATGGGGCTTGTCATATGTTAAACATGTGAAACATCACATGCGACCATTGTCATGTTTTTCTTAACTTTAAGGTGGAAATTACTTTTATTCCTTAGTTAACACTGGTGAAATCTACCTCCGCCTTCCGGCGTGTCGAAAGGAATTTTTTTTAATTACGTTTTAAATAAATTGTATGTAATAAACACTTTTATAAGAATTATGAATGACGTCATCTTTTAGATGAATCATAATATTTAATTTTTATTGAAGTTAACATGAATATAATTAATTTCTTTGTAATAAATTTCCTATTCTTACACAAAATAAATCCTGATGAAAATAATTTGAAAACTGAATAAGTGGTTTAAATTCCGATTTAGACCACCGATAATTTAGTTTCTGTAGTAAAATACATAATGTACCACAATAAAACACTTTGTAATGACTACAGTTCATAAAAATAAAAGATATACGTAAAATTATATTTTCTTAATAAATTATTTTGTATTACATAAAATAGATAAAAAATAAAATAATTGGTCGTATTATATTTTTTATGTTAATATAAATAATTAAGGTAAAATCACTAATGTCTATTTATTAGGTAAATAACTGAACAGTTACGAATTTTGTCGTGAGAAAAATCTGAAACTTTCATCAACGGAAATCACTGATGAGGGTAATTACACTTCGCTTTCCCTAGTAAGCTCTGTATACTTTTATATGGATTTGAATACTACGCGTAGATCGTAAATACCGCTGTTCTTTGGTGGTTGAGTTTCAATTAACCACACATCTCAGGAATGGTCGACCTAAAACTACAAGGTACACTTCATTTACATTCATACACTTCATCCTGTGAAGTAATTCCTTACGGTGGTTCCAAAGACTAAACAGAAAAACAAACTATTTCCACTATGAAATGCTTGTAACGCTTAAAAATAAAAATGACTTTATCGTTTACGGGTGTGACTTATGATTCATGTCAGGTTACGTTAGTTCCAGCATACCTCAAACAAAATTGAAATTGAAAATTCAAATAAAATAAAAAATGTTAAAAATTTACTTCGGTATACTTTTCAAAACAAATGTATTGTTTATATAGATTTTTACATAAATCGACAATAATCTAACGAATTTTAAGTTAAATCGTTTCCATGTTCTTAAATGTAACAAGCAAACACGCTACCGTCTGTTTCAAAAGACGTATATATTTTTTTTATTACATAGTTACACTAACTATATTAATATTCTGCTCGAAATCAATACACATCTTTATATTTGGTAAAAAAAAATTTCTTTAAAATATTTCTATCATTTAAAACATAGATCTAGAAAGCCATAGAAAAAAATTCATTCTGTGTAAGATTGGTGGTTAAAATTGATTCAAAAAGGAAAAAAATCAAAACAACTCGTCATAATGGAACATTTTTACAGTAATTTTCAACTATGAGTGCTAAAAAATACTTCATAAATTTAAATAAATTTTTATTAAAATGTTTTTAAGTTGTATTTTTTTGTTGTATTTTTTTCTCATTCAAATAAATGGATTGACAACACTTAAGTTTTTTTTTTTTTTTTTTTTTTTTTTTTTTTTTTAATATATTTTATGGAAAATTATGCATTTATACGTAGATAATTTTTTAAATTAATTATTTTATTGATAATATAAATTCATACCACATCATATTAATTTAAAGTGGTATAATGTTATGTTATATTATCTATACGGTCTTTATTCTGGTAGAAATGCACATAAAGAACTTCCAATAATAAACACGACAATGAGAGTTGATTTACTGATAGTAGTAATGTTCATTACACATTCCCTTGAGCGAAGACGTCACTTGTCATCTCAATATTGAATATTGTATTCGGGTTCAGTAATAAAAGCAACAGGGAATCAATTCTTTTCCGATTAAATCTGGTATAGAATCTATTATTAGTTATGCTAATTTCAGCAGTGACGGGTGTCTCATGTCGTATGGCATAAAACCGTTTCGGTTTGACACCTGATATACAAACACGCGTGTGCTATGGAGTATGGAGTTCAGAAAAGCAGAATATCCGTACTTAGCGAACAGTTTTTTGTGACAACTTATTTTTTATCACAAAATATATTAATAAAAATCAATATCAAGAAATATAATCACTTTGGCCGCAGGAGCGTATATCTATAATGAATCTTTATTTAATCACGTAAATTGCATTAAATTCACCATCAGTACCTTTTTTTCTCCCTCCTGTTTAACCTCCGGGAATCACCGTCAGGTATTATTTCAGAGAATGAATGAGGATGATGTGTATGAGTGTAAGTGAAGTGTAGTCTTGTACAGTCTCAGGTAAGAAACAAATATTTCATTAATTAAAATCTCATTTGGCTATTACTCTGGAATCAATGAAAATAAGTACCACATATGATATATCGTTGAAAATCTCTCAATGAGGGCCTATTACTACAGTTAAGAAAAAGTCCAAAATCCAATTTTTTTTTGGATTTTGGACTTTTTTTGGACACTTAGGTTCAATCGATTACAATAAAAAAGGGAGGTGCACAGCTGGATGTTACAACAGTCCTGAATCCAAAATTTCAACATCCATTGGCTAATTATTTTTTAGTTAGGCGCGACACATACGTACGTACGTACAGCAGTCACGCCAAAACTAGTCAAAATGGACATTTCCGTTGAAATCTGGAAACCGAAATTTTTCGCGATCACACTACATAATTTTTCGCGATCGTACAAGGTAGTACGATCGCACTACAAGGTAGTACGATCGTAAGTACTTACTAGTACTTCGTACAAGGAAGTAAAAAAGTTAAAAAAAAATTATGTATATGAAGTTGGATTCGAACTGATGTGTGAATGGTTACGTATCCCACACGTTCTTATTTACACCACATATCTACTTGAGCTACCTAATATTTCAGGTAAAATTGTTGAATAAATAATTGTATAAATATTTGATGTTAATAAAAACTAATATTTTAGCAATTATGTTACTGTCCACTTATTAAAGAATTGGAGGATCTCACTTTCAAATGAAATACGTTTAAATGAAGTGCAGCAAAAAAATGTATTTGTAATTTAATAGGAGTACAAGGAAGTCATGTGGTGTCCCCCATCACATTATTTTTAAACCCTCTCAAGTACGTAAATAAAAGTAAAGATAGAAAAAATGTATCTATGGTGAGTTCTTGATATATATAGCTATGTTACAAAAAAATGAATCGTGCCATACAAGTCCTTAGATTGTGTTTTTTAAATTTTCTAAGATCTGTTTCTATTTACACTCTTTTGATCAGGAAGATGTGGTTTTTTCATTGTTCCTGTGACAAACTAAAAAACTAACTTGTACCGCTTTAGGCTGTTTTCTTTCCCGGGAAAGAGCCAGTAGCTAGGTCCCGGAAAGGGACCGGCCCGCTCTTACGTCCTTTTAATTTCATTAATAATAATTTTAAGCTCTTTTAATTTCATTTTTATGTGTTCTCATTAATTTTTTTAAAGAAGTTTTAATCAGCCGTGTCGTAATTTTAACTTATACGTGGAATGTCGCACCATAAACAATTTATTTTTTGGCAGTTGTTCTTTCAAGATCCTGTTATCAAAAGAAATGAATCCGTTACTCTTTCACTTAACTTCACAATTTTTTTTTTTAACATTATGAGTAATTTTATTAATATTACATCAAATCTAAAAAAGTAAAATGTCAGGAAAAGTCATCAAGTATTACGTATGAATTAATAAATTTTATCATTAAAATTAGTAATCATAAATCATAAAACTTCTCGCAATTACATTACCGTGAAACGATTCATAATAATTTATTTATATTTTAAATATACCAAAATTCATTATACGTATTTTAGGTCACTTCATTCACTAATTTTGAAAAAAATATTTCTTTTTCCCAGATATATTAATTACTTACTATTTAATTTGTTTTCTAGTAAATATATAATAATTTAAATAAATCTTCACGTCACAACTAAGTTCAATGAACTGTAAAATGTTAATATGCGTAAATGAAATTGTAGAAAATAAATATAATTATAATAAAAAGATATTCTGTTAATCATAAATTTTTAATTAAAAAAAAAGAAATTTTAAAATTACACATCAATAACTTACCGTTACAAGATCAAACATGCTCACAAACAAATTTTAAAGCAATCGGTTTCACTGTTTTCGTATTGCATTATTTCGTTAAAATATTAAAATAATATGCAATTTAAAAATGTAAATAAAAAAATCGACTTCAAACAGGGCACTAAGAAATATTGTCTTATTTAAATTTCGATAATGCAGTTCAGTATTAAATTAACGATAACCAAATTGATAGATCGGTCTTAATTTGTTACAGATTTAAAAAATGTAAAAGAATTTAAAAAGTATATTTTTTTTCTTTTTAGTGCAATGTTTAAACTCGGTGTTATACATTTATTCTTATTTATGCGTAAACTTATAAAAAAATATGCCGCGATTATAGAAGGTAATTCGAAAGGAACGCAAATTTTTATCTTGATGAAAATGATAAATAGTTGTGGAGATCGTTACCAAGCGTAGGCAAAGCCTCCTTTCTGAAATAGAGATTATGGGTTTTCTGAAACGCTGGATTTTTTATAAGATTAGATATAAGGCCATGTAACTTTTCATTCAAAAACTAATCCACCAAAGTCAATATGGAAGAAAATTACAACAGAAAATAATGAATGGTTTTCCTCTACAAAATAAAAAAAAATACCCTCTCCCCTGGACCAGACCACAGCAAAGTATAACTCAGCCTAGGGGAGTGTCCTTTGACTCTAACAGGCCTTCACGCCCGCCAGCTGTACGTCTGGCAAGGCTGGTTGGCCCGCCGGTTGGATCTTTTATACTGTGCCCAGCCTCTAACCCTCAGCGAGGAGATTCCTGATCCAGCAATGCTACAACCTTTATTCCCCGCCGAAGGCTAGGTCTCGGTCTTGTCTGCGCCTTATGCCTCAAATGAGGGGTCCCCAAGAGGATCCCCCACCGGGACTCTGGTCTTAACTCCCTCTTATTGGATGTTGGGTTTTGAAGATCGTCATCACGACAGGGAACTGTCATAGCAATACACGTCATGTACGGAGTCACCAACTGATCATGCGGACAACATTTGCCAACACGTAACATAACTTTCCTGGCTGTATTCAATCTCACTATTTAAAGGGGAAATATTTTACTCCCTTGTCCAATTTTATTATCATATCTTGCATACAAGAATCTCTACCTAAAATTAAATGATTAAACATTTAGTCGTTCCAAAAATATTAAGCGAAATAGATGATAAAAAAAACATCAATGTATGCAAATATACAGATTGTGTCCAATACTTTCCCCCCATTCTTACTCTGAGAAAATGTTAAAAAAATCTAAAAAAAAATACATTAAAAACTTTTACACATTGCATTACTTTCCATTTATATTTTATATTATAATAGTCAGAAATGGAAAATTCTTCTTTTTAGAAAGTCAACTCTGTTAAACAAATATATATGTTTTTTTATGTCATAAGTGGAATTTATTTAATTTTTTTATCAAAAACTTTTACGAATGAAATATCAAAATAATTTCGCAGTTTTTTTTTTAACTACAAAATTCATTGATTTACAATCTTTTTACAAATTTTGTGATTTTTAGTAGTAAATAGGTTTTCATATCGATTTGTTTTAAATGTATGATTCGTTTTAATTATAGCATCTATTTTTAATTTAGCCTATAAATTATGAATTTTTGTTTTTTCTTAGTAAAATAACAAGATGAAAATCTTAAAAAGATACTATAAAATTGTAATTTTTTTTTAAATTTTTTACTTCCTCCGGTTTTACAGCTTTTGCGATTGTATGTTCAAATAAAATATTTTGTAATTTTTCTATTTCTACTTTTAATATAAATTTACATATTTACTCTCACATTCAAAACAAATAATTAAATTTCATATTTTAAATGTAGATGTAATATTTTTTTTATAATAAAAGTAGGTTATTTTTTTGAATATACGATGAAAAAAACAGTTTTTATGGTATTATATCTTAATTATTAATAGTTTACTGTTTTAGGTCAACTAGTTATAAACACCTACAATTATCTTTTACTTCTTCTAATTTGCTACTAGTTTTACTTGATATTAAAATACTAGATTATATTATTTGTGTATAATCTCAAATTAGTTGTGTTCGGTGATCCGGTATAAACTCTTACTTTTTAAGCTTTAATTCCAATTTTATATTTTTAAGTAGTAATAAATTTTATTTTATTGAAAAAAAGAATCTTGTTTGTATTTTTAAATTAAAAAATAATAGTTTGTTTTCATAGGTTACATTTATAATAAAAGGGATATAAATCAACATTTTTTTGCATGATGTTTTAAAAGAACTGAATTTTTTTATTTTTTTTTTAAATGTCTAATTTCAAATACTTTATACTATTACTTTCCTTGCATCTTAGCTATACTGTAAAAAGAAGAGTCTGGTAATTACTCAAAAAATGAGTTATCGGTTTTGTTTTTGCTTTTTTCGTTGTTTTATGACGCAGGAACCCCAAAAAATAAGTGGGGAGTAAGGTACGTGTGTTGGTTGACGTGTTTGAAGCTTCATAACTTTTGACTTTATAAACCAGTTTTATGAAATTGTGTACAGATGCTCACTCGTGTATATGGGATAATTTGTTGGAAAAGTTTTGGGGTCCATAACTTGTGGGGGAGGGCGTTTAGGATTCAATTTTCTCAAAGTTTTGCATACATAACCGTAGTTTTCTTTCCAATAAAAAAGGATGGTGCGTGGGTTTGTTTGTTGTATGTGCTCACATTTTTATTTTAGATGCTATTGTCATTGCCGGCATCCGTAGCACGAGTGGTAGCGTCTCGGCCTTTCATCCGGAGATTCCCGGGTTCGAATTCCGGTCAGGCATGGCATTTTTCACACGCGCTATAAATCATTCATCTCATGCTCTGAAGCGATACTTAACGGTGGACCCGTAGGTTAAAAAGAAAATAAAGAAGCTGCTATTGACACAGAACGGACCAATGGTGGTGCGTTGGTCAGCTGGGCGCAACCCACGAACGATTCATTCGTTCGAACGATTTATACTTCTCAAATGATTTATAGTTCTTGATACGAACGAATGTATCTAAAGTTGTATTTGTACTTTGGGGATAAAAAGGAAAACCTTGAGGTTAGAGCTGTTAAAAAATTACAACTCAAGAAAACAATTTTCAGGATTTTTAAGCTTTTTGTTTTTGTTAGAACGCTAAATTCATGAAGGTTATTTAGTTACAACCGGCAGAAACATTTAATAAAATCTTGTGTACTCGTAATGGAACATAAACCGCGTAACATTTTCGCGCCTTTTTCTTAATTTATATTAAGCTTTGTACATGCGTACATGCTTTTCCAACCATTTAAAAAAGATATGCTCCATAATTCCTCCGTCCCAAAAAATCGAAAAAGCTATCCTTTTTTTTTGATTGCATATTATTTAACAGATTTTTCCTTCCTTGTACGAAATAAAGGAAGTAGTTTGGTCGCACCGAAAAGGGAAGATGTTTCGCTGATGGCAGACACCTACCTAATCGGTCACGATATTTTTCGAGCTGGGTTGGTGAGAAGAACCTGATAAAAGGAACGAGAGGGTTCTCATTTTCTTTGAATCCCGACCATATATTAGAAATGTGTATAGTCGCTTCATATAAATGCAGAACACAATACATTTTTTTTTTTTTTATATAGATGTTTCACTAAGGAGAAACTGTTAGTTAATCGTATTTAAATCAATTTATTGAAATTAAACGATCGGTACAAGATATAACTGGGATAGACCTTCATTAAACTGATCTTTAAAAGATCCTAAAATATAATTTTGTCTCAACTTAGGTTGATGTCTAAATTACCCTAGGTGGCGGCGGAGAAACTCAAAAGCGAGATACTCATCCAGAGATTAAATGAACTTGCACAAATGGAAGTATAAAATTATAATACTGTTAAATAATGAACTACATATTTAAGGGTGTGTCTAGATATTTCTTTTATCTTAATACGTAAACAATTTAAAGTTAAAAAAAAAAAATAGTTATTAATTTCATTTGTTTGATCGAAGTCCTCAGCTTATCTTGAATAACATTATTATTAAACACAATTATATTGTGTATTTTTTAAGAGCAATACATATCTCGCAAAATACGTCTGTAAGTACGTCTGTATGCACGAATCATAGTTTAAATCTTGTTTATTTACTACTTTTAGACTGTACTTTGTAATTCTGTTTTCATTAATAATGTAAAAATTCTTTTTAACAAAGTGAAATCAGTAAAAAAAAGTTGAGATTTACAATGCCTTTCATAATCATATAATACCAGTAAATAGACAAATAAACAGATTTAAATTTCTTTGGATCAATAGGTTATGGTGTTATTTAATTTTAATATGTGCGTTTAATTACAAATATCTGTAATAAGCAAAATAAGTATAGATATTATAATTATAGATATTTCTACATAAAAAATTACACCATTTGATATTTCTTTCAATCTAAGTGGTGTTTCAATTTTTTTTTTGATTCGGTTAAAAGTGAAACTATTTCAGCTTCCTCCTGACTTTGGCAGGATATAATTATACTACTATCTTGGTTAATATACTACATTATATCTTACTTAACAATTTTGTAGAGATAGTCAACTCTTGTCTTGATAAGAAATAGTTTTTTTCACTCGGAAATCACCTTAAATAAAAAAATGAGAATTTAAGCACATAACATTTTTTCTAAAACCAAATTTTTTATCAATCTTGATCGATCTAACTTCTTTTAGAAAACTATTAAAAAAAACTAAATTTAATGGAAGTGAAAGAAGCCAAACTATATAATAAAGATGATACATAATTAAAACGTTATAGAAATGAACGTCAACCATAAATTAATTTACCCTAAATTCCTTAAATTTTCTATATATCTACTGTTGTAATGGTCAAACAGAAAAATGTATTTTAATTGGGATTTTAACAATACGTACTTTTAATAAATTATTTTATTTTTATCTTAAATAGATTTTAATACTTTATTGAATCAAAAATTAATTAATTTATCAGTAAGTGTAGAACCTGCGGATAAAGTTTCTTCAAAAAGGAGTGGAAGAAGTAGGGCCTCCTCCTTATCGATATAATATTTTTATCAGTTAGTTTATCGTAAAATTTTACAAAACAGATAAAATAAAAAAAAAAGCTTTCTTGTTGTTTATTACATTTTTTAACAGAATTTTTGTTGCTTTCCTAAACATAGTAGTAGTAGTAGTAGTACAAGTGACCCAAAAATTAAATTTAAAAAAGTTTTGGTCTATTTAAACTTTTAATTGTATTAAAATGTACAAATTTTTATTAGTTGTTTATTTTATTAGTAGAAAGTTTCTTCCATTTAACGTAGTAAACATAGAAAGGCAAAAAAATTTCTTGGAAGATGATTTTGGAGGTGAGGAGCATAAAAAAAATATTAAAAAACAAAACGTTTTTTTTTTATTTTTTAAAACATCTTTGATTTATTTAAAGATAAAATGATAATTTTACCATAAACCTTCATCATTAATTACTCCCACCGAAAAAAGAAATCCTAGGTAACTTTTTGCATGTATAATTTCTTTTGTACTATACAAAAATAAATAACTCATTGCCAGGCCTCCGTGGCGCGAGTGGTAGCGTTTCAGCCTTTCACCCGGAGGTCCTGGGTTCGAATCCCGGTCAGGTATGGCATTTTTTACACAAGCTACAGCACATTCATCTCATCCTCTGCGGAATGAATTGCTTGACTACGAACCCGGAGGTAAAAAAAAGGGGAACGTATTTGTTGTGTTAGCCTCAACCAATTTTCTTGAAATCTTATGTAAAAATATTTCCTTTTAAATACCAGAATGTTGTTCGTATATAATTATATTACAATAACCTTATTTAATCAATTATGACGGTAAACGAATAAAAAAATCTTCTTCGTATGTCATCTACGAGTATTTAAAACATTTTACCTAAGTTTTCCGGAAGAAAAACTAACTACGAAATCACTAAAGTGATTAATTCGAAAAAAAACGTTCTCTTGAATTTTCTTTTCAATATTAGTTAGAAAACCAATACTTAAAAACAAACCGCCAACAACAAATTTAAAGTAATAACTCACCACACGAGTTAATAATATTTGCTTATCAGTTTATATTTCAATTTAAATTGTTATCGCAAAAGTAAAATACTAAGAATTAACAAAATAGATTTATTATCTTTAAAACAATGAAAATATACGTATGAAAAATAGTTAATAACTATTAATTACTTATTTTATACTACGTTTTCCTACAACAGTATTAACAAAAAGAAAATTAGTAGGAATTCAAATTTACTTTGATTACATTCTGTTTAAAAAAAAGGTATAATGATTCTAGTATATTTATCATAATTTTAATTAAGCGAACAAAAGCCTTTTCAACAGTAAAGCAAATGGTAAAAATAAAACAAAATTCCTTTTACAGCAAACATTCTGAATACATACTCCAGCTTTCATCCCTCTACTTCTCTACAAAGTCATCGGATAGCGATTTAAATCTTAGTCCATCTTCTATCGTTATTTCCGATTCCAGTTCCTTTACAGTATTCATTTCCCTATACAGTATCTTCTATTTCGGTTTCGTTCAGTATCCATTGCGTAGGCTTTCCGTCCCTTCATGTCACCCGCTCCGTGTCATAATTTTTTTCACCACTGTTACATTTATTTTATTTATTACGTTTCTTATTAAATTCTCCGTTAATGTCCATGTTTCATAATCATAAATAATCCCGATACCACACACTTGTTAATTACCATATTCTTCATTTCAATTTTGCGTGAAATAAATATTTTTATTTATTAATTGTAGGTTATCTAAGACAATTTCTTCTGATAATTTAATTCAACTTCCAATTTGTTTTAAATAAATAACATTTTTCTTTTTCTTTTCTCTAAAGTTTAAGGTTTTTTCGTAGCGTTTAATTTTTTTCTTTAATGAAAGTAAACCTTATTCTACTTAACTAAGCATCTTTTTATTAAACAAGATTATTTTTTCATGATGTAGATATTTTTACTTTATTTTTCGCAATAAAGTATTTGATTTGTAAAAAGGCCCATTATTACGATCATGAAATCATTGCAAGTTTTCGAGAATAACCCCCAAAATTAAATAATCTTTCTTTTTTTCTGAGTTATACTGAAAATTCTCGTACCAATGTACTTTTCGGAAAACTATTAATATAAAAAATTTTATTATTATTAAAAAACGTTTAATTCTCTTTAACATCTTATCTATTCTGAGGGATGGTCAGATTTTTAGGTAGATTTCATAAGAAAGCTACCTATTGTAAACGGTACCATGATTGGACTTCAGGAAAATTTCGAAATACCTTCGCGTTTCACATTCCCCAGACCCCAAAATCCCACCGTCAGTTCAACATTTTCTTGTGAACACGATAACGTCCGTAATTTTGGGCCAATCACTTTCAAATTGATACATAAAATATAACAACCTAAAATCTCGGTCCAGTTTGTTAATGGGCAAAATCAGACCATGAGGATGGAAATGGGGGGGGGGCTTTTTCTAAAAAAAAAAAAAAAAAAATATCGCTATAACATTCTTATTAAGTAAAATATCGAATTCGTTTAAAGTTCCTACTATTCTTTGGATGAGGACCTAAAACTTATCTAAGTAAAGTTTTTTTTAAATCGCCAACCGTTGGCCCAGGGGCTGGAAAAAATAGGGTTTCGAAGATAAAAAATTATACCTCCTTTAACAGGCACAGTATAGAATTGGTTTAAAGTGTTTGTTAGTCCCTCTAAACATTACCTAAAACTTTTGTTTGAAACAATTTTTGATATGACCAACCCTTACGGAAAGTGTAAGGGTTGGTCATATCAAAAATTGTTGCAAGGGATGACCAAAATGTTGCTGGAATTGCAAGAAGTGGCTTATCGTATGCTTAACATGTGAAACTTTTTCTCACATGCAACCATTGTCGTATTGAGTAAATTTGGAAGTTTTTTGTTAACTTTAGGTGGAAATCTTTTTTATCCCCTACTTTTCCCCCACATGTGAAATCTACCTCCGCCTTCTGGCGTGCCGAAAGGAATTTTTTTATTTCCTGTGTGTACTTGACCTTTGAATTTAGATAACAAATCATATTGAAGAATCAATGTGAAATTTTAGATATCTATTGCGGTTTCCGTGATTCGAGACCCGAAGTTATCAGTATCGCTTGTTCTTGTATCGAGTATTCCTGTAGATAATTTATCTGGTGAGGATGAAAAGATAAGTAATCGAATACGTTATTCGGTAATTAAAACTCAACAGCCGGTAGATTAGATCGAGGAATAGCGTTAAACTAGCGCACTGAAACTCGAATATCAAAACCTTTTTAAGCAAAAGGCAAAAGCCAAACCAATATTTGCGCCATTCATACTCACACGAGTGATGTATACAGTTGTATTATTATCACGCTATTCCAAAACGATAATCCGGGATCAACAGCAGATTTCAGACCATGGACGCTACTAACAGCTTGGTAGATGGTAATTGTTTATTTTGAATAGTTAACAAAGTTCAGTGCCCGAAATTTCAACATGATTAAAATCTCCTATAGTAGGAATCGTATTTTTAATTTGTGCCAATTACAAAAAAGAAATCATTAAACACATAAATACTTTGAACGTGGTTGATTCTTATCTAAAATAGTGTATTATATATATATATATATATCACTAATTAGTATTTTTTCTTCAAGGTTAAGACAAAAAATCGAGGTTAAATATAGCGTGATAATCAACAATAACGTGCACTATAAACCCGTGTTCGTCTTCATTCACTTTTTCCTTTGTTTCGTAAGAAAATTATATTTCTACATCGATCTACTAACTAGTTTGATCAAATTCTCCATTAATTTCTATTCTGTTGTACGTTTTTAATCTCAATATTTGCTCCAATCTATATCTTCAGTTATTTTTTTTATCAATTTAATCTTTTCAATTTTGTGCCTGCACTTTTCTAATACTAAATTTACTATTTCCCAGATTAGTTTAATAATAAGATAAATAAAGTAAAAATAGAGGGTACTTAATAATTTAAGTACTACTTCTACAAATTATCTATTTTAAAAAATATAGTATAATTTTTAATTTTTATGATTTCTGTATTGACAATACTTAACAGACTTAAAGTTCACTAAATTCCATTTAAACATAATTTTTTTTCTTATTCCTAACCATTTTGTCAATACGTTACATACTTCTTTTTAGTACCTTGTTTTATATTGTCTATCATTAGTAATTGTAATATCTTTACCGCGGCAGATCACTGTGACGAAGTATAACGTTTTTGTCTTTCATCCGGAAGGTTACCGATTTGAATCCCCGATCAGACGTGATATTTTTTCACATTTTATAAATCTTATTAGTCCACTTTCTATAGAAGATCGGTTTACGGTAGTAAAAATCTCTTCCGTGGAAAAGAAAATGGGTGTTAAAAGATAAAAAAAACAAAAACAGAGAAAATTCTACTTGTAGAATGTATATTTTGTTGACTTATCTCAATATTTAATTCACTATTTTCTTTTCATATCTTTATTACCTTTCTTTTTATTATTATTTTTTTTAATTTTATTTATCATCTAGTAGTGAACCCATAACGTATCCAGTCCCTGTACTTATTTGATGATATATATCGACAGTAAGGGATATATTATTATTTCACGTTATTACATGGATACATTTATAGTGTTTACGCAACCCATTCTAGTTTTTCTTATCGTTTAAAATTAATAAAAAACTATTTGAGATACAAGAGATAACAATCGCTCTATCTGAAAGTAATGCCATGCACTATATAAATAGTCTATTAAAAGAAGAAAGTATCACTTTTAGTATCATTCAGACTGCATTTCGGCGGGTTTAAACTACTGATATTCAAACTATTGAAATATGTGTTGTAATTTATGTAACGGTATCTTAATACTTGTCATAAAAATGTAATTAATTTATTTAGCAGTAAGGACAGTCAAAACGATCATGTAATATCTTAAAATACTATGAACATATTACACATCCAGAAAGTTAACTTATAATTTAATAGTAATAATTTATAGCGATTGTTAAATTAGTTTTCTTTTCTTTTTTACAGTAACACTACGTTAAATAATATTTATTGATTGAGATAATATGTTATTTGCTTCTGTTAAACAATTTTTAACTTTAATCACAAGGAATAATAAAAAAAAAAGATAATCTAAGGATATAAACGTTAATTTACGTTATATAATAAAGGAATTAATGGGGGTTATGGTTTTTATCAATATTTATGTATTTTTTATAACTTGATATAAAAAAAAATCTGATGTGGATACCATATGACTTCCTTTTACACTTATTAAATTATTATAGACATTTTTACTTCCTTGTACGAAATAAAGGAAATATTGTGATCACGAAAAATTACGGTTATCAGATTTCAACGGAAATATCCATTTTGATCATCCCTGAATCCATTTTGACTAGTTTTGGCGTGACCTAGACGTCTGTACTTTTTTTTTTTTTTAACCTCCGGGGCCGCAGTTAAGCATTACTGTACAGAAGATGAGATGAATGATTTGTAGAGTGTGTGAAAAATGCCATGCCTGACCGGGATTCGAACCCGGGAGCTCCGGGTGACGTCTGTACTTACGTAAATATATGTATATCTCGCATTACTAAAAAACAATTAACCGTAGGATAATGAAACTTTGGATTTACGACTGTTGTTACATCTATTGTGCACCTCCCCTTTTGATTACAATCGACTGAACCAAAAGTGTCCAAAAAAGCCCAAAATCCAAAAAAAAATGTATAAACTTCAACGACAAAAAAATGTTGGTTGATATTACAATACTTATTGTTTTATTGCAATTTTACTTTTTGCACTGAAAATGAAAGACTCTTTAGTACGGTGGAGGGGATAATGTATCGCGACAGGACGTCGCGTCGTAGATAGTAACAAGCCAGTCGCATCTGACGAGTAATCCACACACTTAGCGAGCCAATTCAGATTTCTAAACTTTGACGAGTAGTACTTCGGTACAAACCAATCACGTTAGAATACATATACCATTTCTTTCTTAAAAATTTTACAATCTTCCAAACAATTATGGTTATTTAAAAAGTAACACAATTTTATTAGTGTTTTTCTAAAGGTTAAACGAAGTAAATTTTTCTTTCTGTAAATTTTTCTACAACATTAAAAGGATGTATATTATAATAAATTATGAACTATTTAAAAAATCGTTCGAACGTATTAAAAAAAAATCATCAAGTTGTTAAGAATACTTAAATATATATCTACCTAAATATATATATATATATATATATATATATATATATATATATATATGTAAAAAAGGCGAACACATTAATTCTAACAGAGTATTTTTAACAGAAAATTTTATTTTTAAAACAAAAAATGTTTAATAATCAAGCTTACTCAAAATTTAATAGTTTGTGTCCTCCTTTGTTTTTGTTTTTTATCTCATTAATCCTCTTTGGCAGTGATTCCACTAAGGTAGAACCAATGATTTTTGTTTTTTTCATCTCGAAACCAAACTTGTATCACTGAACTAATAAGATCAGTTTTTGTGTTACATTCATTTTCCCAAGTCTTCTTTTTAGTATGACCCATAAATTTTCAATAGGTTTCAGGTCGGAGAAGTTCCCTGGCCACGAGAGCACTCGAATTTTTTGATTTTTGAAAAACTCATTTCCTTTCTTTGATGTGTGATATGGTGCAAGGTCCTGTTGGAAAATTAGTTCTGGGTTCTTCTACATAAGTAAGACTATTTTTCTTTGGTATATGTTAATGTACTGGTCCGATTTCATCATCCCATCAACAGACATAAATGCTCCTGGCCTTTCACATGTAAAACATCCCCAAAACATCTTTTTGGCTGGGTGTTTGGGAACTTTTTGCAGGCGTGTGCTCGCGTAGTAGTCTTCTCATCTGCTGATTTACGAATGTAGGCTATTCTATCCTCTTGGACAAAGGAATGAGTCTGGTGTGAAAAAATAAATTCCACATCTCAATAGTCCATTCTTTATATTCCTTTGCCCATTGAAGTCTTCATAGATAAGTTTTTTGTCTTCATAACTTGTGTCCGTAACTGCTTCTTTTTAGGTGTCCGAGCAATCCTTCCCACTACCAACAATCTTCTGCAAACTGTCGTATCACAAACATTAGTTCCACTGGCTCTCAAATCCCTATTAAAGTCAACACCTGACAATCGTGGATTAATTTTGCTTTTTCTTATTAGTAATCGATCCTGTTGTAGGTATGGTTTTATTTCTCGGTCCACATCTTCCTTTTCTCTTTGGAAAGACAACCTGTTTTCCTAAACCTTTTCACGATTTCATTTACTGTACCTAACTCCACACTACACTCACTGGCAATCTGTCTGAATCATTTGTGTGTGTTGGGACGCAGCAACAATTTTTGACCGCTTTCGTGGGGTTATATCCATTGTACTAACTAGAAACGAATAACAAACTTATAACAGAAACTCCCAAAAACTGGGATAATCAATTATAAAAGCAGAAAAACCACGAAATCTGTTTGTATTTAAACTAACAACATAACCTGAAACACCAAAAGCAGCAAGCAGTCTGCCACGGAATGAAAATTCCCTACAACAGAAAAGAATTCCCCTGGTTCGCATTAATCTGTTTGCCACTCTATTATATGTATATATATATTGTAGATTTTAAGCATTTATCTTATCAGACATGAAAAACTTAACAGACATAAAGACTTTTCCAAGCCTGTGGTATTTAAACTAAGATGATAAAAAAACAACTTATCTACTTTATAGTGAAATAAATACAGTTTCTAAAAATGTTCCAATTGTACTAGTTAAAAAAAAAAATTATAATAAAATAAATAAAAAACAATCTGTAACATCGACGATACCTAAAACTATACAGGGCAAATTCATAGATAGTACAAATTTTATTAAAAAACAGCAAATTATTCCCCAAGAATTCGCCAACGTTAACTCATGTTTTGGTGCGTGTACATGTGTATACATATATAAAATACGTTTTAATTAATTTTACTGCGAATATTCTGGGACTAAAAAATAAAAAGATTAAATTTAAAAAAAAATCCCTTTCGGCACGCCGGAAAGCGGAGGTAGATTTCACCGGTTCTAAGTAGGCGATTAAAAAGATTTCCACTTTAAAGTTAAGAAAAACTTCAAATTTACTCAATACGACAATGACTGCATGCGAAAAAAGTTTCACATGTTTCTCATACGACAAGCCCCATCTTCTTACAATTCCAGCAATATTTTGGTCATCCCTTACCTTAAGGGTTGGTCATATCAAAAATTGTTACATACAAAAGTTTTAGGTAATGTTTAGAGGACTAACGACCACAATAAAACGATTCGATGCTGTGCCTATTAAAGGTGGTATGAATATTTTTGTATTCAAATCCCCATTTTTTCCACCCCCTGGGCCAGTGGTCGGTGCTACTTAGAAACTTTACTTAGATAAGTTTTAGGTCATTATCCAAAGAATAGTAGAAACGTTTAACAAATTCGATATTTTAGTTAATAAGAAAGGTATAACGATACTTTGTTTTTTGTAGAAAAAGCCCCCTTCCCCACTTCCATTCCCATGGTCTGATTTTGCCCATTAACGTATTCGACCGAGATTTTGGGTCGTTATATTTTATGTATCAATCTGAAAGTGATTGGCGAAAGATTACGGCAGTTATCGTGTACACAATAAAGTGAACTGTAAACTATAAGCTTTTGAACTGACGGTGGTTTGGGGTCTGGGGTATGAAACGCGAAGATATGTCGAAATTTTCTGGAAGTCGAATCATGGTACCGATTACAATAGGTAGATTTCTTATGAAATCTACCTAATTCAACACCGTCGAAAAATATTAAATACTATATATAATTTAAAATTTTTATTAGTAAAATGTTATTCGAATATTAAACATTTATATGATACAGGACGATAAGTTAAATATTAATCATTTTTATTTTGTAAAGAATATTAACTTATTGTCAAATAAACTTCTAAAGAACCGTATAATACTAGACGAATTGTGTCAAGGAAAACACGTGCAAACAATTCTAATCTAAAAGAGCGAATAGGAAGTAACCTTGAAAACGAAAATGTACGATAATCTATAGGTAACATCATTTTGTGCTTCCGGTCATAATGATATTTCCGTACGATTATTTCATACCCTTATGTACATTTTTAATCAGAATGCATACATATACGCAATAATTTTTAACCATATATTAATTTTCAAAATGCTAAGAGGATTGATCGGTTATCCCACTCCCGTTTTCCTCGAACTACTTTGCATTATGTTGCCATTCACAGGTTTACAAATACCTCACGTTTTTACAACGGTGAATACAATTTACGATAAGATTGTATACAAATACCAATTCGAATGTAACATTTGTTTAGTTAGATTTCGATCCGATTCGTGAAACTAATGAACAGTTTTAATAAAATCGGTGGCTGCCAACTTATCACCAGACTACCGATTATTAAAACATTTTTCGACTAAATTTATCAAATGTTTGTTTTCTTTCAGGTAATTTAGTTACGTGCCAGTGCCACTTAACTTATCTGAGCAGAAAATTTGCTAAAACTATCTCCACATTTAATTATTTTGAGAAACGTTTTAATAAGTTATGTGTCGAAGATTTAAATGTTTCTTACAGTTTTCCGGACAATTCGTCAGGCCGATGATCTTTAAGATCGTTCGTGATTCCTGAAGCTATTGACACATTAACCCTTCCTTCCCTTGACATTAACTTCAGTATCAGAAATCCTGTGGGTGATTTAGACAGTAACAAAAAGAAAAATTCTTGCGCAGATCGATTTTTCGTTATTTTATTTTGTATAATTTTTTGCTCAAGTATACCAAACATAAATTAAATCAGAAAACTAAAAAAGGTATACCTTTCTTTTTATTTAATATTAAAATATAATTTCTATTTATAAGAAAATTAAATTATTATAATCGTAGTTAGATGAAATAATTAAAAAATAACGAGTAGATACTACATACAAACATCAAATTTAAACTCGCCCACCATTGTCACTTACTGCGCTAGCGCGTATTAGAGATACACCTTTTCCTTTCTTTTTCCTGTTTAGCCTCCGGGAATTACCGTTCAGGTATTACTTCAGAGGATGATATGTATGAGTGTAAATGAAGTCTAGTCTTGTACAGTCTCAGTTTGACCGTTCCTGAGATGTTTCCTAGTGGTGAACGCGTCTTCCCAAATCAATTGATTTGGGAAGACGATTAGATCAACCTGGTGGATATTATAGATACACCAGTAAAAAAGTAAACATAACCTCAAATTGAGTTTGTTTGTTGACAATCTTAAATAGATAGTAAATCAAGAATGACTCAACCAAACTTAATCAAATTTTCACATGCACATCTTCAGATACACTACTACAGGATATCTAAATTTTAATAAAATTGATGTAGTAATTTTAGAGATTTTCTAGCCAAAAATGTTATACATAGGAATTGTATTTTGATATTTAAAATATTTTGGCGGGAAAATTCAAGTTGATTAGTTGGAAAACATAGGATGCAATCATAATACTTGTTCCGAGTTTTAGTTCATGTTTGGTAAGGGATTGTTTTAGATCGTTTCTTTGTAACGCTATGTCCTATTTTTATCAAGACAAGGTTTCAAATCTTTGTTTTTAACAAATGGTGTTTTAAAAAAAAAAGAAAATGAGAAGTAGTTAATCTTAATTTTGGAGTTTTTTTGTTTTTTTTTAATCATATTTTAAGTCGGTTTC